>NW_019174442.1:1529643-1854981 GCF_002260705.1 Seriola dumerili | reverse complement strand
AAAAAATGTCATAGTATAGTATGGCATAAAAATGTCAAAGTATATAATGGCATAAAAAGTCAAAAAAAAGTCATAGTATAGTATGGCATAAAAAGTCAAAAAAAGTCATAGTATAGTAAGGCATAAAAATGTCAAAAAACGTCATAGTATAGTATGGCATAAAAATGTCAAAAAACATCATAGTATAGTATGGCATAAAAATGTCAAAAAATGTCATAGTATAAAAAGTCAAAAAATGTCAAAAAAACGTCATAGTATAGTATGGCATAAAAATGTCAAAAAAACGTCATAGTATAGTATGGCATAAAAAAGTCAAAAAACATCAATTCATAGGGCATAAAAACATCAAAAAACAAAACAGTATAGCATCAAAAAGTAAAAAAAAGTCATAGTATACTAGGGCATTACTAAACTATGACGTTTTTTGACGTTTCCAGAATAGAGGCTATAGTTGGCTTTAAAGAGAGGAATGTAGGGAGAGAAGAGGGTGAAGATGCATTTCTTCGGTTCATTTTTTATTGTACAAGGAGGATTGTTGGCAGGTGCTCGTTGCATCACTGTAAGTTCTTTTGGTTTATATGTAACATAACTAATACATCTGATTCAAGCCTCTCATACCAGTACTACTCTTCAAAACAAGACTGAATTGTAGGCCACCTTAATACGAACCTGAAATATCTTTGCTTATGCAGTCACTTTTTTTTTAGTCAAATGCCGATGGTAAACAATCAAAGGCTAATTTTAAGTTTCCCTGTAGTCCAGTTAAACAGATTATCCAGGAAATGTTAAGTACTGGACCTCGGTATCACTTCAAGTTGATCATGTGTTTGGTCTGTAAGTCCTCTCCTACTGTTAAAGTAGCATTACTGAGGGTGTAGGATTAACTCACTAAATCCTCCAGTGCCTTCTCTGTCTTTCAGACATCCACACAGTCTTTAGTGAAGGGCAGGCTACAGTCTGTATTCTGACCTGGATTAACACTATGTTGGGTTTGCCATGTACTTTATTGCTCCTCTGTGGTCCTATCAGCAGGTCCTGCCACGTTCACGCGCTATTGGCCTGAAACTGTAACACGAGAGTCTGCTCTCTGAAGTCTAATGTAATCTATTGTCATATTTAATGAATGATTAATGATATCTAACTCATTCAATAGTTTTCTTTTGCAGTTAAATGCTTTGTGCCACAGTGGTGGAGACAATATGCCAATGTGCTAAAAGCTTGAAAATATTTACATGACTTTGCACATACACTGGAGTTTTTCATTTGCTCAGCTTCATACATTAACCAAATGTACATATCACCTAACCCCAGCCCTGCCACATGAAACCTTGTTGTCTGCATATCATCACTGACCAATTCCCTCTGAATGGGTTTCAACCCATAAAGGACTATGTAACTCCTGGATTCAAGATAAATGCTTTCACATGACGACAGTGATGCTGTCTGAGTAGAAACTTGAAAATGAATCCACTGCAGATTCTCTCATTTACCTGTGCAAAACTGATCACTGATTAACCATTTTGATCTTTTCTTTCCTCAGAACTGCAGGGCAAACCGGGGGATCACCAGTCTCACAGAGGCCTACAGAGCATGGGAACAGGACTCCCTGACTCCCTGACGACAACAACCAACGGCGACCCCTCTGTCAACCTCCAAGACCCAACATCATTTTATTCGGCTTATATCTGCAACATGGGAACCTTCCATGACTGCCTACAATCCTTGTCTATGTATCCAGTGATGGTGACGCACAGAAGATCAAACCTCACCTCACCCAGATGTGACCCCCCTGTCCCGACAGAATCCTGCTTCTTCTCTGGTGGGCACTAGACTTTGCCCCCCCCCCCCTTGCTGCCCACTAGTTTCACATGGATTCCTCCATTGAAAGTGATTGCGATTGCGAGAACAGATGACACACGAGAGACACACTGGGTCCTCCGCCTGTACCTTCGGCAAATGTGGCACTTGGTGATATTTTCTAGACTCTTTGGCAAACACAAGAGACTTCCTGCGAAGAGCACTCCACTCTTTGGGACGATGGAATTGGACCAAGGAGAAGCCAATGTCTGTATCTGACAGGACACTAACAAAGCAAAAAGAGGTGCCCTTTAAAAAAATATAGTGGATTGAAACATGGAAAGAGGGAAAGCAAGAGAAAAGAAATTAAAAGTATAACTATATCAAACCCTAGTTTGGGAAGCGAGTGGAGAAAGAAAATATACTGTATACTGTTGTAAAATTACGCTGGACTCTCACAAGAACTGGGAATTTAAGTATTGTAAATGCTATTGTATTGTTCTGCATATTATGTTGTTTCTAATAGATTTTTTAAAAAAAGGATGTGAACTTTTTTCTGTTTTTTTTTTTTTCTGGTTTCTTTCCACACTATGTGTGTGTTGTCTCTCCATCGAATTTGACCTCCTGCCCCTCCCGCCATTAAATCACAATGCATTTTTAAAAGAAAAAAAAAGTGAATAAACAGACAATTCGATCAGTCTGTCATTTCTCGCAAGCCTTTATTTGGATGGTAAGAGAGAGTGTGATGGCGATTCAGATGTCCTGTTTTTTTTTCCTTTAATTTTTTTTATACATACATTACACAGCCCATCTACATACATGCAGGGTGCAGCTAAGTGTATTACTGTTGCTGTGTCTTCACCTTCTAACTCTAATTTTGGTGATTTTTTAAATATTTTCATATCAGTTGATTATATGTTCCTCTGCTGGTGCAAAGATTTTATTGGTATAGAAAATTCTCTGACTATTTGGGGTCTTTAAACTCTTATAACTCAGTGGATTAACTCCAGACACAATGACATAAAGCTAAATACAGTTTTCGAGAAGCTAACATTTTGGATGTAGAAGGTTTTTAATCCAATTGCCACTGTCCAATTCATCATTTGATCTATTTTGTACTCTGTTCAAATGAGGACAGACACATAATGTAGGTGTCAACATGGCTAACATCAGGACAGGCTAACAAACATGATACTGAGCTTCAGTCAATGCTCGCAAACAATCTAAAAAAGATCACTGTGGATGGGAAACTACAAGTGTGTGTCCCACAAACATGTTGTTTCCTGTTTTTCTCTGTGTCTATGATTGAGGGCCTCTGAAAGTCTATTCTAGTGTCCTATTGATGTGTTTTATGTCACAAGGCCAAGCACTCGCTTAGCCAATGGATTCTCTTCCCCTCAGTGTTTGATGCGGCCTGATAACAGGGAGAGGCAGAAGCTATGGGAAAACACCATTTATACCACAGTCCATCTTGATTTAACCAGATGATGTAATGCTGATCAACAGACAGGGGAGAATGTAAAAGTCACAATGTGTGTGTGTGAGTTTCTGTGTGTGTGGCAGTATGTATGTGAAGGGGGTACATGTGTGTGTGCGTGTGCATACATCCTTGTGTGGGTTATCAATGCATCCATTATCCATTGCTTCAAACATGTATAACGCACATCTTTAAGGTTCCTTTGAAGACAAGTCATGTTTCTTATGCTTTTACTTTGAAGGGTATATATGTGCATCTGTGTTGTAAATAAATACTTTTTGTTCAAATAACAGAATCAGAACTAGTCTCACATTATCTTCCTCTATGCAGATGAGTTATTAAAACATATATTCATAGTTAAATCTTTTTAACGCTATGTTGTAAAGCTAAATTAGGCGCAAACATGTTTACATGTCAAAAAATGCCCACTGAAGAAAACAGAGGTCCACTTCTCTACTTAAAGGAACATGCACTTAAGTCAACCTTCCTCCCACTGCTGTGGATAATGTGTAGCTAATGCATGCGTTATGCAGTAATTTTCTCACACATGGAGAGGGGAGGCGAGGAAAGAGGGGCTCGGCCAGAAAGCGAATTATCCTTCATTTAGCATTAAAATTCATTTAGGTAAAATTGCTACAAACATGTAAATGGGAAGATTAGTTCTCCCTCACGCCTTGTTGCCCGCAGTCAAAGGGCTCCGCTTGAAGCCCAGCGCTCTGCAGCCGATGTTGTCTCCGGGATACACTGCACTTCAGGAGGCAGAGGCTGAGCCGACTGAGGAGACGAGAGGAGAAGGAGAGGAGCCGAGCGAGTTTTGTCTAATTGATACATTTCGGAGAAGCAGTCCTGAATCCCAAAGTCAGTATCTTGTTTTTTCAAAACAACGAACAAGAGAGAGTCTGTTTTATCCATAACAATATACGCGTATAAATCAATACTCTCCCCTTCTCCCTCCCTATCTCTCCTCCGCGCAACTATTGTGTTTTTACTGCCTTTGCCGAATTGAATGATATTTACACTAAAGAAGAAGAAGAAGGAATAAAGACACGCTCTTAAAAAACCCAGGCGACGTTTTAATTGCTTCGCCTCTCCACCATGGCTGGAAAATCCAAGGCTGTGAAATGTGAATTCCTGAGCCTGTGGCCGCTGGGAGCTGTGGAGACAGAGGAGAAAGCCCATACTTGACTGCCCTCTTTAGGGAGGCCTGGTAACTGTCCGGGGCAGCGACGTGTGGAGATGGCGCACAGCACCAACCCTCCTTTTACGCACGGACGTAAACCGCACAAAAACGCGTTTGGAAGTGAAGTGCAAAAGCTAAGACGAGTTACAAAGAGTGTGTTGTTGTTGAGAAAAAAAAGAAAAGAAAAGTGTACTGCAAAAGAAAAGTCAAAGGACTAGTATTTTTACATCTCCTTTTGTCTTAAATCTAATATGAAAACCAGGTTTCTTTCTTTAAATTATTTTTAAAAAAATATTTGAGTCAGGTGAAATAATTGTTGCTTTCACTGCATTTTCATTCCAGGAATTTTGTTTGACAAAGTGTTAAAACAAACAACAGGAGTCACTTGTGTCTGAATCAAACACATTTGATTCAATTAAATTCTGGACATAACTTCATTTTAACGTTTTTAAAAGATTTCTAAGACTTAATACTTGGTTAAATAATAATAATTGATTATTTGTATATAAATAAATGTACATAGGGTTTTTATTATGAGTGTAACTCTAGTGTAACTTGTCTTTTGTTTCATCTAATGTAAAAACGTTTACATGATTGTGATTTTGCATTTTGGTCACAGCTGACCTACATCTCAAACCGCTGAGATTTGAATACAAGTTGCCTTTTGACGCTGCTTTTGTCTTTGTGCAGTTTAAAACAGTTTTGATGCACAAAACTACAGACGGAGTTTGACTTGTGCTAATTTCAAAAGCTGAAAGTCAAAACGTAATTTGAAGTATGATGCTGGTAGGCCTACACACACACACACACACACACACACACACACACACACACACACACACACTGACCGCGGAGTGAACTGTCAGAGTAATGAATGGAGCAGAAATGTGTTCCAGAGCAGTGGAGGTGCCCGGACAGGCCTGTCTTCCTCCCACAACAACGCAGATATTTATGCGCCTTTATGGTTGAAGCAGGGAACTTGGACAAGTCACCGTGCGCCTCGTGTTCTCTGCTTCACTACAAGCCATGACAAATCTCGGCAGCAATAACGTGTGTAAGCTTATTAATTCAAACCAGCGATTTGTCACTGGTTGCTGAACACCGCGGCCTGTTAATCAAGCTGCTCCTCTCTGTGTGTGCTGAACGAATATTTCAGCTGTAACTGGTTTTATTTTTATTTCATGGTGAAACGTACGCGCACAGAATTTTGCATCTTCTGCGGTCAGTTTTTCACGCTGAGATTTTATTTCTAAAAATAATGTTTTGATGTTTTGTCACATCTACAACAGTGGATGTTTTGCTTAAGAGTTTGTTAGTTAAAAAGAAAAGAAACCAAATAAAAATCACAAGTTATACAGTAAATTCAAATATGAACTGAGTGAACACAAAACGAAGCTCTGATAAATTTTTCATTTTAGCTTTACTCTCCTCCAGAGAGCCAGAAGTTAAATGTTGGTCATAAAATGTGCAGATTATGCGGATGAACTGAACCAGCCTCTGTCACCTTCAGGCTTCACGACTACAAAGTCCAACTGCAGGGAAAAACGTGAGCGCGCAACAAGACAATATGCAACCAATCAACTTCCCATGATTTCCAATAGAAATACATAATACAGGGATTACACACGTGGCCGAGATGACAAGTCCTTTATGAAATCAATATAGACACAAACACAAATTAAACTGCAGCCTGCAAACGCCTCACAGGAGTAACTTTCCAAAGCCCTCAAAAACTCCACCTTCAAAAGGTCGCGCGGCAGCTGCTTTTGAAACAAAAGGAGGAGGGGGGAAAAAAGGGAGGGAGAGAAAAACAAAAAATCTGTTAGTGGGGAGAAAAGGAGAGAGAGAGAAAGAGAAGAGAGAAGGACTGTTGAGTGGGGGCCATTTTGGATGTCATCTGTCTCCTTGGCGACGGGGCCCCGGCCCTCAAAAGCCCCTTGGGCGCACGGATTGTTTGAGAGGAGCCCGCTATTTTCTGCAGCATCATTTATCACTGTCACCACATAATGATTCCCCTCGCAGCTCCTTATTGATGTTTGTAATTGCATTATCTCATAAGGGGGGATGATCAATGGAGCCGAGAGGAGCATCGAGGGGTCAGGAGATGCCGGATTGCTGTTTGTCCATTTAATGCAACCAGGCTCTCATTATCTGCAGCCTCTCTGCGTTCAGGCTAAGTAACGTTTGGTCTGCTCCCCTCTGAGGTTTCACAGAGAGAGGAGGAAGAGGAGGAGGAGGAGGAGGAGGGGAACAGCTCGTTTCATTTGTTTAACCCCAAGCCACTGCAGATAAAAAATTAGAAATGCAAAGGAGAGAGAGAGGGGAGAGTGAAAGTAACGTGATTAAGTGTTATGTTATTAGTTCCATTAAGTCTGAAAAACGAGATTCTGAATTAAAGCGCACAGCTTTAAGCCCTTGGGCATCCGTCTTGTAGTGGTCATATAACCTGTGATGATTTAACATATCTATAACAATATGCCCTCGTGGTTAAAGCGTTTAAATGGACCTTATGCATATGAAGAGAAGAAAATAAAACGGGAGAATCAGGAGAGAAAACGTTTCAAACTATATGATCCAGCTCAGTTTTAAGTTTGAAATGATGCGTTTGGGTTTATAGAGCTTTGACTTGTGAGATACGCAGCATCAGGGCCACGCGATGGTGCGCGCGGAGGTTTTTGTAGGGGGTATATGAAGTCATGAGATCCAGTTTCAGAGCCCCCCCACCCCGTCAAACAAAATGCGATACCCTCCCTTTCCAAACGACCATAAGGAATACCGACATAATTACTGTGACGTGGGCAACTTCAAGTGCCCCCACCCCACCCCACCCCACCTTCACCACACCTTCACGCACACACGAAGGACCATGGACGAAGCTCTGTCATACTCATGTCAAACGGGACACAGCGACGTGTTTTGGGACAAATTAAATGTTAATATTAAAGTTATTTTCATTATTGTAATAAATCCTGTTTAAGCCAAAGAGTTTGATGTGATACGCATGAAAAAAGCATGAAAGCAACATTTTCCACTGACGTGAAGAGGCATTCTTCTGTGCTCTTTTCAGATTCCCACATCTTCTGCTTTTGAAAAATAAAATTAATTAAAGTCGGCGTGGATTTAAAGGTTCCTTTGCTACTTTGGAATATTTCCCGCGCTTCCTCGTAGCACTAAAACCCTTCTGTAATCATTAAAAAAAATTAAAAAGCGTTTTCTGGCGTTTCAGTTTGTGCAGGAGAAGCTGCGGCTGCAGGGCGCTGCTCCTCATGGCGCCCAAAGGGGGGCCTGTCAGCAGGTATGAGTGTGGATATGTGGGCCAGGGATTGGAGACATGCGTACTGGTGTGTGCCAGACACAGGCAGTGGCACAAAGCCTGGCTCAGAGATACATCAGCTGGTAACAGGTAAACACCCCTGTGACTGGTTTGTGGGGGGACTGACTTCAGCTCGGGATGTTTTGTGGTCGCTCGGTGTGTTTCTCCGCTCTCCAGCTCATGACCAGAGACGGGACAACATGTTTTCTGGCCTCGGTGTTTTCCCTGCTCGCTGCTCCTGCTGCGGGGAGGGGGACGCCGCTGGCAGCGCACCTTTCCAGCGGAGAGAAGCAAACCGCGGCTGGTTCATAACCAGAGATGTTCCTGTCAGCACCTTCCTGAATATCCACCTCTCTCTCTCTCCCTCTCTCACTCTGGAAAGTCACCTTGGCAGCGCCAGGCAGGGAAGGCGAGCCAGAGGAACAAGGGTGGGGGTGGGGGGGTGTCGGCTCTTCAGCTCACCTGGTGAGGCCGGATCCAATAATAGTGACCTCCCCCTCCTCTCAGACACACGCTCACGCACCACAGCCTGCACACACCCCGCTTCCCCACCCGCTCGCCCCCTCCCACCTGCTCGTGGATATAATAACAGCAGCTTTGGCACAGAGCAGAATAATCTCGCAGCTCCTTCTTTTGCTTATAAAGTAAACGCTTATTTACAACCACCACTCTCTGCTTCCGCTTTTCTTCTCCAAGAACTCAGTCACTGAACTCAACGTTTCTCTCAGAGGTTTGAGTTTGATCCACTGAAACTTGAAACAGTGACTCAGCTGTTCAGATTCGGCCTTCGAGTCCTGGAGGAAGAGAATCTGAATACAGCAAAAAAAAAAAAAAAAACTTCAGTGTTGCTGCCAAGCTATGAGACTAGGTCCGACAAGAATGGCGCCATTGTTTGTGGCCGTGTGTAAAAAGGACGTCACCAAAACCAAGCATTGGATTTGAAAATCTGAAAAATACATGTTTACCTTCCCTAATATTCTTAAGACATTTAAAGAAATGATTCTGTTGCTCGTCTGTGATTAAAAATAAAATAATCATTTGAGCATCATTATTTTATTTTTTCTATAATTATTTATTATCATCATTATCTTGAATACAAAAATCTAATTTATATGAATAATCGCGCTCGAAGACGTCAGCCTGTGCGTCAAACCAGCCTGCGCTCTGGAGAGGAGCCGCCCTCATCAATCAGCTCGTGCATGGCTGAGTTTTAATTCTGTTGTCTCGCGCGTTGACTCCGAGAGCCGCCTTCTCTCTGTGCACAGTCGCGCCATTGAGCGGCTGCAGGGACTGACTGCTTGGCCTCCAAAAGTAAACAGTGAGGAGGCAAGTCGAGACAGGACAGAGGGGCTGAATTCCAGCCACAGCACAATACTGATAAATGATTGGCCCAGAGCCACGTCTTTCATTAGTTTATTTATATGTGGAGGCTACTTCACCATTCATCATATACAATCCAATCTATGCCCTAATCTCACAATGTGTTTTAGGGACTTGTTCGGCAGTAAAAAAGTGAGTAAAATAGTCAGTTTATTATTTACAGAGAGGAGTGCAGCTGCTTGAAAGTGCAACACAGTGTCCTGGAGTAGATCAGTAAGCCACTAAATGTAACATTTCTTGCTGTAATGTCATAGGATTGTGAAAGTAGTGAATAAGAGAGAAATATTTGACATTTTTCAAATGTTTCTACCTCAACCAGAGCTGGAAAAGAACTTGAACAACATGCATATTTGTTACCATTTATTTTATCTTAATCTAGGAGTCATGTTTTTTACAGACAGAGCTACATTTGCATGTGGCATTTAGTCTAAATAAAAGCTGGAAAGTGAAATAGTTAGTGAAAAATCTCCCCTTCCACACTCACGCTGGAGCTTGTGAATGTGCTACCCATCTCGCATATTCATCAGCCTCACAACAGCGATGGGTAAAAGAAAAATGTCAGCTCCACGCGCTCTCACCCTGTCAGCCGGTTTCCACCCTCCAACCGTGACAATGTGCGTCTTCATCTCTGCTGCTGCTGTTTTGTCTCGGTTTCTCTGCATCTGCTAGAAATGCTGCCTTGGGTGTGTGTGTACGTTTGTGACAGAGAGAGAGAGAGAGAGAGAGAGAGAGAGAGAGCAGGGGCAACTGTAACAATGAAAGCAGCTTTGACCTTGTCATTTAAGAGAACCTCAGTTCAAGTCTAATTTGTGGAGGTGGACAAAGTTAACAGGAGATCCCAGTATATTCAGTAAAAAGACGCAGTGTTCTCCAGGAGGCTATTTTCTGTCAGTCCCTCCTGATTCAACTTTCTTTACACCTTTTTCTAATTAGGTAAAAGTTTGATTACAGTGAGAGTTTCAGCAGGTTCAGACTCTTGTGCTCAAGTTTACAGACAAAAGTCACACTTGAAATAGTTTTTTCTTTCTATCGTTGCTTTTTATTCTGCTAGTGTCTTTTCAACGACGTTTTACTCCCCCCTCCACTGCTTACACTTTTAGTTGTGATGTATTCCATGATGTGTTTGTGATTAATCCCTGTCCACTCAGCTCTTTCATCTACATCACACTCCCATTTAAACCCAGGTTTGCCAGTTCTGTCTGCATCTTAATCTTTGTGGATCTAGTTTGGCCGTTTATTTAAACTGTTTAGCGTAACGCAGATGTTATTCCTGGAATAACATTTGTTGTTGTTTATTGCTGTGTGTGCATCCTGTTGTTCTCCTTTAAAGGGACTAATGGTCGTAAATCTTCCTGGTGGTCATTGGAGGTACTACTGTATAAAAGCATGAGCCATTTCTTAAAAAATTAAGCCTAAAGTCATGCGTCAGTTTTTATAGTTTTGGTTTGGATGATACGGATAGGTATTCGATTTTAAAACGCACATTACATGCCGTACTAACAATCCATGTTTGGTAAAGCTGCTATGTGAATGTTGATGTGTTTATATCATCTTTAAAATTATGTCAAAAAAGGAAACAATTCTGGTGACAGTTTTAAGATTGGGAAGACAGTGGCCTTGATGTATTTACATTTACAGTGAGGCACAAGCCAACTGAATGCAAAAGTATACACAGTATTTGATGTTTATGTAATAAAAACATGCAAAGTGAAGTCAGCCCCTTATAATTTTGAGTTCTGTTTATGCACAACAACTGGAAGGAGAAGTTCAGAGCAACACACGTGATACAAAGCTGGAATTGAGGCTTGTCATCATGTTGTCTGGTAATATATTTTCATTTAAGCACGAAAACTGCTGCACACTAGTGGTAAGACATGGACTGAGGATTACACCATCTACACGCTCTGAACTACCAAATATTGTCTCATCTTTACCAACATTACAGATAGACATTATGTTTTTATATAGAAATAAGTATGAGTCTCATCTGCAGAGTTTTAGGATAAGTACTCAAGTTCGTGCTCGCTCAGTCACAGAGAGATGGCACGTTTCAAACTTTTCTCCACGCCAATCTTTCCCTGTCTTTTCTCTGAACCCGGGGATCTCATCGCACAATTTACTAAGCAAACCTCAGCCAGGGGAGAGAGAAGAGGCGGGGGCCCTGAATGTGCGTGTCCCTGCAGGCCAACACTGTGCAGTGTTATGCTCGGCGCTGCACAATTTATGGACCATGGACAGTTTATAAGAAGCAATGTAGTCTATCAGAGAGGCAGGCGAAGTGAGGACAGGGGGGATTCGTTTCCATGCAGGAAGCTGTGTTTTGGAATAATATACGCCGTGATAAAGATGTTTCCCCTGTGACGTAAAACAGCGGGGAGCACCAACGGCCACTTACTATTCCAACCAAATATGAAAGAGAGTCTTTGAGCTGCCATACTTTTTTCCTCCTGTGTGCTTTGTGTGAAATGTAGAGATGTTGATATTGTGGTGCTTGTGGCCACTTCACTCAGTTCAGTTTCCAAAAGTAATTGTCAGTGGTATTTGAGTCAGGATGTAGAGGATAATTACTGAAAAGAGCATGGCATTGATAGTTTATCATGCAGTGTCTCTGTGTGTGTACATGAGTCTAATACCAATTTAGCCATTAAAAAAAATACTACCAGTAAGCTACTGCTGCCTGACCGCTGCTACTATATCTTCAAATAATCTCCTTCTGAGTCCTTACAACAAATCAATAAATCCCAGCCAATGCAAATCGACTAAAATAGAGATTCTCAGCACAATATTCTAAGAGAAAGATTTACCTAGAAATCACTTTGTAGAGATACCGCCAGCTTTACAGATGGTAAAAAGAAAATAGTTATTACAGTTCATAATACATGTCATATATAATTTATAATACCCCAAATGACTTGTTATCTGAAACCAAAAATAAAACAGTTCTTCCTTTCCAATAAAATGTAGCATGAAACTTTATATGTTCCCCCTGAAAAATGATCCACTTTTACTATGTCCTCACATGATGTTTATGACTGTCAAGTGACTCCTCAAACACGCTGACGACTCCGAGGCAAAGCCTCGATGAGACGTGACTCACCTCAAAATAACAATGTTTGTTGCAGAAGCGGAGAGAGGAGCCACAACAAAAAGAGACAGAGGCGCAGAAATAATGGAAGGATGTGACCAACTTCCCTCCCGAGCCTGACATCTGTCGAGGCGTTGGTGTCATGAGGGCGGCTTGTTATGCAAATGGATGATACATCCCCGTGAGACACTGACGGGCCAAACTGTTAGCTAGCTTGACATCAATGAAGATGTCAAGGGCAGCACGTTGCTGCTTACATACTCCACCGTTCAAACGTCATTTGGTTTTTAAATAAACCAGCGCCGGTGTCACAAAAGAGAGAAAAATCGAATATAAGGCCATTTTTCACCAACCGGGTTTATATTGTTTAATGTAGCTTAGGGGAAAGATTGAACTAGAAAGTGGGCGACATAAGAGCACTGAAACAGAACTCCTAAACATGTGAGAGTTTCAACGATGTGCCTCGCCGGTGCAACCTGCCAGTGGTTCAGGGGTTGTTTATGTATATATGGGAAATCCTTGGCAGCAGAGTTATCAAACACATTCATCTGATAAGAGGTTTAAGAGAGAGCTGCAGGCCTCAGGACACACACACACACATACACACACATATTGCACACATACTCTCAAGCCTCAACACACACATACATGCACACATCCATGCGCACGTGCACACCCCTCGAGACACACACAGCAGATCTGTAGGTTTCTCATGAAAAGCTTTTAGCAGTGCAGAAGCAGCTGAAGACATGGCTATTGTTAAGCTCCGTGATGGATGAAGCAGAGGTATGTTAGTGTTAACCGACTAAAACACAGCTGAATTTATTAGGCTCCAGATAAGCAGGGTCATCACCTCCAAATGGAATGCCAATGAGCCAAATACAATTTCAAAGTAAATAAGGAGCACTTGTGTGAGAAGGTAACCTGAACATGAGCATGAAGTACATTATGGTTTAGTATTACTGTGAAGTGCGTGGGGGGGATGGGGGGGGGTGGGGTGGGGGGGGGCATGTTTTCCTATAAAATGAGTGAAAAATGAAGGACAGAATCATTCGAAGACGTGATGAATACAGCAGCACTTTTAAGAAAAACTTTCATTTAAACCAGTGATAAACACAACAATCATCCTGATTGTAGCATCAGATATCAACTAAATGAATTAAAGCGGATCGTGTGTCATTTGTGTTGCTTTGTGAAGAAGGGATCCGTACGTGGTGATGCCATAAAACCACTGGAACTGCATTTCACACACTAACTGAATAATTCAATGCACAATAGTGGTGGGATATACGAAACGATGAGATATAAAAATACTAGCAAAAATGAAGGTGTGAGACTCAAATGTAGTTTTCTATATTAGATATTTTTATCATGTTGTGGTTGTGTATAACATCAACTCCCATTTATACATTTCTCACAGTTTTTGTGGATAAAACTCGGCTTCTCTGACACACGTCTTTGATAGTAATTCAATTCATCCTGCCTGTTTCTCTGTTGTTGTATTCTTGTTAGAGGGTGACATTGGATTTTTGCGGCTAAACAAACATAAAACAGATTGCCATGATAGGAAATGGTGACAGTTAGTTCCTGTACTGGATGAAACCGAACGCCATTAGCATCATCTTTCTTCACCGAGGAGACCGCATTGACTGATGGTACGAGTGCCAGTGTAATCATATGACGCTGAAGAAATCCCAGCACACAAGACCTACACTGCATATTCTAACATTTCCTCTCAGATCATCACATCAGGATACGTACTTACCACCACAGGGTGGTTAATCAAACTCTACATACTATCCTGATTCAATAATTACTGTGTAGGTGCGTCACAGATCACTTAGCAAGTCATTTGGGGCCATTATTGGGGTGCAGGTGACTAAGTGTAGTCTACAACCATCAGGATAGAGCCTTGGATTATTTCAGAAGTATGTATCTATGCTGCCATTACATCTGTACAGTAATGGCGTTAGTGGAATTGAACTGTCTGACCGGTACATCACAGTAAACTGTCTCATAATGACTCCAAGCAGCAGCCACCACTAACTCTGGCTTCATATCAGCTTGTGTTCCTCATCAGTCGCTCACCAACAAACCAACAAACCAACAACCACCTAAAACACGAAATTGATCTAGCGGATCCAAGTGCAACTGCCCTTAAACTGAGGGCCGCCAATATGGCCGCCGATATGCTTGCTCTTCACTCCATGTTCGCGTGCGCTTGATAGCGACACCACATATCCTGCGTTCCATCAGAAGTTAATGCAAGATGGAATTAAGGAAAATAGCGTTTCCCATGTTGCAAAATCAGAAGTATCCAAGGGAGATATTCTGGTATTGGGAGGAACTGACCCTGATCTGCACCTTCGTGGCACACACACAAAGTGCACAGTCAAGTACGTGAACAATGTCGCTCACGCCACAACCAACTAAGTATACACGTTACCTGAAAACCCTCTATACTTTCTTGTCTTCTATCCCTTCCCATTCGACCCATCTATCTATATCTCTCAAGAGCAGGTGGCATTTTTTGCTCATCCTTTTCCCAGCATTTTCCCCCTCTCTCGTCTTCCTCCGTGACCCTGAGTGCGCGGGCAGCGGGCGACCTTGGCTTTCCTCCGTTATGGCAGGGAGCCCGTTAACAGCGGCCATGAGTTGTGGCCTGGCGTTAAACTGTGCTCCAGCCACAGTCAATGTTTATGTCTACCAATCAAACACAATGTGTTTATGTTATATGGCATTATGGACAAGGAGGCTCTCTAAAACACACAGGCTGGAGGAGTGCGGTCCAAGACGAGGGGTTTATGGTCTGTTGAGCAGAGGAGAAAAATGAAGCGTCAGTTGGAGACGGAAGGTTGAACAGAAAAGCTGGTTTGATTTTGTGTTTGACAATTTGGACAGAACTTAAAGAGGGCAAAATAAAGCTAAACGTGAAATATTTCCAAATCAATCCTGCCGGAGATTGCCCAATAAAGAAATTATAGACAGGCCTATTTTGTTAAGGGTTCTTCAAAGCTAAATTCTATGTGTGTTGCTTGAGTGCCTTTTGTTCATATCGTATAAACTCAGTCCACATCCAAAGTCTAATCTCTACATTCAGGCTGCCATTAGACAAGCTGAGGGAGAGGTCTTCAAGTGTCCACATTAAAATACTCTGATCCCAGTGTACACTAGTAATTCATTTGTACTTTTATTTCATCTCTCTGATAAAATCTACAAGTATAAAACTTGACAGAGAAAAAGCATATAACTATTATATTATCAGAGAAATCTGTGAAATCATAAATCCATCTCTCTCAGTGGACATGTGCTCAATATAACACTAATGAGGCAGCGCCTCAAACTCATTTTATTTCATTAGTGTCCAGTATTTAAATTCATATGTGGGAGTGATGTTGTTTGGAGGTGAGAGGAACTTGGAGGTGGACCATAAGTCACATTGTCTGCAGAATTTATAGCTATGCTGTTATGCTGATGGATAATGTTGTGGTGATTAATGTACTGACATTTAACGGCAAATCAAATATTATGGCGTGCAAAGGTGGGATGAAATGACCAGCAAATGTTCTGCAGATACTAGACACTGGATACTTCTACGCTGCTTCACATTTTCCCTGTTTGGCTGTTGTGTATTTAACTGCAGTTTGAGGACAGTAGCTCTGGCTTTAGTTCATTTAAATGTCCAAGAACACGATGTGCGTTTGTATGTGTGCACAGATTAGGTGGAAAGATCAGCTATCTCCTCCCTGTCTGAGCTTAAAAACGAGTGTCTTTGTGAGGACGCGTGGGGACTCAAGCTGTTTTGTCCTCAGTGCCTCATGTGAACGCAAAGCAAACACACACTTAATCCTCCTGGATACAGAGACTTGACATCAATTTGTCCCTGTAGGGGAGGGGCCCCAGGCCAAGTTCCCTAAACCCTCACTCTTCTCTGTTTCCTGGCCAAAACTCTCCGTCTTTCTCTGTCTGTCCTCCCTCAAAACATCTGGAAGGACAAGATGGACAAGATGGACAAGACACACCGTCTCCTCTTCCTTCAGAACTACCTTTGAGGGGTCCTTGAGCAAGGTACTTAACACCCCAAACTGCTGGTGAGAGGTGAGCAGAAGACTGCAGTTGTACTGGGCAGCTTTCCATGAATCAGCATCCGCCTTCTCTGGAAACATCTCTGTCACACTGTTGTCGTAAATGAGCCTTGTGAATTGCCTTGTGATAGTCAGAGAGATTGTTATGTTTTTATTTTGGTGAGATCCATGGTGATAGAGGGTCATGGACAGTTTTCGCACTCCTCCCAGTTATATGGAAGTTCATTAATGACAAAACATTTGACGGAGAATAAAACAAATCTGAGTAATCTTCATGCCAAAATGAGAGTGTGTTTGCTTACATTAAGCATTAAGCACAAAAAACATTTTACCCTCAAAACTTGTTTTGTTCCAAATCAGTTCCCCTCATTTCCTCCAGCTGTTTTGTTAGATTCACATCATTTGAGATAGTGAGAGGGCACTTACCAAAAAGTTTTAGAAAACATCTGGAAGACAGGGTTAGCTAGGGCCTTTTTTTAAGTCTTCAGTTTCAGTCCCAATGTTACTTAGAAATTATGAAACTTCCAGCTAAAATCCAGGGGATTTTATTGTGCTGTCAGTTTGGATGCAAAGGAACCAGTAATGGTCACTGTGCCCAGTACTGTCAGCTAAACAGTCACAAGAATCAAAAAACTAACCTCAGGTTTCTTTTCTGATTTCTTTGTGCCACATCTGAAGACATGCAGAGGTAAGGAGTCTGGCCTAGGGAGTCAGTGTCCTTATGTTGTTCTTTGTTGTTTCAATGAATATGCAAAATGAGATGTTTTTCTGCTTTAGTGTCATCTAATGAAAAAAGGAAGGGAAGGGAACCACTATATATTTATAATGTCTATAAACATTTGAATAAACTTTCCCTCCAAGCTCTACTACTGATATCACAAGGAACAACAGACCAAGAACCAAAATTTAAACCTTTGTTGCTCTTGTCAAAATGCAGGAAAAGTTTCTGAAAGCTGATTCGGGATTCCTGGGAATTTCATACGGTGCCAGAGGCACTTCTTTGGATTTCTGTTGAAGTTTCTGCAGGTAGTGCTCTTGGCTTTCTATCTTGTTATCATGGGTAAATACTGAACGTATAGCTCTTCTATTGTTTACCACATGATAATTTGTTATTGTAGAAATATAAAATGCCTCACTTCCTGTTTCCCAAAGAATTTTTTTCCCTAGAAAAGAATCATCAAGCATCTGGTGGTTGGAACAGCAGATGTAGAAACTCACATGAACCATTTGGCTGAATCACAGTTGTTTTATATCAGCTGGTCGTACAAAGTAGCAAAAGACAAATAATATCAAGAACGAGGGGACTTTTTCTGCCTGACTCTCATTTTTCTCGTCATTCTCTGTCTCCATCTGTAAAGTGGAAGCGATAAAACAAACCCAATGACTTTTCCATTGCTCCCTCTTATACATCTCCCATTTCTCAAAAACATTTGAAAACATCTGTTTCGGAAAAAAATACGTATATATAAGTTCATCAGTCGATATATCTAAAAGATAGAGGATCGACATTTTGTCATTAAGACATCCAGTTATTTATCATCCTTTTAGAAAATACCATTACTTTGTTTTCATCTTTCTATCAATCTTTTTGTGATACGTGTCGCCTTTATCAAAAAGTGAATATCTCATTTTGGAACAAGACCGTATTTGTTCAGTTTCATTCTTTGCCACAATCCTGCCACTGTCCTTCATCCAAATGCTTCTGTCTCAACCCAAAGCAAAATGGATGAATTTTCCTGCTTGTCCCCTTTTCTCCCCCATCCAAATATTCCTCCTTTCAGAGTTGTATGCCACAGTCATAAATCCTCACAAGGTGGTTTCAGACGGAGTGCCGTAACTCATGTCACCACTGGAGCTAAATCTGAGCACAGCGGACAGCGTGATGCAAGCATGTTGGAGATATACACGGGGGGATTTATTGTGGCATATTTCATCTGAGGCAATGCAGGGCCTGTTCTGATGTCTGTTTTGCACTTGTGAACTGGGATGTCTTGCAGAGAGGCACACGGCCAGTGCCGTTTGCTGTGCAATGACAAACAGCATGAACGAGAGCAAGAAACATCCCTCGATTTCTAGCTTTCTCTCATTTAATTTGGTTAAATATTAGTGCCTGCACACCTGCTTATTCATGCAAGTATTCAACCAGCCAATCAGGTGGCAGCGGTGAAATGCATAGAATCCTGCAGGTGCGGGTCAGGAGCTTCAGTTAATGTTCACATCAAACATCAGAATGGGGAAAATGTGATCTCAGTGACTTTGACTGTGGCATGATTGCTGGTGCCAGACGGGCTGGTCTGATCTCCTGGGATTTTCACACACACAGAGTTTTTACTCTGAATGGAGGCAAAAACAAGAAACCTCCAGTCAGTGGCAGCGGACAGAAGCACTTTCTTGAAGAGAGAAGTCAGAGGAGACTGGCCAGAAAGAAAGGCTACGATAAGTCAGATAAGCACTCTTTTCAACTGTGGTAAGCAGAAAGGCTTCTCAGAATGAACAACACATCGACCCTTGAAGTGGATGAGCTACGACAGCGGAGGACCACGTCAGGTTCCACTCCTGCCAACCAAGAACAGAAATCTGAGGCTGCTGTGGAAAACACAGGCTCACCAAAACTGGTCTGATGAATCTGGATTTCTGCTGAGGCACCCAGATGGTAGGGTCAGAATCATCAACAGCGTGAATCCAAGGACCCAACCTGCCTCGTGTCAACAATCCAGGCTAGTGGTGGTGTAACGGTGCGGGGAATGTTTTCCTCGCACACTTTGGCCCCCTTAATACCAATCAATCACGGTTTGAAACGGGAGATTCGCAGCATGAACGTGCAGCTGACAAATCTGCAGAAATTATGTCAAGCAGTCATGTCAACATGGACCAGAATCTCAAAGAAGCATTTCCAACAACTTGTGGAATCATGCAACAAAGAACTGAAGCTGTTTAACAAGCAAAGGGAGGAACTACTCAGTATTAGTACAGTGTCCGGTGAGTTTATACTCTCATCCGTATATAATGATCTGAATAAATGCAGAATGTATAAAATGTGTGATACTAAAAAATACAGTTCCTGGCACACTGTATAATATGGTAAATGAAAAGCTCTAAGTCGTACAACATGAGAAAAATTATAAAACACACCCACATGGTGAATGTTGCTTTACACATTGTTTAAACTGTAGCTCAACCAAACCTCACTTGAGCAAGAGTTGTAGCATTTTTACTTATTAATGCGTCATTTGAAAGATAGTTATCTTCGGGATGTTATTTATTTATTCATGTTAGTAATGTTATTGAGTTATGACTGATAAATCTGTAAGGCATCACAGGAACTGTTTTCTTTATGTTTGCATCATGAAGTTTTGAATTATTCTATAAAAGGACAATAAATAAGCTTGTCATTAAGTATCAACTGTATATTGATCTTATTATTTTGTCAGATGGTGCTCTTTTCAAGTGAAATGAGCTTGACCTCATGCTGTTTGGTTACATATGCTGATGAAGTTTAAAAATCTGTCGCATGAAAGATGAATCAGAGCTTTGTGCTTTAACTGGTCACTGAAACACATGTGGGTGATGTTGAGGAGCGAAAGAGAGAGAGAGAGAGAGAGAGAGAGAGAGGTCACGGGGAGGCCGAGAACAGGCAAAGCCGTTACAGAGAAAACACCCTTTTTTTATATTTTCATTTCATTTCCTTGTTATGATGATGAGCATGTCAGCTGTTATTTACCTGTGCCTCTGCTGTCTGCATGGTGTAAAAAGCAGCAGCGCTGCTAACAGGTGAGAAAAGACACTTGTAGCATTGCGACTCATTAACTGAACCCTGCAAGGATTCAGGTGGAACACGTGGATCCTTGGAAAGATATGCAGAAGAATCCCTCTCTGGCTTACCTTTCCCCCCATTTATGCTTTTTACTTTTCTTCCCTTCTTTCTTTAGAAGACTAAAGGAAAAAAAAAAACGGCAATAGTGAACCCGAGGGGTGAGGCAGAGGACACGGTGTCTTGTAAAACATGTGCACTTAATATTAGGGTCATAAAACTTGTAAAATTAAAAGCTATTTTGGAAAATAGAAAGAGAAATATTTATGCGTCTGGCTCTGGATAGACGTCGTTTTATCTTGGGGCAGCGAGGGCCCGTTGGGGCACAGGTAACGACTGTCAACAGGCAAGGAGGTGGGGGGGGGGTCGACTGCATGCTCTCTGTGTCCAACCAGCTGCATGATCTCTGTGTCCAACCAGATGTCCATATGTGTGATTGGGTTTCCCCTTTTCACTTAGCCAGAGTGGCCAATGTCGGGGTTTCGAAAGAACGAGAGAGGTAGTGGGAGAGAGAGAAACAATGTCTGCTCCTAATTACGAAAAGAGAAGAAAAAAAAAAAAGGAGAGAAAGAATCTTGGAGCTTTAGACTTTTGCTTACGTTTAGACTTGAGTCACGGCTACGCAAGGGTAGCTACTGACACACAGAGCAGCCTCCCTGACGACAAGGGGGAAAAATGAGAGGTGAAAAAATACAAAAACAATGTCCACCGAGTCGGGCTGATTGAAAAGCTGCAAAAAGCAATTATGATTGTGAGAATGTGCAGACCCTCGTCTTAGCAGCCAGCAAACATCGTAAATCGTGTGGCGCTCTGTGTTTACATTGGGTTGACCTCTCTATGCCCTCTGGTCCTGGCTGGGCTCTCCATGCCCTCAGCACTGTTGACATACATACACATGGAGGCTATAGTCTGTATATACATGAACTGTATGAGTTTTTAAAACTTGTGTCATGTCTGCTCTGGGTTCATTTTATACCATTTTAAGTTTTTCTTTTTTTCTAAAGTTTCCATTCAGTGTATGATGCCATTGGGCTTTGTTGTCAGGGTATCAGGGTAAACCTGAGCTTGTCCTATAAAAGAACCATGCTCTTTGTACTCCTCATAGACATTTTTACAATGACGGGAACATAACTGATGACTATGGCAGCTAAGGGTGGTTTTGACCGACGGTCTTGTTTTTGGTCTGGGTTGGACCAGGTTTCTGCCTGGATCTAAAGCAGCAAGAAGAACCTGTAGGTGAAGCCATTGGCTTGAGGACCATTGTTTCTGGTGTCCACACCTGAAGCTCAGCTGGGATAGGTGAGGTGTGGCAGCCATGATCTGACTAATGCATAATCAGCTGCTTAAAAACCTCCAGGTTTTTGTCTGGCACCTGCAGGAGAGCCGAGAAGAAGCACTCCAGGCCATTATATGATTCAAATAAGGTGGTTGTTGAATTGTTGAACAGCATCCGCAACTGGCAAACAGAGGAACATCCATTTTTTAAAGTATGCGGGTTTTGAACCTTTCCATCAGAGCTCTCTTTTTTCATTTTTAACATGTCTACTTCTGTCTCTTTTCATGCCAAACAAGAACTACAGCATGAATGCCCTGGAGAGGCCTGGAACAGGTATGAACAGTTCTGGGCTTTTGACATGGTAGACACTGTATTAACCAGGTAGTTTTAAGCATCCCAGACCTCAACACTGAAGTTGTCAGTGCAGCACATGGAGGCCAGCCCTGTACGTGCTGGTTTGTGGGATCACAGCGTTACTATTTATACGCATTCAGCCTCTGCAACTGTGGACCTCCTGTGCACTTCTGTGATATGTCCACTGATAGTGATATTGGTAGTGGATGAAGAAAAGTGGTCAAGGTCAAGGCTATCAGTCTAGGACACATCTACTTCGGTGCAAACTGCTCGTCTGCTGTGCGCATCTTGGCTAACAAGCTATTTCTGTCCTGGCAGACTAATGGCTGCCTGTGATGCTGACAATTTACAAACAAAATAGCAACTGAATAAAGTGAGAAACACAGGGCTTAATGTTTTTTTTTTTTTTTTTTGTCAAACTGCCTCTCAACTCTTGAATACCACTAATGTTCAAGACCTGACCCTGAGGTTACAGCTGACTGCGAAGTCGTCATTTTGAGTGTTTCAGGGTTAGTTACAGGCCGACACACATTTTGAGAAATCATTTCAAACGGCTTTATGAAGACTGTTGAGTGAATAAAAACGATTGCCAGGCACAGAACATTTGGAAGAGTTGGAGCCGCGTGTGAGCAGCAGTCATAAAGTCAGACTCATGTGAAAGCCGCTCATTACCACCATTTGCTCCAGACACAAAAAGGAAGATGTTTTCAACTGTAAAAAGAAAACGGATCTTTTAGGAAAGTAGCTTTTACTTTATCATGCATGTAGAGGAATGAGGCAGTACTTTACCGCCTGCTCCTAGAGAGGGACATAAACATTTTAAACGTACCGTCAGAACAGATGGGAGCTCACTCAGGTACTGCGTATTCATTGCATGCATCACATACTGGATATACCGTTTAGAGGCACTGACTTCACAGAATATCCTATTTGTATGATATTTTAAAAAAAGGTTGCATAAATGAATAATTTGGAAATAAATGTCTCATGTATTTCAGACATTAAGCGAATCTGTTCACCTGTCCTAGAATATTATGTTTTTATCTTAGCTGATATATCTTAGCAATCGGAAACGATGACCTAGACGCCCATGTTCGCTCCCTAATTGGGTCTCATCAGCCTCGACTACCAGTGGTGAAAGTGACATGGATAACGAATTACAAGCGTTACTTGACCTTGTTGTTTTTGCCAGCAGCTGTTGAGGAGTTAAATTCTGCATTTTAACACGGAAGCTGTCTTTGCTGTTCCTTGTTCATTGTATTATTGCAACTAACCAACTGCAGAGTAGACAATGTGCTTCCTGTTTACACCGGCTCGTGCACGCCCACTGTATGTGATTGCTCAGGTATGTATGTGTTTTCAGGTGTGGTCATTTCTGATACGGAGCTAAAGAGCTCACCTGGACGGAGATCGTCGTAGTGTGGACGTAGTCCCAGAGTGACGGGCAGGGGGACAGTTATACTGTTGACTGAAAGGGGAGTGGTCAACGGTATGTAAATACAGTTGATCTTGGGTTACAGACATGTGGTCAGACAGGATTACAATGGATCAAAAGAGTGTAAGAACAAAAGATATTTTCATTTGGAGGCCTTACATCGTAACACCTAGGGTCAACTTACCAGGGGGCAGGAAGGGCCCCCAGACTCAGTAAGGTAAGACACTGATGAAATTAACAACATACGGTTAGGGGACACTGTACGCAGACGGACAGGTGTCAAAGTGTATAAGTGTGTTTCTATATGTGCATGGCTGTGGGTACATACACATGCTGTATGCGCACTAGAGTTTTGCGTCTTGCCACCTCGACACAACTCTGGAGGAACTTTATGTTTTGAAACAATAAATACACACACGGCCTCTCTCTGTGAATCTCAGACACACACACACACACCAATGGACATGCTCTTAACATACACCTCTGCACACCTCAGCACGGCCAAAATGCACTAAAAATTTACGACCTTAACATTCCTGCAGGGTCAAGCAATTTATCAAATCCTGCACATTCTGGTTTCAATTACACAGCCGATTGTGGAGAGCGGTTATTTTAGCAGGTTCATTTGGCCCAGTAGGGGAGGTTGAGTCTTTTTGCTTAACACCCCATCCCCTTGAACGCAACTGGGCATTACTTTCTGGACAGACGCTCGCCTCTCCTGATGCTACAGATGGCAGGAGAGAAATTGTCAGGCTGCTAGAAAGTGAGCAGATGAGCAGCGGGTGTCATCACACAACTGTCTCTCTCAATTTCGTTCCTCCTCTTGTCTTCTGACTTTGTCCTCCTTCCAGACCTTTTTCAGCGTCTATCCCCCTGCACGTTTCTTCCTTCAACCTCCCTCATCTGTCTGAAGCTTTACAATGATGAAGAGTTTTCTATCATTTTTTTGCCTCTCTCTTTATCCCTCTGTGGGTTTCTCTTTCTGCTCCTCTCTATCCTTTTCTCTCCCACGTCACCCGTCTCTATCTGACTTTCTTGAGCTCTTCGTCCCTTTCCCCACCTCACACCCACTCCCTCCATCTCTCTCCTCTCTCTCTGTGGTAGAGTGGTGATAAATCCCTATTTTATTGCTGGAGAATTCCTCTCTCCCTGCAGGGCTGACAGCTCCCCACGTTCTAAGACACTGCTAGGACCAAACCCAATCCTCCCTCCCTCCATCACTCCATCTCTGCCTCCATCTGGCCCTGATTACTGGGAGAGTGGAAGGGTGGTGGGGCGGGGGGGGTGGGGTGGGGGAGACGCTGGAGGGAAGCATCACACCATTACACCCTAGGAGAGGAAAAGTCGAGAGGAAGGAGGGATGGAGGGAGTAGATGAAGCACAACATGTTGGTATGGAGGAGGAAGAGGAGGAGGAGAGTGAGGAAGAACACCAGAGGGGAAAAATTGAAAGAATTAGGATGTTAAAAATAAAAGAAGAAGAAGGCAGGAGAGGTCCTAGTGGTCTGGATGAAGAAAAGGATAAGCAGCAGAGGAATTCAAAGAAATTTTATTTCCTCTTTTTGATTCCATCCAGTAGAAATGCTTTAATAGGGAACAAGGCCACATTTTTGCTCTGGCTCAAGTGAAAATCAGCTCAACACAAGTTGCCAAGAAAGAGAAAAAATGCTGCCTTTGGTTTCTGCAAATAAGAAATGGGATGAGCTGAGGAATAGTGGCATGGGAGTAACAAAGTATGTGCCGTCATGTTCTCACTGTGGCTGTAAAGCGAAGAATTATTCCTTCAAGAAAGACAAGAAAAATGTCAGTTTCCAGTGGCGTGAGCAAGACAGACAACAATGACAGATAGAGAGAGGGAGAAGGGAAGAAGAAATAAAAAAGGAAGAGAAAAATAGAGACATAGAGAAGAAGGAACAACAGGTGACAGCCACAGGCAACAAGCATGAATTATAAGGGTTAAATAAATGGCCAAGCAGAGCCAACGCTCACTGTGTACAGTGTGTAATCTGCAGTATACTACATACAGCCCACAAGAGATGCACTATAGGATGATACAAATGCTTTATTTATTTTTTTTGGTTCTTTTCTCGCATTTGCACTTCAGCCTCACATGAAGGATTGGCAAACTGGTTTGTTATTGTATTATAAAATGCATTTTGATGAAAGTATAATGTGATAATATGAGTTTAAATTAAATGATGTTGGGTTGCATATCTTGGAGTTTCACACCTACAGTACAGTACGCAACAGAAGCAACAGCTGAGTCCTGCAAATGTAATTGAAAAGTGATAATGGCCATTATTGGAGTGGAAAGTGGCTAAATGGAGAAGAGATTTTGGAAGACTGTGTGTGTGTGTGTGTGTGTGTGTGTGTGTGTTGTGTGTGTGTGTGTGTGTGTGTGTGTCCTGGCAGGCCAACTCACTGCAGCAGGTGCCAGAGGAGTGTGTAATAAACACAACTGCTTTGGACAAGCTGGCCTCTCACATCAAATAATGTGTTTTGGCGATGTCCACCTCAGCTGTTCACGCGATCAACACTCAGCAGCAGTGAAGGCTCTCAAGGAAACACCACTAATTAATATTACAGTTTCTCACAGTGAAGCAGGGATTCACCGCAGCATCTAGGTCTTGTTTTGGTTTAGTTATGGCTCCGTTCGTTCTGTATGGTTGCCTCTTCACCGATATGTCAACTCTGGTAACTTTTATTTTAAAACGAGAGTTACACAATTTGACAATATAAATTATACAAAAATACATTTTGTTTTTTTATATTTCTGTATCTTAAACTTTCTTACATATATGCCAACACTTTCCAGCTGAAGTTAATAAAGTTAATGACGTACATTTATATATATATTTTAATGTTACCTGTGCATTATATGTTGGAGAAGGATTAAACCCTTTTAAACATAAACACATTTATTCTACATTTGATTTTGAATTTCATTATTTAATCTCTTTCAGGTCAGTATCTACCTTCATTTACTGGCTGGGATGATGCAAATTGTGCATTATGCTTTTTAATACTGAGCAATCTAAATAAATTGATTTAAAAATATGCAGCATTTAAAGCTGCACCCTACATATTTTTCCCCTTCAACATTAAAGAATATCCATAACACACTGTTGACTAAGCTTTAAGCCTCATGTTAGATTATGAATCACACCCCCTCCTCACTGTGGCTCTCTCGCCACCTCCACCAAAATAATCAGGATAATTTCTATTCATTATTACACCTCCATTTATCTGCGAGACGAGACGTGGGGAGGACGGGGTATAACTCTGAGGAATAACAATACCATTAAAAAGCCTGTGCTGCAAATATCAATCATTGTTGCCGTTAATGTCCCTCCAGCCTATTCAGATGGCCTCTCTCTTTTCCTAATGTCCACCCATCTGTGTGCGTGTAAGTGTGTGTATAAGTGTGCAAGTGTGTGTGGCTGTTATATTCAAAGCCCTTTAATCAACAATCGCTGCATCTGGGCCAGATAATGAATGGCATTGTTTATAACCTCACTCCTGTATCGGGTGATAAATGCATACGCGCCTAATGCTATCATTTGAATAAGAAATGAGATTGTGCTTTATTTTAATATCGAGGAGAGATTGTGTTAATATAAATTTCTTGGTAAAGTTTTGATGATTATGCTGAGGATGATGATGATGTTCCATTTTGTCAAGCAGCCAAAGGATTAAGCCGTGGCAATAAAAATGTGAAGATGCAAAATGAAGTTATGATGCAATTGCTTGTGATTCATGGCCCGTGACAATAAGATATAAACAGGAGTGGTTAAAAGCAAAAGGGAATTGCATTCAAGTGAAAAGTGGATTTAGTGAGTCACACATTTACAAAAAGAAAAAAAAAAATAAAACAAAATGCTCTGTGAGCATTACTCAAACAGTGAAACAGGTTTCTCTAAATGCAGAATCCCTCGCACACACGAACACTGATGTATGTGCAGAAGTTCGTGTTTATTTTCGGTTCTGACACATTTAGCAAAACTGCCTTGCCATATAACACAAGATCCACTGTGCGCTTTGTAGCGGTGAAGTGACGGAGGAAAAGCAAATCTAGCTCAAACATCATCACAATAACGCAGGAGCTGTTATGAAAATAATATCACGCTTCAGTTAGATGAAACATTAAATGTGTTGATTGCTAAATAGACTTAAAAAGTTCAGTGTCACTCAATTTGAACTATGAATCTTTTTTTTTTTTTTTTTAAGCAGCAATCTCCATAAGAATTACCCACCAGACATAATAACTCAAGTGGCCAAAAACTGAATTATCATTTATGTAACTTTTAACGAAATAACAGTCAAAACACCCAAAATGTGTTAATAGTCACACTGTGTGAGGTGTTTGCCAAAATGCTGCACTATGTACAATTTATTAAATTTTACTCTGATGACTAGAGAGATAAAACAGTGAGGATAGTCGACAGTATAGAGCTGAGCTAGATTTTTGAAAAGGTGACAAAACTATTTGTGCATTTTCACTAATGTTTTTGCAAAGTAAAAAAAAAAACATAGGGACCAAAAATCCCTAATCCTGCATATCATGAAGGAAAAACACACACACACTCACACACACACACACAAACACACAGTGCAGACAATTTCCTGGCACTATTTCCTCAGTGACATTATCCCACTGGAATAGCAGTGGCGCGGTGTTACAACCCTGCGTGTTGCCACAGTGGAATACAGATAGAGAACAGCTCAGCGTTCGCTACCCGGGGACTTTAGCTGTCCAAATCTTTGACAGTTTCTTAGCAGCGCCCAGCCCTTAAACTGTGAAAGATTCCAGCGACAGATAGGAAACCCCCACCAGCCCCCAACCCTCCACACCAGCCAGCCCCCCCCCTCCATATCAGGCAGAATCATTGATAAAGACAGCCTTTCAGGGATGACACTGATAGCTGCTCCAAAACCATTCGAAAAGTGATTTGCCTGCCATTTTAGCTGCTGCTGCCCTCTTTATGATGCACACGTGTCTGGGAAGACAACGAGATTGCTTATACAGAGGGAATTAGGTGGGACCTTAAAAGGGCACAAATAGGTTTCCAACCCCCCCCCCATTTATGTACATGAAATATTAAATGCAATTAATCTTTACATTATTAAACTTTGAATTTGATTGAGTGGACCAATTTAAAGTGATTGCATTTTTCAAAAATCCACTCTATTACAGCGTCATGTCAATTTTAGATGCAAGTGAATGCCTCCGGAATTAGAGCAGTCCCTTTAGTTGGTCCTGTTTTGCAGAAATGTTTGACTCAACGTTCAGATCGTTCGACACAGAGAAGCTGCTGCATATTTTTAACCAATCAGGACTCAGCCCGCACATTCATTCAGTAAATACTCTTTCATTGATATTAAATTCATTTGTAAAACATAAAAAAAAACCCCACAATTCTCATCCTGCAAAAAAGTGAATAATGGGATCTTTAAAATCTTAGAGAATCTTGATACACGATATAGATACACGTTCTATTGCTATAAATAATTACCACAGAAAGGTTTGAATTGCTAATTAATGAAAAGCTGAGTGTTGAAGACAGAAGTCGGTGCATTTTAGGTTTATAACAAGTTTAATAAGGTTTATAAAAGAAGACCCAGTGCTGATGGTGTCATTTTGCAACGATGAAAACCGCACAGCAGCGGTTTGTAGGATAGACATTTTGAAAGCCGAGATATTTCTCTTCTAAACTGCAAAATGTTTCATGATGGCTTTAATTTAGTGCATTTTGAAGGCCAACTCAGACATGACATGGAGACACTGCCTCTGCTCCTCTGTCTCCTCCTGCTCCTGCATCCCTTCACCCCTGTTCTCGCCTCTATCCCCATCTTCGGTCCAAATGAATGACGCCAGCTGGGGTCGGCCGGCTGATGCTGGGCCCTGCTAGGTGGCATTGACAGCTGAATTATCCCACAGGCCGCAGCAGCTGATTATCAGCGGAGAAGTCATCAGGGCGTCCCAGCCTCCCCTCCCACCCCCCAATCCCCAATCTCTCTACTCCCCTTGTCCTCTTCCCCGTCCCCCTGTCACCCCTTGTCAAGAGAGGGACGCCTTCTCCGAGCTCGCCGCCTGGGTCCTCTTGACAGGTAATCTCAACAATAACAATTACCGCCATTACTGGTGTCATAAACAAGTGGCCGACCCCAAGCCAGGGCAATAACAAAGGCTTTATAATTCACCATGCAAGGCCATATAAATACATGTCAACAGGTAACAAGTAATCTAGCAGAATGGATGAGGGCTGGTGCTCCCAAGCACTGGACTGAATCAGTGTGTGTGTGTGTGTGTGTGTGTGTGTGTGTGTGTGTGTGTGTGTGTGTTTGTCTGCTGCAAAGAGCTGTGAGGATGCAGGAACAGATTGAAGTCGAGGCTGCGGACACACATTTGAATATAATCAAATAAGGAAAAGGATTTTAGTGTGTGAATGTATTTGACCGGACGCGAGTCACATTAGTTTGAGGTTTAAATGCAGCTGCGTGCAGTGAAGCACTTCTGTCACACTATTGATGAGACCATATTATCTGGGAATGTTATTGATTTTGAGCATGTTATTGATTTAGCAATATAGTGAATACTCCACTGTAAATCTTTGATTAACAGAAAGAAAGATGACACTCAAACGCATCAAATAAATATCTTCATGTGTTGATCATTGGCAGAGGAGCAAAAATCCTAACTGGGGACAAAACAGAAGAATTGTAATTTGTTATTAATAAAACAAATTTGATTCAAGATTGAATTGATGTGAAACTAAATTAAACACTAATCAATATTTCACTGCCTCATAAATATATAGTTATAACAATCAACCAATATTATAAATTGGTGTATTTCTCATTTTAAACATTTTTATTAATTTCAGTATATTTAAAATCTTGCTTGGTTCGTTAATAATTTTACGAATTTGTTTATTGTAATATTTTACGCCAAATAATTCTGGCCAAACCTCTTTTAAGTTTGGGCCAGATTGCCTCCTGTCCTCTGCAAAGCAAACAAGGCGTCGTGGCCCGGAGCGCTAAAATAATTTGAGACTCCCTAATGAGGAGAGCTGAGCAGCAATTAACACGTGTCAAAGTCGACATCATCAGGTGCCACTCTCATTTTCTTCCCAAGACTCAATGGATTTTTTTTTTCTTCTTCTTCTCCTCCCGTTTCTTCTTGTTTATTCCAGCCCGAAGGCGTCGGTGTAAAAAAAAAAAAAAAAGAGGTTTCCGTGTCTGATGCGGCTGGACGGAGGCGCATTTAACAACCACTAGTTAACGCCATGGAGATTGTCGTGCAGACGTCTCGCCTCATTCTTCGTTTTCTTTCTTTTCTTTTTTCCCCCCTTTTTTTTTGTTGTTGTTGTTGTTGCAGCGGCAGTCAGACCAGAATCAGACAGGCCAGTCAGCGGGACACAGGAGTCCTCCAGGAGCGATGCTCGGAGCAAAGAACCAGGCGAGGAGGGGAGAGGAGAGCAGGAGCCGCGGCTGAAGCTGCGGCTGATGTTGCATGGTGGTTTAACAAAAAACAAAAAAAATCCTCATAGGTTAAATTATTATTTCAGATTAGCAGCAAGTCGGTGTAATCATTTTAGATAAATTAAGATGAAAACGATGTATTTTTTTTTTTTTAAATGTGTGCAACAGGAGTAATCTATGTATTTTTTCTTATTGTGTTTGTGAGCGTAATTTTGCGTAAACACTGTGATGTCCTTAAAAACGGCAATTATGTCACCTAAAGAAAACAAAAAACAAAAGATCATTATTATAAAGTAAATTTAAATTGGGGAAAAAATGAGTGTATTTAATAAGAATAACTTAAAATTTATTTTCACTGACATTAGGCTACTTTTAAAGAAAAATAAATGACCGTTTCATTTTCTAAAATTAAGAAATAAAGATACGTAAAATGAGAAGCGTTTCACATACGTAAAAAAATAAGCATATTCAAGACAATATTATGAGCAGACTTGAAAATACAAAAATATATATAAACCAGATTTAGCATAAAATGTGTTAATAACTACCGTTCACAGCTGTATTTTGTAATTGTTGACATATGCATTTTATTATAGAATAAAAGCAGCAAGTCATTTACTTGCATCTTGGACTATTACATACACTACACTCTGATGGGCAAATAGTCATGTGGTGAGTTTAAATTGCCAAATTAAGTGTCAAAAGAAATTAATGTCAAATTTGTCTAATAACAAAAAATGACTTCCATAAGCACAATTATAGTTCTCTGCTGTTTTTATTTTTATTTTTACTGCCATCATTTATAACAAATAAAAGAGGAAAGTCTTGATGTGAAACACAGATGTGTTTAATCTCCTGTTAGTTTATCCCACAAATGCCAGTGTGCTTATAAAGATGAAAAAAAAAAAAAAAAAAAAAAAAAAAAAAATCTACCTAGCAACTGCAGTCCAGAAATGAAAACAGATCAACACCACCATTGTGTAGCAACACGGCAGCCTTGTCTCTCAGTTTGTGTGTTAACCAGTTTGTATCGTCTCTTCACTCATAGATGCAGGATGAAGAAAAACAAAGGGCAAGAAGAAAAGGAGTAGGAGGGTTTTTGTTGCCATTCTTCTGACCTGAGCCGCTCATCTTCCTCAGAGCTCAGCGGGAGCTCGGCCGGCGCTTGCCTCGCCTACCCAGGGTCCTTTTGGTGTGTGCATCTCATTTGCATACATTTCTCGCCGGCTGACGAGGCCTCTCTCTCATTAAAGCCTCGTCTCACAAATTCCCTCCCAGAATCCTGCTGGTCCTCGCCGCCATGAATCCGTACCTGTGGTGGCGGTGGTGGCCGCTGATGATGGCATACTGTGTTCCACAAAAGCAACCAAAGGCGGAGGGTAGAGGGATGGGGATGGGATGGGGGGGGGGGGGGGGGCTCAAGAGAGAAAGAGAAGAGATGTATAGGAAGAAAGGGCAACAGTTTCTGTGCAGTGAAAACAAAAGAGAAAGCAAACGAGAGGAAGAAAAAAACTGGTCGAGAGAGAGAAGATAAATGAGTCATCTGTGCGCCTCTCTCTCCCTCTCTCTCTCTCTCTCCGTCTCTCTCTCTTTCTGACTCTTGAACCAGGCTCCATTTTGTGTTAAGCAGCTCCCTCTCATGACAGATCTCTGGCGGAGTCAGGGGTCAAAGTTGAGGATGGGGTCAGCTGTATCACAACATGCAAGGGAACTCTGTAAACTCTCTCTCCCCCCTCTCTGAAAATTTCTCCTCTATCACTCTGTCTCTCGGCCAAAAAGTGCTTCACAAGCTCCAGGGTGATGAATTATTGCATCTGTAAAGTATAAAGATAAGCGTATTGTCAACAAGAACCAACAATGCGTCACTGGCCGTTCAGACGCAAAGATGACTGCGTTAACAAAAACAAAAATGGCGCGTCGGTGTGTCGCTTCAGGTACGAACCAGAACGTCCACGTTGATAAATAGTTCCACAAGTTAAAAAGGATTATCAGACAACAAAGCACTGCACAGCGGTTTATAATACTTTTACAACCGGGAAAAGTTATCAGTCTCATTTCAGTGATCGCGAGGTAAAAATACAGCGTTCACTTTACGAAAGGATCCATTAGAAATGTTTGTTTGCATATGTTTTACAGGAGTGGCACCTTCCTACACGACGTTGCACTGTGCTGCGTAAAAAGCTCAACCAAGATTGATTTTTCAGCAAGACGGTCTCGCTTTTTCTTTTTCTTTTTTTTTGGAGCACCTCTGCTCAACGCAGTCTTAGTGCGTCTCTCTCAATACTTTCAAACTTCCCTAAGTCAGCTCCAAGCCCATTGGTTCCAACTGAAGATGTCAATTGTAGGTCACAAATATTTAGCTTCATTTTTACAAACTGAAAAAATAAACAGCTGGGGCAAGTCAAACAAGAGCTGAATACAGTAAGACATTTCTTAGGGACTATTTTCAGCTGTGGATTAATACACATTCGGTGTGTATTTATGGGAGCAGGACGTTCAGTGGCCGTTTTCATGGCAATAAAAGAAGATGTCAGCCAGTGCAGGTGTGGCTCACTGACGTGTTTTCAATCATTTTTTTTGTACAACAACGTGCGTCTAACATCTAATATCACCAGGCTTATAACCTTAAAGGTTTGGTATGCACCCATCAGAGGGAACGGGTGATGAAGACAAAACACGACACACCAAAGGAATTTATAGACTTACTGCATGTATAGAAAAGCACAGGCATGCACACGCACACACACACACACACACACACACACAATGAATCAACACATGCAGTACAAACATACCGACTGACCACATCACTCAAACCTCTACACCACCGAACAAGTGGAGGGGTGAAAAACGGAGAGCGAGCGAGAGAGGGAAAAAATGATGAAGTCGGACTTGAACATCAAACAATAAACAGTCCATTAAGTCTGTGGGTGGAAGGGTTTGGGGGTGGGGGGTGGCAAGGCAGATATTGGGGAGGAGGGGGTAGAGGAATGATGGGAGTTTATTTAAAGCATGGTGACCCCGTGGCCGAAGGCTGCCTCAGTGCAGGGATGAATAAAACTTTAATGGCTCATAAAACACAGCGACTCCTTCTCCAAGCCGAGCTTCACAGCATTTATTCCTGCTGGACCAATCAGATTGCTTGAATCTCCAAACACAGAGAGGGAACGATAGAGACAGAATGAGAAAGAGAGAGAAACAGAGGAGAGTTAAAGGAATAGTTCAACATTTTGGGAAGAACTGGCTTATTCGTTTCCTTTCCATGAGTGAGATCAGAGCACGTCTGTGCTGAGCTGGAGTCCGAACTAACTGACACATTTGTTGAACCTGTGAACTAACAGACGAGTGCAAAACCCACAATTTGAAATGTGTAATTCTGTGCAGCGTCTCGGCGTGCAGCGGTTACCAAAGATCATGAGTGATGACAACTTTTGGCGTTTGCAGCAAACCTGGTAACATCACTGTGACGATCAGACTTCAGGATGCTGTCCACTGTCGTTCACAGAGAAACAGTTCAAGCACTGAACTCGCACTAACACCACAAATTACCATATTTTCATTACAACACGTAAATAAATGAGCTGTAGCGGCGCTGGCAGGTGTACTTTGAAACTTTAAACAGAGCCAGGCTAATGACATCCTGACTACAGCTAACTGATTAACCCACAGACATGAGACTGATAATGATCTTTCTGATATCAGTCTTTGAAAGAAAGCCAATATTCATAAAATTTTGAACTACTCATTTAAAGTAAGGAAAAAGGGAGCAAGTAAAACGTAGTTGTACTTGTAGTTGAGGCAGAAGAGAGGTGGCGAGAGAGAGAGGTACAAACTTTAAAGCAAGAGGAGGCCACTGATAAAAGAGGAGGATTGAAGTTGTGGCAGTGGAGTTAGAATAAGAGTGAAAAGAGGAGAGCAGGGTGGGAAGAGATAGAAAAAAAAAAAAAAAAAAAAAAAAAAAAAAAAAGAGTAGACCACAAATGAGGCCGTGCTATTTATCTCGGTAGAGTTTCACACAGACATGTAAATCACACACACACACTGCCCCTCGACCTTTTTAGCACAACACTGCGAAGGTACAAACCATCACCAGTGGTTTAATCAAACCCATGTGAACTGTACTTTCTGCCAAGCACCATTTGCCTCCCTGGAAACCGGCCTGTGACAGCCTGAAGCTGAGGTGTCAATCCACCAGCATATCACCCCGGGATGCTGGGATCTGTAAACGGGCAGCTGTCACCTTATTTAACGCTCAGCCATTTTCTTATCCACCACTTCACTCAGTCTGTGATGTTCACTGACTTTTGCGGGAGTCATGTGTCTGATGTGTAGAAGAGTTGTCGTTTCATCCACTTTTCCCAGGATTGCTTGATCTAATTGTCCTTTAGCAGGTTGCAGTCGACATTTCCCTGAATACTTTTAGTCCGAGCAGCAATGAGGTTCAACTTAGTCACAGTAGATAATAAACTGTGATCACCTTATGTGCAAATCACAACTATAGATGTATCATTTACCTCTGAAGTGACACACTACAGCTTTAAAAAGATAATGTCCTGATAAAGTGACCAGGAAACTTTTTTTTCTTGTTGTCCATGTTTGGGAAGTGAGAGGAAGAGTCAAATCATTTAAAACACCCGAAACCAGATATACTGACGCAAAAATGGGCAGAAGCATCATGTGTATTCCTCTGTCCGACTGCACAAGATGAAACATTTAATGTGTGTGTGCTTCAGTACGTGACCCTCCCTGCCCCTCTCTCCCCTCCTTGTTCAGCACAGCGGGTGTCATTCTCAGGTCATGAGACTGTAAATATACACTGTTAGACCCCAGAGCCATAAATCAGAGTGAACAGCCTGAACTCCTACAGGCACTGATAACATGAGACAGACACGACACGTCTGCTGGAATAAATAATAATCACACGTATTCAGCTTACAGAGAGAACGAGAGAAAATAATTACAACACGACTCACAATACTACGATTGTTACACACAGACACACGTGCACATTACAACTTTAGAACTATAAAAAGCAGTGTTATACCACTGTAACCTACTGTGCACTATTACTATGACTACAACTGTAGCATGCATTTTTAATGGCCACTTTTCCCAGAACAGGCCTGGTAAAAGTGGAAATTTTTTTTTTACTATTATTACTTCAAATATCACTATAAATGCAACAAACACTGTAAATACCATTGTTATTGCTAGTGCAATTAAAACAAACACATTATTGATTCAAACTCAGTAGCTAGTGAAAGCCGATATAGAGTGAAAGCTCCAAAAAAGCTAGTAAGTGGACCTTGAGTTGAGATTACTTCGTCATAGGCTACACATTCATCCTAAACTCAAGAATGGACTTTTTAATGTTTCCAACGCTTTAAGAGAAAACTGATACACACTGACATCGTACTGTAGTATTACCACAACTACCATAAGAAATAGCATCACTACTGTATATTCAAATATCATCAACAAATGCTACGACTTACACCACCACAATACCTACTTATACCATAAACGCTACCTCTGTCGATGTTACGTCTTCTATTTATAGCATTACCATTGCTAGCGCTACTTCTGGTACTGCTGGTGTTTTTAACATGTCGAGACTCCAAGCAATAAATTAAAATAACTCAAGGATACATCTTCATCGTAAGCTGCATAATCAGAACACAGTCCAACAGGACTAATAAGTACGCCACAGCTCATAAACACGTCAGTGTGATGGAGGAAAAGAGCTGAATTCCGGGATGAATCTGTTTAGAGAGCTTTTGATAATGCAGGAAGACAGCTCTACAGCTGGACTGCAGTTGTGCTGATTTTCATCACTTCTTTGGCTAAGTCATTATTAGAAATATCCACAATACATTTTGATTTATGCCTTGGCGATGTGTTTAACGTCTTGCCGTCTTTGTGCTATCAGTACTTCAAAATCAAGTTGCTTTTACTGTCACCAAGATAAATTCTGTCTTCGTAATTTCTAAATGTATCCGCAGTGATCTTTGCCATTATATGTATTCAGACATGCTGTGATTGAAAACATAGATCAAATAAATTGACAAGGCATTTCCACTAAAGACAACAAATACACCCGGAGGCTGAATACTGATGATCATGTTTATGGAAAGTCCTAAAGTAAAAGTAACTTGCTTGTCAAAGCTTGTCATTAACACCAGGTGTCAAGCAATATAAAAATAACTGTTAAGTCTTAAACATAGCTTTAAAATGACGCATCTCTCATTCTCACCTTTTTCAAAGATGTTTTACAATCCAGAAGGTATTTCTGCTTCGCTTCAAGGCAACCGGCATCCTTAAAAATTCTTTTTAATCCTTCTTGTAAAAGTCAGAGAAGCTGCCGCTTATTTTCTCCTGCATGTCAAGTGCAAAATGTAGAAACATGAAGAGGTTAAGAATGTTTTGTCATAATCATCATCAAATAAAGATTTATTGAATAGGTTTGGCAGTTTGCAGTGTAACAAAGAGCAAGTTACACACATTGTATAAAAACATTGTTTCTTGTTTTTTTATGTTATTTGTTCTGAGTGAGAGAGAGACAGTAACGTCATGCAGAAAAGGGCCTCAGGTTGGACTTGAAACGGGGCCGCTGTGGTTAGCACTAAGGTTTTTATGGTATGCATTCTACCAGGTGAGCCACAGTTTTGTGTCTTGGACGCTTCATACAGTCGGACATGAAGCTTTGCCTGTTTTTGTGAAACGCACAAACGTACAGAGCCGGCCAGCTGTCGGGTGTGAACATGTGCAATTGCTGAAAAAAATAACGTGTGTGCTCCGACAAATTTCACCAATGTATATAAAAAGTTAAATAAATCTTCATGGCTGGAGCAAGGTCAATATGATCTGCTATTACGGTTACATTAATGTCAACTCCTGTCCAGAAAAATCAGCTGAAGATCCCAGTCGTCCAGCATTTAATGATAATGACTGAGTTCTACTGACCTCACCGGAATTAGTCACTATACACTGGAGTTCCCATTACTAAATTACACAAAACAATATCATTCATTATGTCATATATAATGGCGACTCTGTGGATCAAAGGTGTGAAAGTGGAATACAATATGAATGTATTTCATATTCAACACCCTGGCAACAGTTAAGACAAAATATCATCGGAAGAGTGAACTAGCTAACTAAACTTTACATCATCTCCTGATATCAGGGGGCAGTTAACTTGAACCGCATTACATTTACATCATTCCATCTGTGATCTCTGAGGCGGTAAATGTTTTTCCAGGCATTAACGCGTCATCAAAGTGTCCGAAATCCTAGAGGGTTTGATCCTCTGGATCTCTGGAGGGTCCATGGACACAAAGTCTACAATTATCTCTCTGTTATGTCAAGTGCGCTTGAGCCAAAAATTGCTCGCCTTGGATTGTTCAGAGCTATCAGGTTCCCATGTGAAAACACAAGGAATATGACATCACTGCGTCACTTAGCTAGCTAGCTACCTCACACACACTCACACACGCACACACGCTAATCCCCAGTCTTAAGCGTGTGAGGCCTACACAGACTGTTTGTCTGCCTGTCTCTGCGCCGACTCCCATTACTGAAACCAACCAGGGGGGTTTTTGGGAAATGCAGTACTCTCGAAATGTGTCACCATAATGACAGCAGGAAAATCAAAACACGCCATGAGACTATACTAAGAGTTTTTAAGGAAAGAATCATTTTGATATTCTTTCAAAAACCGGGAATCAGATTCAAACAAAAACTATATTGATCGAGTTTCGTAAAAGTGACCACTGTACAACTCTGGTCTCCTCTACTACAGGACAGGACACGTCTACAAAATACACTGAAAACGCCATGTGTGTTAAATGTAACAAAACTGAATATGTTTAATTTTAGCCATTTTCACTTTTGACCATTTCAACTGTTTCCCTTTGAGCTGTGAAAAACGCCTGTGGAGAAGAAAGTGATGTTAAACATCTCCAGTAAAACCAAATATAATAAAAACTGAAACTATAACCGCTTCTTCCAACGGCCAGTACAGCTTCGTCTATTAATTTGTTTTCAATTAAGCAGTAATAACTCTATGATAGGTGATATTATCTTCCCATACACTGAAGGAGGACACTGTTAAATCCATCCATCCATTCGCCATCTGTACCCGCTTACGTTTCGGGTCGCTGGTAGCTGGAGCCGATCCCAGCAGACACTTAGACCAGTTGTTAAAACCAGTTTACAGTAAAGGTCCTCTTGTAGTGAGAATAGCTCGATGTGCTTCTAATAATAAAGAGCAAACGAAAAAAACAGAGAAATTGTCAGTAACTCATGTTGCATTAAGTAAAATTACTAATTGTACTATATTTAAAAAGAAATCAGATTTTCACCTGGACTTTTGCATTATCAAATGATTTATCCAATTTTCCCACAATAAAAATAAGAAGCCCTAAGCAAACATTAGTGTGCACACCCCTTAAAATAAGGGATCCATTAGCTATAATAATTAGCTATAAATATCCAATTTCTATTAAAGCATAATATCAGCCTAGCATGTCAGTCTGTCTCACTCAAAACACTCGGCAAAACTGCAGATGACAAAATAATTGAAAGAGCTAAAAGCCCGACAGCAACTGAGCTAAATGTAGTGAAATTCATTTAATGTATTAATAAGACAAAGTGAACTAAAAGGTGTATTTCGGGGAAGTAAAATGAAATCCTGAATGAAACACAACGGTTTTCATTGTTCTATAAATTATAATTGGGTTGTTTTTTTGTTTCTTTTCCACAAGACAGCCCTCCTGGTTCAGTGTGGGTCTCACCTACTGGTCTGCTGTTACAAGTGTCAGCTACATTCATGAGTTTCCATACTAGTGACGCAATTAGCAAGGCTGCCACTTATGAACTGAGCACAGGTGAAGAGAGGAAACAGTTAGGAGAGGTGAGAATTAGACGGAGAAGGGGAGTTACACAAAGTCATCACGTGTGAGAGAAACCTGACTGGAAGTGTAAAGGAGACGGTAGTGGACAGTGTTGTTTTGGCGTCATTGTCTGGAATCAAGTGACACTTCCTCATTAAATTCATAATTGATATTCATTTATATAAAACAGTTAAATACAATTTCTCTCATGCACTCTTTTGTATACGACAGTAATCAAAATGAAATAATACTAATCTCAGTTTAGGTTCTTTTTTCTTTTAAACCAAAATTTGATGAACCAACAAATATATACCAGACAAAGAAAACATGCTTATGAATCATGCTCACTTGTTGAGATGATCACAATAAATTTTGCATCTATTCTTTTTCCAGCATCTCAACCACAGAGGTCCATTTCTGAGATTGTCATCTGTGTAAAATAACAGTGACATGACCTTGTGTAAAACGTAAGAGGAAGTTAAACCAATGTCGTATCAAACCATAATTCATAAGCTTAAGGCTCATTATTCATTCCCTCTCTATCTCAACAGCGACAGTTTCCCCTGCTCCTTTAACTGTCACCATCAACCGCAGCGTAATAACACACACATTCACATAAAAAGGAACTCACAGTAATAAATTACTAACCAAATGCAAATAACACAAAGTATACTGCGTGATCTTTATGGCTAGAATGGGTAATTTGTCCTGTCACTGCTGTAGAAACACATATTGGAAGCCAGTGTTTGTATCCTGCTTTAAACATGACACCAACCCCCTATCTGTTCGCTCACCGTCAGTCTCATAAACATTAATGTGAAATTCCTAAAAAAAAAAAAATCTTGATGCACATGAAATGCAAATGTGACAACCGGACTCAGCCCGGACGCAAATCAAACTAGGTCAAGTTTACCATCATGTGTATCCCTTCGGTGAAATCATTCACATGTCTGGTCTCATGATGAGCTTGTGAAGCAGCCTGCACGTCACTGCCACTGATCTACTGATCTACTGAACACGGAGGTTTAGATGGGAGAGATAGAGAGGAGAAGCTTGGAGAAAGTATATATATATATATTTTTTTTTTCTTTCTTTCTTTGCAAACACAACTTTCACTGTGTAGAGATTTGCCAAGTTGAATGACTCCACTGTTTATAGGTTGTTTTATGATTCAACTTCATTTGACAAGTGACCCGGCTCTGAAAGTGAAGTAATGCTCATTCCAATCATGGCCTCAAGTCAGAAAGTAACTCAGTTTAGGTGTTTACCTTTCTCTTGTTACAATCACATTATTAAAGTGTACGTAAACACACTTTATGGGACATTAAGCTGACCAGACAGTCTTTCCTAAACAATCCTTGTTTATTAAGGAAAAGGGGTTGAACTGCATTACGGGTGTTTTTTGATATTTCGATATAACACTTGTGAGTGCAATGGAACATGACTAAACATGTCTTTGTTGATAAGGTGGAAAAAAAAAAAACAGGACAATTTCCTAAACCCTTGACTGATTAGGCCACGCACATGAATAAGCACAAAATCTGATTTTCATCCGGAAGTCGGTGCTTTGAGCCCGTCCTGTTTCAGAGTGACAGATATTTTGTCAGAAGTATTGCCAGTTGAGCCGAGTGCGACTTTAAATGAACGAAGCCGACAAACTGAATGTCGGCCGTGGTTTGGAATGACAGTGAAGACTCAGCAGTGGGCACTGGGCCGGTCAGAGCTCTTTCTCACCTTGTGGCTCAGCAACTTCAAACTCTGAGTGCGATCTTTGACCGACTTTCACTCACACACACACACACACATACACACACACGCACGCTCCTTGTCTTTGTATAGGCTTTGATAAAAGGGCTGGAAGGTGGGGAAGGGAGTAGCGGAGTGTGTCAGCTCTTGGAGTAGGCTTACTGTGCTGGGAGATGCACTGGGCCATTACACATGACCTCTGACCCTGGCAGGCACCCTGAGGTGAAATGACGCGGGCCTGGTCTTACTCAGCTGGAACAAGGGGAGAGGAGGGAGGCACAGGGTGACTGTGTGTGTGTGTTATTAGCGGTTGTGTATATGCATGAGTGTTTACGTGTGTCCATACATCCACTGATGTGTGACTAGTGTTCATGCATCCCACCATTCACAAACGCAGAAACACCACCAGCCCGGTCCCAGACACAGAGCTGCAGGTCTGTCCCGAGGTTATGCAGATGTGATGGGGGGGGGGGGTAAAATATGAATTTTAATCACAGCCGCCTCCCTCCAATTACCAGCCAGCAACCCTGACAAAGGTCTGTCTGCAGTTGGGACGGGGGAATGACAGCACACACATAGAGAGAATATGGCATAAATGCGTACAGTGTAAAAGAATACAAACATCTATTTAGGTTTGGTGGATGTTTTTGTGGACAGTTTTTCAGTGTCATTAGTTTAATAATCTCAGTCTCAGAAATTTAGAGACTCACAATTAAGCTCTTGGAAATGTGGTTGTGATGTTTAGTGGAGGGGCTTTCCTACGTTCCCGTGGATAACTCGTGAAATGTTTAATGTCATGTTGAATTATTTTCACGGTCCACAGTGGAGTTTAATTGCATCTATGTAAAACATCTATAGTGAGCGATAGCTTTTGCTGCAAGTCCCTCAGATTCTACAGGTTTATAAAATAAGATCTTTTTTTTTGCCCTGAATTTAGCCTCCTAGGTCGAATCTCCTCCCGGATCACGGTCTATGACCACAACAAGTTTTATCAGTCAAATGCTTTGAGTTACACAGTAAAATGATTATTATTAGGCATGGTAAGAGCTCACCAGATAAGAGACGTTTACAGAATCTGCACATCAGGACCGGACATTGCCTTGAATGTCCCGTTTCTCATCAGACATACAGAGCAGACCAAAATTAGGACTGCCAAAAGGAAGTGGGATTTACATGTGACGTAAGAAAAGGTTCACCTCTGAGACTAATGGTAAAAAAAAAAGTGCCTTGGGTATCATTAAGTCACACAATGTAGTGAAGAACTAGAAAAACTACAAACAAAGCAAACACTACTGCCAGAGTGACAATGGATATCATAGACACACACACACACACACACACACACACACACAGATACACACTAGATACACACTAGATACACAGACACATTTACATAAACTCACACACAGCCACAACACTTCATATGAGGGGTTCATAATTAGCGAGGAGTGTCTCTGTCCTCTGGGTGCACATGCCAGTCACCCACAGTTGTGACAAGTCTGTCCGTATCAGCGTGACCCTCCTCCCTCCTCCCTCCTCCTCAATTGCTGGTCTGTTCTTGGCAGCAATTAAGAACAAAGGACTAAAAATTAATGACTGTGTTGCCATCTATTTAATTGTCTGTTTATTTTATTCATAACTACATATACTTTAAATTTCACAAAAACAATTCAGAATTTTTATTTCTTTATTGATCAAATTATTTATTGTTAAAAAAATATTTTTACATGTATTTGCCACTGTTCGGGTTGCCTTTGGCAACTATTGTTATTCATTATGTGTTAACAGAATTGTATTGTAAGTTATCTTATGGTACATACATATCATATGTTTGTATTGTTACATTTAACTGAATAAATTAACTAACTGTCCTGGTTAATAGGAGGTAATGCCTTCAAAACTAATTTTAAAACATTGCTTCAGCAGTTATTAAACACGACTGATTATACAAACATAATAAAGTAGAATTCTGTCAGTTTTAGGACCATTTGTGCCGTAAAGAGGTCATAAATGTGTTGCCTAGTTTGCTGCAGTAGCCACATCTTTTCTGCTTCAAAAACATCAGTGGATCCACGAGACAGAAAGAAGATTAAGTTAATGAGTAAAAAATGGGCCTTTTAATTAGCAATAATTTAAATTTACTGAATGTAAATCTAAAAAAAAAAACAAAAAACACACTGAACCATTTCAATGTAAGTTAATGACAACAAAAAGTTCATCACCCGCTGACATACACGCACACACACACACACCAATGCACACATTTATGAACCTACACACTCATCATATCACTGTTGAAAGCTGCATATAGGAGACAAGTTACAAAATAGGTGCTGACATTCATATGTAAATACCAACCAGGGAGAGCCTGTGTCCGCAAGCGCCCACACGCTCCTTTGTTCGTCTTCAATCAGAAACAATGACAGAGGGGTTTGGGTGAGGGGGTCGGAGATATGTGACCAATGCCAAACCACCCTGTTGCAAAGAGGGAGGTTACGCCACGAGGGTCAGAAGATAGTGAGGAGGGTGAAAGGTCAGCAGCAAAAGAGTGTGTTTGTGTGTGTATGTGGCTCTAACCACACACTCCCAACAGTGTGTGTGTGTGTGTGTGTGTGTGTCTTATTTCCCAGTGGTTACATCATGTAAGAGATGGCATGAGCACTCCGTTAACCAAAATGCCAATAAAATTACCAACAATGTCACTATTTAAATAGTTATGCTGCAACTTAAAAAGCTTAAATCCGTATATTGAGGTAATTATACACTCAGGAAAATCTGAGGGGAAACAGAGAGAGGATTAAGGATGTGAAAATAAATGCAACATACAAACGCTTTTCTGTCTCATTCAATCGATGTAAAGGCGGATTTAAGTGAGTAGGAATTTTCTCACATGGTGTAAATGGCCACGTTACTGCACGATTATGAAAGTCATTTGGAGAGGCTCTAAACATCGCCGAGCAATTTAAAAAATACTCAAGGACACATGAGGTAATTGCTTCAGGGTGCCAACTGGCTTCAACATGACAGTTGCGATTAAAAAGATTTCCACATACCACACGTCCACGCGCGCACACAGAAAATATACACTTCCTGCACATGTACATGTACGGATTCATGCAAATAAACACATATGCGCATATGACATATATGTACACACAACTTCCAACCTCTCACACATCACAGATCTGATTTGACTTCTCTCCTATGCGCGCGCACACACGCACACACACACACACAAACACACACACTCGAGCAAGCTCCTCTCACACACCCACATAGCCATTATAACCAGCATAAACAAGAATGACAAGTTGAGATTAATGAAGGGCCCAGCAGTGACAGACCAATTTAATTGTCAACCATGATGGCTGTTGAACTCCACCAGTGTATTTATACAAGGTTACCGAAGTGCCTTAAAATGTTGCTAATTGATCATGACCAATAAGTAATTAGAAAAACTGATAGTGCGTCCTTCCTCCACACGTGTCAAAGGCACACACTGTCACAGGGGCACTGAGGAGGGGCAAGCGAGCCTGAGAATAATGAACGAAAAGAAAGAGCGAGAGAGAGATCTGAGATAAGGAGGGCCTGTATACTGTATTTGCATAGGCAGCTGGATAACACAGTGGCAGCCAATTTACTGCTTTTTAACATTTTGATTCCACTCAAGTTTTATTCCTGTGACAAGGGGAAACTATTGATGGGATTTTATACATATTGGAAAAGTTAAAAGTTGGGTCGGATTTGGAAGAAAGTTTCAAAATAAACTTAACAACTCCCTGTTTAGTCCATCCGTGCACATTAATCTGTGTGGAAATATTGTGATATTGTGTGAATTCTATGCAGAAAGTGATATTAGCTGAAGATATACAGTACGCATTAAACCCTGAATTGCTGCACAAAGTGGTATATAACTCTGAGGGTGTTGTAATTAGTAATTTTTCTCTCAGCCAGTCGCATTACTTGTCAAATACCTTTTAAACAGCTGAACCAATCACAGGGGTACATGACATAAATAGGTCACCAAATGGAGGGAAACTCCAGACTGGCTTTTGTCTAGTAGGTTGAAAAGTGGCAAAATGTGGCATGAAGCTTTCATGTGCCATTATCCTGCACAAAAAAAACAAAAAACAAATTTTAATTATGTTTTTGGAGACACTGAAATTTCTTTCATGTTTTACTTTTTGTTCTATTTTCAAAGAGTGAATCCTGTGTCCTGTCAAAACACAAAATCATCTCCAGACACTGTATAAATAAGTTTTAAATCCAGCTGACTAATGTGTGGTTACAGTCACGACAATGATGACTAGATGAAGGATAATGAAAACACCACACACACACACACACACACACACACACACACTGTATATCCATCCTAAAGTCTGAGGAATCAGGCGTACATGTTATGAAATAATACAAAGAGTGTTTGACTAATTTCTTCAGCAATAATCACAGCCTGATGGACGGTGGATTAATGCAACGTAACGTAAAAATGCCACAGGATTCTGACTTGATTTATATTCAAATATAAAACTACGAACTTCTAATTTTATGAAGTAAAAACACTAATGAAGGTTTAGAGAATATTAGAGGAGTTTAGAGAAGGTACTGAAACAGTTAAACAAATCAGCTCACTATGGAAACCAAGAAAATTAATTACGAACTGCAGGGACGTTAAGAGAAGCGTGTGAAAGAGTGGGATATCTGAATTTGAGTAGATATCAAACCCCTATAGTTCTCTGATTGTCACGGTTCCTTTCCTCCACATATTCAACTTAGGTTCAGTTACTCCTTCGACTTCTTCTCTTTCATCTACCGTCTTACCTCTCACTCATTCCCGTTGCCAACGCTGGTCCGATCCCAGCCCGGGTTCCCAGGAGGTTTTACTGGGTTATTCTAAACACTGAGAGCTGACAGTGGCCTTGGCTCCCTGGCTTGACTTCACGTCCTCCGCTGGCAGCCCAAGGCCTGGCTCACTGGGAAGGAATGTGTGAGAGAAAGACAGTGTAAATAAATACTGTAGGGTCGAACAGTGACAGTGAAAGGGAATTTGAGAAAAAAAAAAAAAATCTTGCGGTTGGAGAGCAGGCTGAAAACCATTTTAGCCACCTGTTATTATTTGTAAAATGGATATTATGCACCATTTGTACCCAGTATAAATATTTAAAATTAAATCACTCTCTTTTTGTTTCCCACATGCACACACACACACACACACACACACTCATACACACACACCATCAAGTAATATCAGGTCAATTGACAAATATAAATTGTTTAAAGCTAAATGTTAAATACACACCTGCATACGTGTGCATGACATTTACAGAAAAATAATAGACACATCCTGGTGATCAGAGTCTGTCTTCTGATGTGAGGTATTATTATGGAAACTGAAAATCCCAGAAACTAATTTCAGCAACTAAACCCCAGAGTTTGCATTTCCACTGCATCTCAAGAAACGGGAGAGTTGGCCACGGCTTTTTTAAGTGACGACAGATCAGAAAGTGACGGCTTGGTTTGAGCTGTAATCTCTGCATGCACCAAGACAAACAAGCTGTTGTGTGAATGTGATGTTTGAATGTTGGAAAGATGTGCGGAGATGGAGAGAGAGACAGGCAGCACCAGAATGCCAAGACACCTGTTTCCAAATGACAAGTTTAGATTTTTTCCAGGTCATTTCTACATCTACTTTATTGAACCAGTTGAAAGTAAAATGGCACTCGGTAGAGCGCACTCTGAAAAATGCCTTATCTCACAATGTTGAGGAAAGTGATAAAAACAATTCCAGGATCCTCCCCTTCATTTGGATCAGCACCAAAATGTAATGGGTTATTCCCTGGCCCATGCCCCATCCCTCCATCAAGTTTGGTGAAAATCGGTTCCGTACTTCTCTGTGTAATCCACCAGTTAAACATAAGTGCAACAGAATGATCTATTTAAAAAGGTACCATGTAATTTTCATGGGAAAATTGTGGCACAACTCCCAGCATTTCCACAATCACAACTGGCTCTACTTGCTTGCAAACAGAGCCAATAAAATCTAATAAAATCAAGTCAAACGACAAACATAAATCATACTGCTTTGTTGCTTGCTTCCTTTTTGAACCCGAGATTTCTGGTTGCGTTTCAATTCACAAAGTTTTGGTTCTGTGGACGAAACTGTGACCAGAAACTGGAGCGTACAAGAATATTTTTCGTAAGTTGTGACCTGTGCACATTGAGAGGATCAAAATGTCGTGTCAGAGGTTGGAAAATGTGGATTCACTGCCCACGAATACGCACAGTATAATACAGACATCTCATGATGTCTTTTCACCGGTGGCTTTAAAACTTGCAAACTCGCGTACACAACGTTATAGATAGAATCTGATGTCAACCAAACACCTGAACATCACCCTTATAAGTAGCTATTATTCACAGCAGCAGTCAAATGCTGCAAACTTTATTGCCGGAGAAGAGCTCTGTCTGCAGTGTTACTGTTGAGTGGCTTATTCATGTCAGCATGGCTACTCAGTCGCTGGGTATCAGTGTGTGTATAAAAGCTTAAACTGAATGAGACCTAAATCAAGATATCTGAACCGACAGTTTGCAGTGCCAGCACCTCATGCCCATATTAGGTCACGAAAGATGCAGCAGCAATATGCACATATGGACTTTGATGGGAACTAATTCAAAAAGACTTCCCTCTCTCCGACTGTTTATAATGTAAATGACAACTTTTAGTGTAAATCAGATGTCATACTCTGCACGGAGCGTGATTTCTGTGTCACACTTTGAAGGTTATGGCCAAATTCAGTGTTTTGTTTGGCTTTTACACACATCACTGCTCAGTGAAGCTACCGCTGAGTTTATATTAAAGAAAAGCGAGAAGGTGTTACAACTGGGATGTGTGTAAGAGTAGATCACAACAGATGAGTAAAAGAAAAATGCCTAGGTATTATTCTAGCACTTTTTTTTTTAGGACATTAGAAGAGAAACAGTGTTGGTTATGAGAGAACCAGACACTGAGATGTTGATATTGAGCGCGGGATCACATCACGCATCCTAAGCGTTGTTGGAGCACAAGTGAATAATGTGATTCAAGACATTTAACTGTACCAGAATACATTATGATACTGTTGTTCTCTTCCAAGTGAACTGTGCCGAGAGCCACATAAGGCTTCACAGTTTTATTGATGTGGATTTAACTATCTCCCAGCCAGCAGCTCCTCACATTTCTTCATGCTTTCTGAACTGGCGTAAACGGCTGACAGGGTCACAGAAGTCCACTGACAAAAAGTACCTTGGATTTTTATTTCTTGGTTGCATTTGTTGTGGCCCTTGATACCAACGAGATTCAATCACTGAGCGCGACTTTAGGAAAGCAAAGACACACTCAAGTTTACCTCTTTACCATACTTCTGAGTTCAAATCACTTTTGCTGTTTGCAAGATTTGTTCTGATAAAACTAGAGTGAAGCGAAACAAAACTTCTCTGCTATAAAGTAGCTCAGACCCAAAAACAAACTGAAGGTGTGACTGCATCCTCAGATGTTATGAATGCTGATTAATTAAAGTGGCGACACATTCATTCCAGAGCAGCTGACAGACACCACCTAAACACATCACTCTGTAAACATCTTTTCCAATCGGCGTCACCTCGGTTGGCATTTAGACCTCAGTGACATTACTGATATCCCAGCAGCAAATGCACAACGCTCACATTTGCATGCATTGCTAAAAACATGTGCTCAAGAATTGCGCATGACCCTCCTCATTTTCCCAAGTTGTCTTAGAGGCCTGCTGTTAGTGTAAAGGCTAATGATATCTAGGGGGCTGGGTGGGTGGGTGTGTGTGTGTGTGTGTGTGTGTGTGTAGGGGTAAAAGGTGTTCACCCTGTCACTTGCTGAGTGGATACAAACCTCTGCAGACACCTAAGCTGAAGAGGGAGGGTGCGACCTCACCCCTGACATAGGAGTTGGCACCTGTCACACACGTTAACACTCGCACACACAAACACACAAAGACATGCATGTATAAATGAGTATTGCACAAAAGGCACCGTCCAAAAATGCTTCCATCCACACACTCGCACAAACACAGACAAACACCACCGCCCCCCAACACTGTCTGCCACCTCCAGCTCTCCTGTTGGCAGCCGGCTGGCGAGCACAGTGGGCAGCGTCAGATAAGAGGATATACACAGGCTATGTTTCAAGGTAAGTGCGGAACAACAGAGGAAATCAGGGAGCTGATTAAAGTCTCGTCAGGTAAATAAAACATTAGGACATTCATTATTAGAAGCCCAGGTAATTAGTGAATGTCTCAGGTTTAAGTAGAGGAATGTACAGTAACAACAGCAGCAAAGGACAAACGCACACTGGAGGAAACTACGTAATGGAGAGGGTCCAAAATTGCCAAAAAAAATAATAAGAATAAAAACCTAATAATCAAACCTCTACAAGTTTTGGTCATCCAAAGTACACACTATGAAAAAGAGTCTTACAAATCATTCATCAACACTGAAGCCTGAGGACCAGATACGTTAGAACGCCTCTAAGATTTGCACAATTGAACATGACTTAAACAGCAAAATATGTCCATACAGCACATCCAGACAGTAAGAAGCTGCCCAGAATTACACATCTAATGACATAGCAACATCTTGTGCTGAGAACACATATTAATACTTTTTTTTTTAAATGATCTGTTTCACATTGTTGCTCGTTGCTATATTAGTGTTTCCTTCCTGCGTTGCCAATAAAAATGGGTTGTATCAGAAGCCTCACACCAGCTGCGGAAAAGTAACAGAAACCGAGAGGTGAAAAGTGAAAAAGATAGATGAGCCAAAACCAATTCAGTCTCTGTAGCTCTCTTGATGATCCAAAATAAGCACTTGACCAAAGCTAACATCACAGACTGGAGCTATATTTATGGTGCAGATAAAATATTTATATAGTGAGTCATAAAGTCTGGTCCTGGAAAACAGCTGCAAGGGTATTAGATACTGCAAGATTTTGGCAATTAAAATACTTCATTTCTCTCGCAGGATATGGTCATGCACATGGTTTGCCATTTAGGTATTCAGTATGAATTAACAGCTTTATGCAACATCCATTTTGTCAATACTAATCAACAAAAATTCCCTCCTAACATATCGTTTGACTCTGTCTATTTGTGTTTCTTTAATCTTTTGTTTTTAGGTGATCAATTATTCATCAAGTTGATATGACAGAAAACTGCGTATTACAAACCAGAAGAGGAACAAATGTCAGAAAATAAGTGAGTGAAAGGAAACGGATCCAGCATCACACATAAACAAAGCTAAGAGCAAAAAATGTTCTTTCTTTGCATATGTGTGAGAAAATGAGTGCACAGGCAGATATTTGAGCATCAAACAAGGAAGAGAGTGGTACACGCTATAAATACATATAGTAGTGGTCCTTAAAAAGTGATAGAGGAGCAAAAGGTTCTGCCATATCGTGAGCCGATTCCAATGAATGATGAGTAATTCTTTTATTGTTGGGGGTCGATTTCTGACATCAGATATAATCATTGCTGCCAGATGTCAAAAGGCCGGACGAGCAGCCAATGCATGAGGTTTAAGGGCTGGGCAGAGTTTAAGATAGAAGCCTGAAGATTGGGGACACCTGACATTTTAATCCCTCTGCAGACAGCTATAAAATTCTGAAGGGGATAGACTAAGAAATTTACCAAATAGCAATGGTTCAAGTAATGAAAGCACTTTGGTTAAGGTTATGGAAAGATTGTGGTTTGTTTGAGTGTAAATAAACACACTGTGTCTGAAGTCACTGTCAACTTTTTCTATATTAAACCAGATGATCTTTTCCTAACTTTAACCAAGTGCTGTGAAAGTCTAAACATAGCAGTAAAAAAGTTTAACAATGATGTACTAAAAGTGGATATTGTGCTGAAAGAGCAACAGTTACTTATTCCATTGATAGAAATCGTAATCTGGTCAGAATTATGTTTCTTCCAAAAACATATTTGCTGTTGCAAATCAGTTGTATTTTGGTTTCATGGCTGGAAAAGATAAAGCGCATTGTAAAGAGCACCATGCTTAATCTGAGGAAACCTAAACCCGGGATTACTGACTTTGTGCTGGTAAAACTTGTTAGAGAAATCTTTGTGTCTCCTGGATCTCTAAAACTGCACAACAGCCCTGCTTTAAAACTTGATCTTTAGTAAATAATGGATTGTGGGACTATCGAATACAGAGAGGTGGATCAACCTCAGTATCCCAGACTAAACTTTGGCCTAGTTGCAGGGATGAGTTATGTCTATTCCGGTCTATAGTTTCATGAATTTGAATGAAAAGCAGCGAATTAGAGATAAATAAATCATGGCGGGATATCGGTGGCTGGTGTCGGTGTTTGGTGTCGGATGGATGGATCCAAGGCACAGTAAGTTCCAGATTAAAGTTAATAATGGATTAAACTTAAAAAGCACTGGTTCAAGTGGTCAAAGTACACACAGTAGATATCCAGCTACACCGCTAACAACACGTCCAGGCTTTGTTACTCTTTGCTAGCATGACAGTGTTACAAGAGTCTATTCAAGGCCAAAAGTACTAGATGTGTCGACACCCTGTGCACATATTTTCACTTAATGCAACCGAACACAAGATTTTAGACAAGAGTTGAACAAAGTTAAAGCCTCTCTGGTGAAAAGCTTTCCTAATTTGGTGCAGAAGAAGTTGACTGACCCACACAGAGTCCCGATCTCACCGTCATTCAACACCATTTGAATGAAGTGGAACACAGACTGTGAACCACATCTTATCACCCAACATCGGTGGCCGACCTCACTAACTGTCTTGTGGCTAAATGGCAGCAAATTCCCTGCAGCCAGATTCCAAAATCGTGCCCGTGTATGTTTGGCCATGGAGTGTATTCAAACAAGCAGTACAAAACATTACACTGGATAACATTATCCTTATAGTCATTATTATTATCATCATCATTTTAAAATCACAAAATAGGGGGGGGGGGGGGTTTTCCAAGCACAAAAAAAATGTTTTTTGGATGGAAATCAACAAGTTTTACCTGTGGACAACATCTAAAATGTATCTAAACGACTTACACCTTCTAAAGCAGTATGCTTATGAAGTCTGCGTTAAAAGCATATTCAAAGGACATCTCAGCATTGTATCCCCCAAGTTCTCTGTAGCAATGATTCATACACGATGCCCTCTGCTTTCAGATGCAGCACAAAATGTGACAAAATACCACCAAGATCCAGAGGGGCGTTATGGAAATGGAGGAGGAATCAGGTCACGTTTGATATTATGCACAATATGTGCAGAGGGACAGGGGACAAAAAAAAGAGCATTAATGCAACCATTAAGACACTCTCATCCCCAGTCTTATTCATTAAACATACAAAGTTCTCACACTCGCAGTGACTCCCCCCCTTGAGATGAAATTCTAATGTGATATTAAGAGAACTGGGACAATGGCGGCTCATTACCATGAAGCCGAGGCGGGCAGGCGGCCGTGTCCTCAGTATGTAAACACGAATGGAGCAGAACGCATTACAAGATGCAAACTCTGACGCCGTCTCACAGCAAGCACGGAGAGGAGCACGGCTCTCAAGAGTGCAGCGGTTCTTTGGATCTGTATTCACACAGCTTGTAAGTTTGTTTGTGCGAGCCGAGGCTGAAATTGCAGCTTTTGTCTCTGAGTGGGGATCAGCTCTCAAGAAACACTCACGCCACATTAAGCAGACACAGATGAGGGCATTCAGCTGCTTCACCTCGCTTTACATCGCACGTCTATAAATGTAAATTGTATACAATGTATTTTTTATTTTTTATGCAGGAATGAATCCGTCCGACCAGCGTATACTCTGGCAAAATTATATTTTTCAAATATTTCTTATTTCCGTTTTACACAAAGCAGTGTGAGCCAATGTGTTTCCCAACCTCTCCTCACGTTCAGAGTGAAAAGTTTATCACCTTGGAAACACATCCACAAGCAACACGTCTCATGTTTTTACAACCCCCCCCCCCCCCCGGAAAAAAAGCCAATTAGATGAAAACAAGGATACTGTTTGGGAATTCTTAACAGTATACAAATCTCACCACTCTCACCTCTGTCAAGCCCTTTCAGTTGTTTTGATGTACCGCACATCTGTTGTTATCAAGGTGTTTCACGTGAGGAGCAGCAGAGTGCAAAGAGGCAGACGTACGCAGAATCTTTCTACAGAAAACTTAAAGCTGCACTGATCAATATTTTGTAAATGTGAAGAGTGTCACTCGTAGTTCCTTCAGCTCATTTTTCTTTCTGGCTTTGGTTCACTCACACCGCTCTTATCAACTTTGTGTAGCAGCAAAGATACCAGATACTTCCCTCAGGAGTTAGTGGAGACCAAAACGGAGCTAAAAGGAGGGTGAATATTTGAGGTGGCCGGAGGCACAATATAAAACAGGTGCTAATGTTGCTCCACGCTCGCCATATCAGTCTCATAAGGTGATAATATCGCAGCGTTGTATACCTAACATAACATTACTCTGTCTTGCAGATGAAAATTGTTTTGGCTTCCTGTTTAGATTGAACTATTTATCTATTTAAGCCTCTACAAAAACACCCACCCACCCACCACCCACAGCATGTCTGTGTCCTCCCCAATGCTGTACCTGTTTTTCCCACTTAACAGTTACAAACTAACCGTCACAGTGTTCAGAAAACAGCTTTAGTAGCTTGTTAGGAAAACCTCTTAAACCTTGTGACAGTAGCACTACATATGTAATTGCACATTAACTGAATTCTTTTTGGTGTTGCACTAGTTTTGTCTTAGCTGAATACCCCAATGTCACCTCTCCAAGCAGGTGAAACTCAGCCCCAGATCCGGAGATAAGGAGCAGACATCATCATCTCTCCCGGTTCCCCGTCTACTCGTCTGCATCTCGGAGACTTGTTGCGGAATCAATGACCATCTCCAAGTGTGATAGTGACAGCCAAACGTCAGCCTGCTCTACTTCAAACCCTTCTTCCACTGCTTAATTTATTACGTTTAGATTAAATCCGGTGAAATTCAATATTTTAATTGAATGTTTAGAGCCTGAGTGTTCAATGATAAATTTCCATTGGCGCCCTGCACTCCACTATCATGTTTCTTGGCCTAATTACATTTGCATAAATGATGTTCGTCATTATTATCACAGGTTGGGTAGGCGCTACAGGGGTGAAAGCAGGAGCTGCACAGTGTGAAGGGGCAAGGACATGCTGAAAGGACACTGGCACCAATGGTTTTTTTTTGTTTGTTTGTTTTTTTTTTTTCTTGTGATGACCCACAAAAAAAAAAAAAAATGCTGAGGATACACATCTCTCCAGTCAGCGAGCGTGGTAGGTTTTCATCTAAATGAGGTTCCCAAGAAGCGAGCGTCGGCAATATCGAGTCTCAGTCCCTGAACGACCACTGACGTGAAAGACAAAATGGCAACGGTTCACCTCAGACAGAACAGAGTCTGTTGAGGCAAACTATCAGTCTGTGACCTATTGTCTGAGATCAATGAAAAATAAATTCATCTCATCTTGATAATGTCAGGCAAACCTAATGTAAAGACGGTACAGTTTATTATGTGTTGACCTTTACCTGTTATTCATTTATCATAGTTACAGACAGAGGAGCTCAAGGGGAAGCTACACACTATAACTTGAAGAATGGGGTGCAAAGAGTTGCAAAACTTAAAACCTGTTTTTGATATTGACTCCAGAATGAAAAGTAGAGCAAAATTAACAAAGAATCAAAACACATCACATTTTGTTTTGTTTTGTTTTTTTTACATCCTGCAGTTTTACTGTGTGGTTTCATCTAAAAAACTCCATGGCCTGGTTTGGTTTGCGTCGTCTCTTTTCTCCTCCCCTTTCAGGAAGAAGCCAAGCAGAGTGGAGGTGGTCAGAGAGACGAGGTTCACCTGGGCTGTTAAAGCTGGTCTGCTCAGACCCACACTCTCTCAAACTCCCCCCCCAACGCACCCGCCTACACAACTGATTTCACTGATTCGTCACAGAATCTTGATTTATTTATGTAAATAGTATTAAATTATTTCTCCCTCCTTTTTTGACTTTGAGACAAAGCTACTGAGAGACTGGAGCACATGGTGGAGCCTTTAGCAGCTTAAGAGCCACATACTTCCCTCATTAGTTGGTGGAGACGAGAAGTTAAGACCGAGTTAAAAGGAGAATAAATATTAGACTTACATTTGTCAGGTGGGCAGAAACACGACATGTGCTGTGGTCTGTCTGCTGGATGTTTGCTAACACATTGTCATGGTGGCCTGTGGTTGAGGATGAGTGAGGCTCAGACTAACATTAGTTGAGTCCTCATATGGGTTTTTATTGGTTCACTGTGGGTAGTAGAAACAGAAAAGAACCGCAGCAACAACAACCAACACATCACAGAACCACCCTTTATATACCGTGCCAGTAAACAATGGAATCACCTGGGCTAAACCACCAGCGGGGGAGCTCACTATATACATACTCATAAACTCATCCAACTAGATAAATAGATAATTAAAAATATATCACCCCCCCCCCACCTTCTCAAACATGGTACAACCAGGAAGAAACACAGACATGAGCTCCCTTCACTCAGTCTGACTTCCCATGACTGCCACACACTGCAGATGGATGAATCCTCACATGCTGCACAAAGTCATGCAGTAATACAAACATGACATCACGCAGAATCTCACACCGCATGTAAGCTAAAGCAACCATATCAACAACTTGTTGATATGGTCAAAAGCAGATCAACGCATCCTAAAATAAAGCTCTGACAAAGTACAGAAGAGTCTCACAGACAATGAAGGAACAAAATGGGAATTTCTTTCAGCGACCTACAAAAATTACAAGCACATTTGCGTTCTAGGAAACAAATCAGTCTGTTTTAACCATGCAACAGAAAATCCTATATTAAGTCGGGGCAGACAATTTTACAGATAATGTATATACCACAGCAACCCCCACCCTTAGCCCACACTGGGCCTCTGTCAGACTTATAACTGATGGCAGTGGGTAAGGTGATCCCTGGTAACAGTAACACCACTTGTGGTCATATGTACACAGTGCTTCAGAGCTCTCAAGTGGGTGTCAACCACTGTTGCAGGCAGGGTGTGGGAACAATATGTTCCTGAAGAGGAGAGTGGGACGGGAAGAGATGAGCAGAGTGAGAGTCGTAGGTGCTGACAAGGGTGGCAGCTACACAAACCTTTACACGGTCAGAGGTTACTTGAGGTTTTAAACACACGAGTAGATGGCTGCCTACAGCCGGCCTGCAGTAGGGCTCGGGCTCACTCGTTAATATTTTAACTACTCGACTCCATCCTGCTTCCTTTCAACTCTGATCAACTCTTACGAACCTATTTCTTCAATTCCAAATGTGATCCATAAACAAAACATTTTCTATGAACCAGGTTATGGTGGATGATTCTGGCAAAAAGCCGAAGAAAACAAGTGACTGATGGAGTCACAGTCACTTTTTTTCACGTCAGACTGAACCCAACCCTGTCTCCTAGAAATTATGTTCATAACTAATTTCCAAAAACAAATACGTTCTACACAAATACATGCTTTTTAAACAACATGAAGAAGGATCTGCTGAATATATCTGTCACATCACAAAACTACTGATACTGGAAAAACATTCGCTGACAACAGATTTCATTTGTATATCAGCTCATATCAGTTAAAGCATGGTCAAACATTTGTATGGTTATGTTTCGACGCTCGCAGCATTTGGTTTAGATTAGGGAAAGATTGTGGTCATGATTAAATATTGAGAAAGTCAAAAAATGAAGCTTGAAACGGGATGTGTTTACTCATTTAAGTGACACCACAGTCTTTCCCTTATGTTAACCAAAGTGTTTCTGTTGCACAAACCCTCATCTCTGGAGTCAAAGTTCTGTGCCTTGACACTACGTGGTAGAAAAAAAAAAAAAAACCACAACCTGTATCTGGTGAATGTGTAAATAGGCAACTGTTTGCTAACACATTAGCCTGAAGAACTTAACGGTTCAGTATCAGAGCTGTGGCAGCTTCTCTCTGCATTCAAGAGAGATCTGGGCGAAGATTGATGGCTGTGGTTAGATTACGGATAGTGGTTAGGAGATTTGTGATTCAATGGTCTGTGTGACATTATGTAAAAAAAAAAAAAAAAAACTACAATAAAAGTTATAATTTTTCTTGTGTTCAGTTTGGAGGAACTCTTTGAGTGGCACAAGTAGGTACATTTGTAAGCTACACTTTGCATGGGGATATGATCTGCAGTTTATCCAAGCATCAAGTGCAATGAAGAAGAAAAAAAGTGAATGTAAATAATGGAGTAGAAGTCGGAGTTTTAAAAGGACAGATTTTTCAGCATGACATCAGCACAGGCTCTTGTTTGTATAATGTCCGCTGCCTCTTGATTAAAAGCCTGCTCAGATTTTCACCCAGAGGACTTCTCAAGAGGAGTAGCCTGGCTTCAGCTTCGGCGACCAGATCCTATTAAGAACTGCCTTGTAAGAGGTTTTCTCCTCTTCACTGCGGAAATAACTGCTGTAATGTCTCCCCTTCTTCACCACTTTGGAATGCTCTTCTCTGCACCCCACCGCCCCCCAGCCCCTCTCGGTTTCCCTCTCTTTCTTTCTCTTTGCTCACACGCTGAGAAAAGTAAGTGAGAAAAATGATTAAATCATATTTCGTGGGGGTGGGGGCTGGGCAGGACAGACAGGGGCTCTTAAAAAAACACTAGGTACATCGTCAAAAAGCAATTTTGGCGCTTAGGTTACAGCCACTGACGGGCCGTTACACAGCGCCCCATGGTGTAGGGCCGGTGGTTAAAATATGAGTGAAGCTGAGAAGACCTCCTTATAGTGATTGAGGAGGATTCCCCACTGTTCAAGGCAAGCTGGAGGTTAGAGCCCAGGAAGACTCACTGCACACTGCTCTGCTGGACAGGATAAACCTGACTCCCAGCTTCCTCCAAAGACAATGCCACCGGTAGAGTATCATGCACTTGGATTAAAACTGACCATCTTCCATCAAAACACAATGGATCACGGTTAATTTGAATAGTCACGAGAGAACAAATGTGCTTGCAAATTCAGGTCAACTTTATCTTGATGGACTCCAAACACATTTCCAGATGGAGAACTTCTCCTCCACTTCAAGGGAAGCCAGGCGATCTCATTCCCCCCAACGAGACCAAGGAAACTGATAGCATAATTTGTCCGCTTAGGGAAGCTCCTGTCGCCACGAAACCTTTTTTGGAATTAAAGCCCATAGAGGGTGGAGATGCCCAGGGGACGCCGGTGTTGTCTGAAAAGACGGGAGTAGAGTTACTAGAAAATCCCATCCCTTGAGTGTGACCCCCACTGTGACCCCTTCCCACCCGAGGGATGGTCCGATGTAGGCCCGTACGAGTGAGGAATGAACACGGTGCCTCATGACAGTGAGACAGTAAGTGGTGGCATTGTCAGAAGGGCCATCGAGCCGGGTATCAGGAGGTTAAGTGTCCTGTAAAACAGTCCTATTCTTCCCAATCTATCTAACCTGCCATCCCACCACTTAATACACTTACACACACACAAAAACTATACCACCTGCTCAAAGTCGCTATGGTGCTTCTTCAACATGACTCCATAATTTGATTGGTTTATGTTTTTTCTTTATGTTTTTTTTTTTTTTTTCTCCCATCACTGCCAACTTCAAAGCGGGGGCTTGTGACAGGTGCTTACAGCGAGAGGCTGTCACTGGCCGACTTCAAACGCTGCCATATAATGCCACATTGTCATAACTAGCTACCTGGGCCCCACGTTATGATGTGAAGATGATATGCCCCCCGCTGACCTCAAAGTGCCCTGTTATAACAAGCACTCCTCTTTTTGTGTGTGTGTTCCAGTCTTTTGGCACGAGTTGAATGTTTGAATTTGCAGGGAAATGTCTGAACTGTAGGTATATTCTCCAACAGCTGTACGTGCATTCGTCTATATGGGGAGAATAGAAAAACAAAAAAACATATGATTTCCTTAAAGGTTTCACGAAGAAAAAGAAAAAGACGAAAAACTGATCACAACAGCTGTGTGGAAACAACGAAATTCAAACGCACAACTCTTCTGCTTCTGGTGTACACCACATTTTCACCGACACTACCTTCCCCTCATAATGGCGCCATCCAAGGCTTTTGCAGAACAACTTTCATCATCCTTACTTTAAAAAAAAAAAAGAAAAGAAATCGCAGAGATTAAACATTTTATTTTATGTTATTTTGGGGATTTAATGTGGTTAATGGATATTGGTCGAACTTAAATTATCAGTTCATCCGGGCCAAATGTTAACAGGCTTTGTGGTTTATTCTAGCTTGCTCAGATACCCTGTGGGTTCACTGCCTTTTAAGTGGGCGAAATAATACATAATTACTCTGTTTTTCTGAATAACTCTGATGCAGTAAAATCAAGTGCTCCATATACTGTAGGTGCTTGAAAAGTTACCAGCTAAATATAGTGAGGGTGTGTGTTATGTAGTTAAAACAGCTCCTCTGATCGTTTTGGGATGCACTGGCTCTCTTTTCTTTCAAGAATAAGAATTATTTGTGGCTGCCTATCTGTTATCATTGCATTTTGCAGGTCATTCTCACTCACCCAGAAAGTCTCTCAAGGCCCAATGAAGATGCACATGTGGACATTTCTCACAATTATTCCTTCCATATTTGTCACCATCCTGTCTTTCCCTCACCCTCTCTCTCTCCATCTCCTTCCGCCTCAACACAACTTTCCCCTGTCACGGCATATTAAAAGTGGTTTACATGTGCATGTCCAATGCGATGAATATGGATGTGACCTCTTTCTTTGGTGCCTGGCCGCCCGCCTGCCCTCTCGCCGGCACCCCCCCCCAGGCACAAGACACCACTTCTCAATGAGCACAGCATGCATAGGAGACAGAGTTTTACCCCCGCTGAAAACACACACACACACACACTCTCACACACACACACACACCAAGGAATTACACTCATAATCATATCCACACATGCACGCATATATATACATACATGCATGCACACAGAGACACACACCCGCCTCTCTCATGCTCTCGCTTTTTCTCTGCTGCATCTCTCCACTGACCTTTCACAATGTGTTTTACATAAAAATAAAAGAAGAAGGGGGTGGTAAAAGCCTGAAGACTGAGGTGGAAGAGGACGCTGATTTATAATTCATGTTTGTGACACCTCTAATGAAACAGTGGCCTCTGGTCTATGTCTTTATATGTGGGAGTTCAGGACTTATAGGCATGTAGATACATGTATTTTTTGCACGTTAGCAGGTATATCTGATTATATTGGCCTGTGAAATTGAGGATATCTGTGCGTGCGCTCATGTCCTTTGATTATTATGAGATAAAGACTTGTGTTTCGCAATAGTAGTATGGCTCCCAATATGAAGACTGTAACTATTCAAATACAACAAACAATGAAGAAAAAATTTCTATTTGGCAAATTTGGTGAAAACACTGCACCATGTACATTTATGTTCTTCGGCACGTGAGGATCTAAATATAATATCTTTAAATCTTTAATATCTGTGTTCAATTTTAATCGCTGAATTTTTTCTTTTACTGTTTTTCTTTGTAGATATGGTTTATTGTCTTTATCTATTCTATTTTTTTAAATTTCCCTTTAATATTTTTTATTCACATTTGATTTATATTTTCACGACATATCATGTGTGCACTGGTCTCATGATGTTTTTCTTTTTATATTTCTGCTGTTTTATTAAGTTATAAGTGACATTCAAACAACACTATAAAGCTGCTATACAAATAGAAGTTTTATTGATCGATTGATCTATCAATTGATCTTCACATCACAGCTTCCATGCATTATCCACAGACTACAAGCAAACATTTTTTTACATTTTAACAAAACAATACATGAGATTCCCATTATTTTAGATCAGTTTGCACCTGAGTAAAAGTCAAATGTGTTTGTCTGTGACAGCGCTGAAACAGTTTCTTTGGTATTTTATCAACACAACAGAGAACGATCCTTGCACATGTCCTGATTTGGTCACTTTAATTGGTGTTCGGTTATCTTGTTAAGACTAATTAGACAGTAGCGAAGGTGATGCCGGGTTTGGCAATTAGCACACAGGAGACAAGCTCAGGCTAATCATCTCAGGCTCCTTAGTGGCACGTAAGATGTGATGCTGGCACATAGTGGCACACCCACCACACTGAAGGGGGAGGGAGTTTAAACATTTGTTTTATGATCAGAGACAAACCCTGTGTGTTAAATTGGGACCAGAGGAGGTGTATATATTTAGAGGGGAATACGTGTTAGTGTAGGTCTTGCTCCTCTGCAGCTTAGGATATAAGGGAAAAGCTGTTATCTTTATTACTTTAACTCACATTAAACATACATACCTGCACAGAAACACGTGAACACACAGAGACAGGAGAGCTTGTTTGGGAAATGAACAACTACCATCTGTTTCCTCTGTGGCACACAAAGAAGGAGACGTTACTGTCACCCACAAGCTTAACAAACCCAGAATGTGGAGGTTAAAGGTTTTGCCAAGTGACAAAAATACACAATAAAGCCAGGTGAGGAGCATTTCAGATGAAAGAAAAATAAAATGTTTTTATTTTAGCTCCATGCTGATTGTATCAATCTGGCTTCATTATAAAATAAACAGTACACACGTTACTGTCAATTATTTCAAATAAAAACGGCAGCATTTTTTTTTAGAGCAGCCACGTTACACTCATCATAACGAAAAGTGCTTTTTTAAGTTAAGTTGTTTTTAAAGCCTATTCATTTCACATTTAAGTTATGGGTTTTCAAGGGGTGAAGGTGCCGAAATACAAATCTTTAGCATTTTCATAAATGAGTAGTTTACAGTTGCTTTTCTGCAATACAGTCAAGTTTTGTCAATGGTACTTTCCCAGATGAAATATCCCCATTTCCAAAACCCAAATTTCCTAAAAGCTGAATGAGTGGAGGATGTGGAAGAGGGAGGGAGGAGGGGGGAAATTACACATTGTAGCTATTAATGTCTTTGAACTCTGGTCTTTCCCAAGCCTGATGAACAATATACCCTCTATGTGGGTTCGTGACACGGCAGGGACAGAGCGAGGACGCTCCGAGTGCTGTGGCACCACTAGACCAACACAGTGGCAATGGCGAGCGTCTGGGGTTGAGTCATGAGTCAAGCACGTCTTGCCAATCTATGAATGTGTGTATACATAACGAAGGGGGTGTACTACTGTTCAGTTACTGATGTACTCATGTGAGGATTGGGGGGGGGGGTGATTTTGGAGCAGGATGTGGTTCAAGTGGACAAGGGCGAACGAGGCCCTGTGTCTTTCTCTCTGAGACAAAAATGTGCATAAACAGACTATATATGTATGTAGAAACAGACATATCTATATCTGGTAGGACTGCTGAAGAATAACAACGCAGGCAGATAGACTGAGGCAGAAAATGCACACACACACACACACATCACATGCTGTAGGCCTTCATACACAATACACACAGAAAAGCACAAATATACAGCATGCTCACATGTGCATGGTTGCATACATGTACACACACATCCACACACACATACATACGCATGCACACAACCATCTATATCGACTATCATTTGTCAAACGCTGGTTTCGAGTGGGGAAAAGTTCAAAACCCAAATTCCTTTGGCCACGATTTGTTTTCTTTCCCATTGATCACCAAGCAGCTGCTGACTGATTCTCAGCATAGCCAACATAGCCACAATGTTTTCTTAGCATTTCAGACATGCAGACAGACAGGGTGAGAAAAGAGAGGAGGTGAGAAGTGGGGAGGAGAAGGCAAAATGGGAAGGCAGTGAAAGAGTGTGTGGGAGGGGGAGAATTTCTCTCTGTAGTTTGCTACCAAGAAGCATGGGGGCAGCTGGAGCTTGATGGTTTGTTTTGCAGATATTTGATCAAAACCAAATATGAAAATCAAGGTAATGTCATGCTACTTCCACCTTTAGCAAGACAGGACACTGCACAACTGCAAAAGGTTGCTTGTTAAGAAAATATTGAATATGTGTTTAAGAGAATTACCAACGATTAATGGCAAAAAGAAAAAAAAAAGAAAAAAAGGTGTTTTTGTCGTTCAGTACATTAAATAAAAGAGCGTGAACCTGCGGTATTGGAAGCCACCATGTCTCATCTCTTGTCGTCTGGTGCTCTTCCCTTCCTAAATCAGCTCAGTAAACCTCCACACTGTCTGGCTAAATAGCCAAGAGGCTAATCTAACAAGGCCTTCATTGTTGATGTTAACATGGGACTGTTTGCACCCTCTCCTTCTAATAATTGGTTCTGCTCGATCTATTAGCGTCTGTGCTAATCAGATGTGCTTACAACAAGACATTGATGGATAGCTGTTAGCTAACAAGCTAAAATGATCTAAACTCGAAATCAATCAGAAGTATCGGGGTGGAAATGAGCTGTTCCTCAACAACAACACAGAAATCAAACACACCCTTTTTAGATCTTTTAGAAACACACAACCTCCGAAACCCAAAGGCAGAGCGAATGTGCTACATCTCTGTGTTGAGATAAAGAGCTAAAATATGCATTTGGGGAAAGACATTTTCAATGAATGATATGGAATAAATGTAGAATTTCCTGCGTTTGTTCCTGCTGTCATTTCCTCCACCTATTCATCCTCTGTTCCCTTGGCACCAGAGCCACCATCCTCCTTCCTCCATCCCCTCTTTAATAAACGAGTGCTGGTGGTAATTGCCCAGTCTGGGACGACGTCATTACTCATTCAGATGTCCAATAATGTTGCAGCACCCCCAACATACACAAACACACACACACACACACACACACACACATACACACACAGGATGGAGGCTCAGTCTGCACATGCAGATCTATATCATTGATCTCTCACCCGCCCTCCCCTCTCCCTCCCATACTTCATTTTTCATATTCAATGAGTGACTTGTAGATTTGGCTGCTCGATACAGATACGTCTCAATTAAGCGGAGCCAAGGGTCTGTATTGACATGTATGAGGACTGGTCGAGCAGCCAAGTGAGGGCAACGGTCAAAGTATAACCTGACGGAAAGTAGTTCCAGCATGAACTTTTGATGGAGGCAGCAGGTTTTTTATTCGATGTTTGAACTTGCAAACGAAGCCTGAATCTTCAGGAGGAATGTCTGATGAAGATTTAAAATATTTTATTTCTAAATATCCATTTCTAGAGCAAATGTAGAATGCAATACATCATTTAATAGCTCAAACTCACTTTTGAAATAGTGTGCACTTAATTTTGACACAAAATATCTAATTTTTCAGTATATTTATACTGTATCTCTCATTTCTTCCCTCACTCTCAACCTCAAATATCTGCCTCCGGATTGCATGCTCATGTGAAAAGTAGTGGTGACCTAATTCATGTGACTATTTAATGCCCTTTCTCCCCCTCTGAGTACAGTCACAGAATGGATTTCCTTCATCCATATCAACTCCATCTTGACAAAACTATATATATATATAGATAGATATATATATGTGTCCAAATTTAACTGGACTTGGAGATTTGTGGCTATATTCAAACATAATCATTGATTGCTAAGTTACTTTAGAGACACTCTTGAGGGACAAGTCATAGATCTCAAGCATACAGTGGTGAGGAGTTCAAGGGTCAAAGCCACAACTTCCACACAAAAGGAGACATGCCAAACATGAATATAAAATATAAAGGGGGCAAAGCTAGACATGCATCCCAGTGCAGCCCACTGGATCCAAGCAGCTGATGAGATGTGGTTTCCCTAGTCTCTGTTGTCAAACTCCCCACAGCACCTGAGGGAAAACAGAGCAGCCTGAGAAAAGAGAAAGTGGGCCAGTGATTGTGTGTCCGATGGAAGGGAGTGAGAGTGGAATACTGTTCAGTTCGTTTTTTAAGACATTTTTTAGGCAATCAGTGTTTTAATACTCGCAGGGATAATACAAATTTAATTTCATTTATGTATTTATTTGTCATATTGCCATTATTCTCAATGAATTCAAAACAAACCTAAATATTTGCCACAGTCAGAGGTTCCTTCCTCTGTGGGTTTGCCGTCTCATAGATTTAAAAAGAAATGAGTGAAATGAGCTCAGACAGACACGCTGCTGTCTTCATTAACATAAACCATAAAATTAAACAAAATATGTAAATTCCAAGATTTCAAGGCCAGTTTTTACATTTATCAACATCTTTATTCCACAAGTGTCAACATCTTGATTAATCTGGCTTTATCAATCAAACTACAGAATTTCCATTAGAATCATCTCCGAGAGAATTCATGAAAATGTTGAATCAAATAAACTCAAAATTTCATAAAAACCTGAGCAAACTGAAAAATGATTTACAAAAGGTTGGTAGGTTAGAAAGCACTGGAGTGTGTGACCAAACAAACACAAGTACATCATATTAATTATGTCTTCTGTGCATCCACCCAGCACGCCTGTTTTCCTGTGTCTTAGAGGCGGCTGGGGTCTGACTGTTGACAGTTTGTGAGGCACGTATTTGACCAAAAGGACAAAAATCAAATTGGAGATCAGGGCAGTGAAAATAAACAAGTTAGACGTTGCACTGCAAATCTCCACACAATCATTATGGAGAAACTGCTAGTTTTTTCTGTCTTACTTGGACACAGAAGTCAGACCAGGCTGGAGAGGAACAAAGAAAAGAGCCGGTCTTCACCTAAACCCTCGAGCCAGACATAAGAGGACCAATGGTTGAGTAAAATGTAGGAATGTGCCATCTTTTTAAGGAGGGGTGGAGAGAGTGAAAAAGCACTCTGCTTCATAAAAAGCATGTATATACATATATTGGATAACCGTACACCTCGCCTCTGTAACTCATAAATCTCTGGAGCTGGGACCGTAAAAAGGGCCAGGATGAAAGACCTGATTGGCTTATTTTGACTGATCTGCAGGGGAAGAGTTATTTTTGCCTGTGGACAGACATTTCTGGCAGACGCTGGGGAATTCACCGTCAGCTGAGTGTTAATATTAACTGTCCGTAACAAAAGAGTGTTAGTCTGAGCAGAAAGGTGGTGTGGCCTGACACTGTGCAGACACCTGTGTGATATCACAGCAGAAGAAGTGTACATTGTGTACGTCTGTGGTTATACGTTATGCAGTAAAACGTGTCTTATGTCTTTCACTTAGACAATACAGTACCTGTGCAGGACATTTTAGTTCATTCACACTCATATATGGTCTGACTGGGTTTTTGGCTCAGATGCGATTGTGCAAGATCAAACTTCCTCCTAATGTGCACCTGAAAGTCTCTGTGCTGTGTCAGTATGATGAAACAGCGGCAGCTTTTGTTTTGTTTAAAACAGCAGAATAAAGTAAAATCGCTGATTACATTTCATGCAACACTGCGAAAGAGAACAATCAAGCCTACTTATCTTTATATCTACTGGCCAGAGGGTCTCCAAGGCTTTAGTTTCTCACTGGTTTCAGTCGAGTGTCTATAGAAGTAAAAGAATTGAGAGGCTTCACACACACAGGAAACAAAACTACGTAATCCTCTGGCTCTGCAACCGTCAACGAATATGTTTTTGAACTTTCGCAAAAGTATTCATCATCAGTCGTCATAGTTGAGACTATGAAACGATGAGACATGATGTTGAGTGCAGCTCCTCATTCTGACCACTCTTCACTCCTCACACATCTTCACTTCAGTTCCCCTTTCCTGTTCTTCCTCTCTCTCTCTCTATCTCTCTCTCTCTTTTACAGTCTTCAGGAATGTGAGGTCTCCTTAGTGATTTATAAACATACACATAATAAATGGGAGGCTGTAGTTTAAGCGGTGATGAAGCATTCTCTCTCTGGGACACAGCGCTGGCCTGCGTGTGATTTAAAGGGCTGACATTTATGGCTTGCAGGCCTATTATTCAGAGTGACTGTCTGTGTACAGACCAGCGTTTTACAGCGGCTACACAGAGGTGAGCCCAAAACTAAACTAGGATCTGACACAGGCTAAACATCCAGTCAGAATACTACGGTAACATATCACGTGGTGCTAAAGTGGTGGATGTCTGACATGGATGTGTGGTCACAGCCTCAGTTAATCTTTCAGTGATCTCATGGCACTATGCAGGGATTTATATGTCAGATTTCACAAATTCTGAATTCTATTTTCTACTTCCTCAAAAATAATATCAAATTCTCCCAGTGACAATGGACTGTATGTTACCATAACTGAGGATATGCACTGTGTAACAGTACACTTACAGCAGTTCAACATTAGCTGGTTATTTAATCATGAACTGAACGCTCTGTTGTTGCCGTTCTGCTGTATTGTCTCGCGTGCTGCATTAATTATAAATGTTTTGTATTTGATTGCAGTGCAAAGTAGGACAAAATTATCCATTTCACAGTTAACTGCTACTTTGTTTTCACATAACCCATAACCTGCCCGCCTGCCACCAACGTGCAGTGGATTGCAATCGACGACTCAGCGGCCGACATCACTATCTGTCCAAGATAATAGATGACAATAATGGGAAACTGTCCCTAAGCACTCGTTTGGAGTCTTCCTGCCCATTTACTGATACCCTTCATATTTAATTCCCCTCCTATAGCCAGGAAAACAGACACTTTAAGTCCATCTAGAGGGAGCACATTTACAATAAAAGGCCAGCTGAATCCTCGGCTCACGTTTCCTTCTAACTGTGGCAGGACATAAACCTTCGAGCCAGACCTCATTTTCTCGGCGCCATCTCCTGAACACTGCTACAAAAAATCAATAAGGCTGCACACAATCCTCTTAACTTTGGAAGCCATTGTGAAAATGTCTTTGTCGAAAGAATATGGGGAATATCTTTCTTCTTCTTGCTTAGGTTTTTTGTGTCACTCTGATTTCCTTTTAATAGTCAGACGGAGTGTAGGCCCTCACTTGTTGCTAAATTAGCATCTAGCCGTGTGTTCTGCCCGTATTTTCTTGACACAGGTCTATAACACAAGCAGTCTGTTGTTGTGCATTATGGTCACTGTAACTCAATTCCTCCAGCTGAGCAAGGAGAAATAATTCAATCGTGTTGCAAAGATAAAGATCCCTGGAGCAGGGCAGAGAGATCTGCTCTGCCTGTATCAAGTTATACTCTGGAGATTAGCGCGTAGCATGTAGCGTTTAGCTGGTAGCTACACTGAATCAATGCTGACTGTGATTCACATAGTCAATAAAGAAGGCTGGCTTATTGTATCACGCCGTTCACATAGGTTAAACTGTCACAACATAACACAAGTGCTTTCATAAAGACTGGAATGGCTTCTGTGTCTGTGTGATATGAAGTCTCACACATCCACAGGATTTGAATGTTGGCTTTGAGGTTTTGAAAATGGCTTTGTTAATTCGGGGATACGGGCATCACATGCATGAACAGATATAGCAAAAGATAAGATATGATGAGATAAGATAAACAAATGCCACCAGAGAAACTCACATCAAACTCATCCTAAGACAAAAAAACTCGTTTTAACCAAATTCAAAAACAATGGTATCATATATACCATTTCACGAAAACAGTAAGGGTTAGTAAACAGTAGAAAGCAGCATGGAGGCCAGTGACTATTAAGCTAACTTTCACCGGCTAAGGGCTGAAATTTAGCGTGTCCACCTGGGTGTCATGTTTCCATCACTGCTGATCGGAGCTGGAGCCAATAAATACCCGTGACTGCTGCCGAGTGATTTGACCCGGGATGCTGATTGTACCGTTTCCCACTGAAGAAAAAAAGTCAGATGTTAGTGGGTCTGGGTGGGTTCAATGTCCAGTGTAAAAGGGGCTTAATTGACCCTTTGAACATTGATCCATCTGTGATCCAATTTTATTCAATATAAATAAGATGCTGAACTTTGATGTGGCTTTTTATAATAACAATAACGTGATGGGCCTTGTTCGCAGCAGACATTCAGACATGTCACAGTGGGGAAACCACAGATGTAGTTAATAACATGATTAATGGCTGAACGTCCATCAGTGTCGTATTTTACTGATGGACCAAACTGAAACAGAGCCATTATTAATGATTTTAATTCCACTTGTGGATTTATTGTTCTAAGAGGTTAAAACAAGTGGTGTGAAGAAAGATCTACTGCAAATGTTACTTTAAAAAAGTGATATTTTACTACCGACCACTGTTACAATTGACAAAACGATGTCTGAGGTTTGGCATCATTAAACCCTATTTCTTAGATTTTGTAAGTGATGAAAAAGTATTTTAAATCAAGCTCAGAGCAAAAAACTGACCTATCTAATGGCACGTATAAGTAATATATCTTAAGCAGCCAGTGGCATAGATTTTGAAAATAACCTTGCAAACCTTGCATGGAATGTGTAAGATCTTGAAAGGGGAGCCTGGGCTATATATGTGCGTGAGCGTGTTCGCATGTATTCGTGTGTGTGTGAGTGCATATTTTTCCCCCCAACAAAACTCCCTCCAGTCTCTTGCACCCTCAGCATCTATTGCCTTCTGCTGTACATCACTCTGACAGCAGGGACTTGGGCAGAGGCTCCAGGTGGAAGAGGTCTTCGAGGCTGCCTCGCGTGATGGACAGGAAGAGTCTGGAATCCCCCAAACGGAAGTAACCTCAAATTGACCTCATCCAGTCACGACTTGCATGACCCCTCAACTTATAACCCTTGACCTCTGATGCCTGATTCCGCAACACATAAACAGAAGAGGGTCAAAAATATTTATGAAACAGCTGCATTTGTCTTCATGCAGCTTTCATCTGGTTTTAGGTTTAATTCCAGAGTAAGAAACTTACATTTAGTACCAGATATTTTTGCTTGAACTACAGTCATTTACAGATTACTTAATGGGAGCATTATCTCCTTTATGTGTTTCATCTATCTATCTTTTTTTTGTTGTTGCAAATTTTGTTTTATTTTGGAATGAACTACTTAATTTTGGCCATTGACCTTTGACATGGATAAACCTGTGTAACATTTCATAAACATGTCTACAGAATATATTCCTTTACTCTTCAGCCGCAGTAAATCTCTCTTGTCTATGCAGGGTTAAAAGCAATATGTATGCTGCAAGCAGAAGCCACTTCTCCCCAGAGCTGTGCAACAGTGATATTCTTCCCCCAAAAATAAATGACAATGCAACCAGAGGTGGCACATAAATTAAAGTGGCAGCGTGATTGATGACTTGGAGAACAGCACAAAGAGTGTTTGAATCGCTTTTTGGTAGAACTAGGGAATATGCATGTGCACAAACACACCCACACACACATATAATATATATATAATATACTATATATATATATATATACACACACATTGCTACATGTATACACACATCATAAAAACAATCATGTCCACACACACACACACACACACACACACACACACACACACACACACACAAGCTCAGACACCATTTGCCATGTGTAACCACATCAATCCAAAACCCTTTGCAACATCCTAAAATACACCCTTGAGAACTGGAGAGAGGGAAAATAACAATAGAGAAAGTGCGTTTGCACATGGTGTGTCCATGTGTGTGTACTGCAGCCCAACCCCACAACCCCTAAATGAGCTCCATGCAATATTAAAGGATGCAAAATTAGTCTGCGAGCGAGGATGTGCTTGGAGCACCATTGGTAAGTGACCCACCAATGGCACCATGGGAAATAAGCAGACTGGGCGTACAATCGCAACAAAGACCAGTGGATATTGTTCCCCCTATTCAGCCTATCCATCACTTACTCCACAACATGTTAATTCTCCTCTAGACCACGAGCCATCCACAGGGTATAGCTGTACAACCAGAGGGGACAGCGGACCTATTGACCATATCACCATGGTGACCATTTACAACCTACGTCAAACTCTGGGTGTGTTTTAAATGGTCACTGCTTCATTGGCAAACTGACCTACACAGGGATTTGGTCACTAAGAATAAACTCTGACGAGGGACGTGCAACACGACTCTGAAGCAAAACCTATCTACTAGACATCTGCAAGTATCTTGAGTAAGCATTTGTTCTGATTAACCTTCCTTTCACGGTTATTTCCCACCTCAAATGTAAAACACGTTCAAAAAGCAGCCATGGGAATAATTTCCAGAATAAAGTTCCAAATATTCTTGGACATTGATCTCAGTGTTCATGTTGCAATAGCAGAGAGGATCATGAAAAACTCATGAGTGAGCAATAGCGCTAATGTGAAACAAGTTAACTATGAGAGTTGGTTTTTGGTCTTCGGGGGCGATTCCAAGTAAAGTCTCCAGTCTGAGAGCCAATTCCACGTCAAGTCTTAAGTTCCTCAGAGCACAAGTCCAAGTCGAGACACAAATCTTCAGAAACAAACTGAAAGTGAAGATGTAAGCCTCAAGTCTGAACGCTAACTATTATAGTAGATGACTTGGCATTTGAGCTGACGTTCTTTCAGTGCATAGGTAATATTATTAAATATCCAAGGTGAAACCCCCAGTGCAAGGCTGTAATTTCGTAGGAATCAAGCCCGTTACAGATCTCAGTCTCAAATCCTCATTTTTGTGACTTCAGTCTGACTTGAGTCCAAGTCTTAAGTCACCTCTCTGGAATCAGAATAATCACTTATCTGACTTTTCCTTGGTGATTTAATACTACAACAAACACAAGAAAGTGATTTAAAAGAGCCGACTTGGAAGGCAACAACACACGTAAACTATTGGAAGTCTAATGGGGTGGGGGGGTTGTTGCAGCCTGAGATTGGAGGAGCACTTTAACGCAGCACAATGTTCCATGTTGTGGGGGCGCGTAGTGTTAACGAAGGGGGCAAGTCAGTATGAGATCAGCCCTCACCTTGGAACATGACAGGGTCTGGTTTTACTGCAGCTCTTAGTGCCACTGAGTAGATAGATAGATAGATAGATAGATAGATAGATAGATAGATAGATAGATAGATAGATAGATAGATAGATAGATAGATAGATAGATAGATAGATAGCACATGGCGCTGTTTATATTTGTACATCATGGTGGAAGACGGAAGAAAGAGCAGTGAGAAAGAGTGGTGAAGAGGAAGAAGAGGTGGAGGACGAGTGTACAGTCCAGCATTGTCTTTTATAGCCCCATTCCAGCAGATGAGCAGCATCAATCTCTACCTCACCACTGGGATAAGGCCAGGCTGCTGCTATCAGCAGACTGGGAGTGGGAGGGCACATAACAAGCACACACACACACACACACACACACACACACACACACAGGCTTTTGTACAGCTATCTTTCTGGGGACCCGTCATAGACATTATGATTCCCTAGCCCCTAACTCTAACTGTAAAGCAAGTGTTTTGGTCCCCACAATGCTCCATGCAAGTATAGTGGGTTCACAGTTTTCAGACCCTGCAAATATAGTAAAACAAAAACACACACACACAAGCGTAAATACATACTGTACATTTATGCCTGCAGAGAGACAGACAGAAACAAGAATCACACACAGTGACCAGTCTATAGTTGCGTTTATATATTACTAATCTGTTTTGCACAGTCTGTTCCGGAGAAACATAATTCCTGCCAGGATTAGATTCAGTCGTAATGTTTTTCCAGTCAAGGTTGTAGCTATTTTCTTGTACCACACGCAAGTGCAATCAATATCAAACCACGACAATGATCTTTGGCTAAACTTAACTAAGTGCTGGAAGTGCCTCAACAGAAAAGAACTTAATTAATGTAAAGCAGACATCACAGGTGAAACAAATGACTTGTCAGTGGATGTTTTCCTCATACGGTCATTAAAAATGCTGATATAAAATTCAATTCAGGTGGCATTATATTTCTTTCTAATGTACGTGCTGATGAAACTTTGTAGTGTATTAACATGATTTTCAGGAGACAGCTGCTCCGTCTCTCCCCCCCACACACACACACACACACATATATAAGCAAAGACGTGTGTCTCTGAAAATGGACATGCAAAACAAGAAGAAGATGGATGTACATGAATGCAGCTCACTCACAAACACACACACACACACACACACACACACACGTGCAGAGGAAACATTACAGTAATAGACAAATGAGCTTCAGAAATACAGGAAGAGAAATGTTGTCGTGCTTTGGGAACATTCTGTCACGCACGTATCCGTCATGTGACGACACACGTCACAAACATATAATGACTCATGTGCCACATTTGCCTTAAGACACACACTTGTACATGCAGCAAATTAATAAGGCACGAGGGATGTTGGTGTGTGTGGTGATGGTGGTGGGGGTGTTAGAGTGTGGGGGAGGGAGGGGACCAACTCACAGCAAAATAGGAAATGTTTTGAATTATACATTCCTGCCATCAGTGACAAATTGAGAGAGGGATTCGTCATAAATCATAAACATGCCGCGCTGCCTACCGAGAGAATTGCTTGGTGGGCAGCAGCCTGAGATTTAGGAGTGTGTTGTTGCCTGGTCTGTGGCTCCAGCCTGCAGCCACACCTGCACCTATACTACTCTCCTATGAGGTGTATGTTATTTTCGACAAACATCAGCTGACAGTGTAAAGAGACAAGTCTGGAGTCATTCTTCTGTAGTGCTCCTTTGTCACCACAGCAGTTTATGTGCAGTTTATTTATTTCATGTATTTATCATTATACTTATAAAACATTGTACTCTGTGTACAACTATATACTATAAACCTTTTGTTTGAAACACAGAGTAACACTTTTTCTCTTTGCTGTTGCTGCTGCACTTTGAAAAAAGTTATTTTTTGTTATTCTCTAAAAAGCACACTTTAATTAACGCGTCATGTTGCACAATCTAAGATTACAGCTGTCAACACAATTAGCTCTTCTTATTTACAGCCAGCTGTAAACCGCAGTAACTTAGTCATGGACCAATGCAACCTTGGTGCACGAGCACAAAATTGTTTCTTTATCATCAGCAGCGAGGTACAAGTCTTTCAGGGCTTTTTTCAAGCTATGATGACAACATGCATGTGTGGTCTGGAGCATGTGTGCTTGATGTTTTTTAAATAATCATGATATGTAGTTCAACATTTGCAAAGGCAAAATTTCCCAAGAGATAATAAAACGTCATCTGCAGAGGGTGTGAACAATGACCTAATACTTAATAAAGGCGCACTTCATACATATGTTAGTATTTTAAGACACAAGTCATTAAAAATGATAACACAATAAAAAGGATGATTTAGAATTTTCTCGCTGTAACCCATAAGGTGACACTTTGTCTCATCACGCGTACTGACATGTAGCCCACAGGACAAAACAACATCAGCTGTATCTGCACATACACCGCAGCAGCTCTGTCATTCTATTTAATGTACGTTTATGAAGAGAGGTGTCTTTTCTCACTGCTCGTGTTTTGGTTAACACCGGAGTAACTCTGTGCAGCGCCTCATGTCTGGAGCATGTTCTGTGGGCAAGACACACCTTTAGACAAAAAAGGGGGTAAAGCTCACAAAGAGGAGGCCAAGAGAAAGACAGACTTCATCCATCACGGCAGCTAAACAAACAGCAGCACGACGACTGAATGGGGCAGGGCAGAGAAAGCAGAGATGACCACTGTGCTGTAAGGTGTGTGTGTGTGTGTGTGTGTGTGTGTGTGTGTGTGTGTGTTGCCCACATTTGCAGGGAAATGACCACCAAGCTATGTTGTATGTTTTTAATGCGTGTATTTTTGTGTGTGGTCATCTGGATGATACAGTGTCCATAAGCTGTTGACTAAGATGGAAGTTTCCTATCAAAAAAAGCAAGAGTCTGCACACTGAGTATTTACGTAAGATTTACATACTGAATATCAGCTTCACAAGGTGTGTAAACTCTATTCTGTGGATAAAAATGTGTATAAACCATGCTGAGGTTAGTTCACCCCCCCAATGCATTCACGGTAAATCCAAAACAAGGCATCCACCATGACACACGCTTGAGTTCAAGCGTCAACAGAGGCTGAGGATCTCTGGTTCCCAGCACCCAGTGGTCCATACTGAACGTCTGTTGTCAATAAATAAATCACCGATGAAGTCAGACTCCCGTATTTGCACAGTGATTAAAACTCACGAGCCGAAGCGCTTAAATGAACCTAAAGTAAACAAACGGGCGCAAAGGTTTCACACACACACACACGCTTGCAAGGTACACACAAGTATGTGGACGAACGCTGAGCTAATCTCAGAAAAAAGACGTGCATAGGCATTTACTGTGGGCACAGGAACACACTGTAGAAAATTATAGCAAAAAGAAGCCAATATTAGATGCTCACAATACACTTTTTTAAATAAAAAAACAACAACAAAAACTTGCTATTGTTGTTTATATATGCCACCTATACGCCAGGTGTACAGATTATTTCTAATGAATTATCTATCATTTTGCAGAACAAAGTGTGACACCAGTTTAGAGAATAAAGACATCTATAACAGTTTCTTGCAGTTTTTGCCTGAGCCCTGCTTTAGCCCTCTGTGCCCTGATGCTCCGGTGCCAACGACAGGGTCTGGCACTCTTATCAGCTCCAAGGTTGTTTCTGAGTTAGGAATGTGCATTTCTGACTGTGAGCACGGCCGTCTACATGATCCTGTTTTTATCTGGAGTCACTTTTTATCAGCAGCCACTAGCTTTACCATCCATCAAAATTAGCAACTTGTGTCGCGGTTTTCCTGATTCATCAAAGCCAAATCTCAAGCAGCATGAAACTGCAAACCCCAGATATCCTGTAACATAAAAGGACACCAGCTGCCTCCCTGTTGTAGAGGAGACACTTTGTATTTTTCTCTTTATTTCTGATTTATGTGAAATTCCAACACCTGTGTGTAGGGCTACATTTCAGTTTGAGGAGATGCTACACTCTTTCCAGTGGCAGCTGTATCAAGCCTGGACTGAGGGTGTGATTTCCACCGGGGCAAGTATACGCACTCACAAGGCTCTTTGTTCAGAAAAAAAAAAAATCTTTCATCATATGACACTTCATATTATTACTTACAGTAAAGAACTTCAACAGATCACTAGAAAAGGTGAAAATATTTCTGCGCTGCACTTTGAGTTTATCCAGTTTTATTTGAGTTTTATCAAGTTTTATCCAAGACTTTTTCTAAGCTAATTAAACATATTGCCCAAGAATGTAAAAATCATTTATATTGAAGAGCTGCTGCTAAAAGTCTCCAAATCTTCCAACCAGACTGCGACGCAATTTGATGAGAGGTGCGTCGACTGGCAGACGGGAATATCGCACACAGCGTTGAATAAACGTCCCTGGGTAAATAACCGACTGCAAGACACACCACACCTTCCACCCGCCCAACCCCGAATCCCACTGACTTAATCTCCGCTCGAAGCCTCATCCAAGAGCACCGTCTCGCTAACTATCAGAGGGAAAATCAAATATTTTGTTTTGAGCTTCACTAATATCAGCGTTTTTTACTCCACCCCTAATGGCATTTTTATTGATCGGCTTCTAAATGGCGGGCCCCATATATTTGACGGCACTCATTTAAAGTAGAAGTGAGTAATAGCTGTCTGAGGAAAGGCCGTAAAGCTGCGTGTGTGTGTGTGTGTGTGTGTGTTTTTTATCGTGCTCTGTCATTGGGGTATGGTAGGAAGGGAAGAGAGAAAGAAGAAAGAGAGGAAGGAGATGAGGGGAAGAGATGGAGTTTTTAATTTACTGAGCACAGGAGAGCAAGGGGGGAGAGGGGGAGGAAGTGTGAGCGAGGTGGAGTAAGACTTTAGGAAAGGTGGGTGAAGGATAAGCAGTAAAAACACATTTTCCATACCTAACAAAATTTGTACTAAAGCATTTCTGCAAACGCAACCCGTTTCACCTACACACGCTCATACATCACCTCTCCGCTTCGCAAACAAACCTCACAACCCCCTTTCTGTCCCCTCCTTCATCTCCCTCTCTCTCCATCCCTCCATCCCTCTCAGGTCATCAGCGAGCGAAACCACAACAAAGGGGGGCCGTTGCCGCGGTGACCTTGGCTGTGACATCATGTGGCGGCAGAAAGAAATGAAGCCATTAGGCCGAGGCAGTGCTTGCCCATAAATCAGACTGTTTCCAATAAGCTGCCTTAATGGTCATCCATCACCCCGCCAGCCAGCGCCCTCCGCGCCCAACCGCCTGGGGAACGGCCACAGGGACGCAAGGAGCGGGGGGTGGGGGGTGGGGTGGGGGTAATAATGGGGGAGAGAGAGGAGAAACAGCCCGGGTAAAATCTGGGGGATACGGGAGGAAAGTGAAAGGAGAGGAATAGCAGTGATACGGGAGAGAGAGAGAGAGAGGAGGGTGAGGAGCCAAGCAGAGATGGGGGAGAGAATGAAGGGACAGACATTAGGGGCTGAAGGAGAGGCCTAGATGGAGGAGAAGGGGGAGGAGAGATGGAGAAAAGGGGGTGGGGGGGTCAAAATGGGGTAATGACAGGCTAAGGAGGGTAGTTGAAGAAAAGAGATGGAGAGGAGAGACAAAGGGAGCAGAGGGGGAGAAGAGGAAAGGTGCAAGTGGAAGAAAGGAGAGTTTTAAGGAGAAATGGGGGGAGATTTGGAGAAGAGATAGAAACTGGGGGAGCGAAGGGGAGAGACAGAAGAGTCCCGTATCAACTGAGGTTAACAAGGAGAGGAGGAGGTGGAAGAGAAGAGAGAGAAGACGAGAAAGACAAATATCAGAAGAACAGAGGGACTCACTGAGAGGAGAAGGAGGAGATCAAACAGGAGAGCAGGGAGACGGGAGAGAAAACTGATGATGAGAGAGCAAACAAAACAAGATGAGGGTGATGATCCAAGAGAGCAAACAGAGAGAGAAACCTTCGGTAATGAAGGGAGTGAGAAGAAAAAGAGGGAAAGACATTGGCTGTGTTTCCATCTAGGTGTGTTATACAAAATGTGATGTGTTAAACTAGATGTCCAGATGCTTCGTGGTCCCACAGCGCCAGGAGAGATGTGAGCTTCGACTGTTGCTATGCACCTACTCATGATAAACGCATCATCACCTGAACATGTTTTTACTGTAAATCTTCCGCCCTGTGTTCTGTGGCTTTAATCAGTCAAATACCTGTTACATAAAACTGCTTTTCTAGTTTAGTCCTGGTGTAAATAAAATAGTCACCAGCCAAAGAAAGGAGCCAAATTCAAATCAGTCAGTCATCAATCTCTTAAATTAGAATAAAAATGCCTTCAATTTCCAGCCACACTGATTTTTTCTTATGTTTTCTATTTTGGGCAGAGGTCACTTTTTGCGACTTTGCCTCAGTTGTAAATTAAGCCAACCCTTTTGCACTTTTTCTGTTGCGTGGTGTAAAATGTGTCCAGTACATTCTGGCACAAAAGTGACAGTGACAATCTCCCCAGTCCTAAGTGCTAATAATTTCCACTTTCCCTTTTCATTTAGTTTCTGTTTTACTTGACTTAATTTGCTACTTAAAACCATTTCTTTCCTCTGGGTGTAGTTTTCATTCATGTCGCTACATATTCCGTTCATTAACATATTTATTTGTTCCAACCCAGGCTGACAGCATTTTATAAATTGCAGCATTTTAAAAGTTCGCTAATATTCACTCGACAATCAGATGGAAAATTACACAAGTTAGACAAAATACATAGAAACCCACGGAGTGAACAGAAGTATATCACATGAAAACATCCTTGTGCTGTGGAAACATCCGTGTGTGCCAAACCCCAAACCCCTGGTAGCTAACCATGGCTGCAGGAATTACTCCACACACTCCCAGTAGTCATGTCATCAGGAACCTGGTGTAACAGGCCCTGTCTGTAGCCCACACCACACCAGCCTCTCGCTGAAAGGTTCAATCTGACTTATGACGCCTGCAGTCTGCAATTGTGGTTCGGCATCCTTACTTTCTCTCACTGGGTTGTTGGTTTGTTTTCCTACCTTTTTTTAGTATCTTCTATCACAAGGTTTGTTCCTGATCCTCACTCTGTTCTCTCAGTGCTCTGACTCTCTCTTGTTCTCTCATATTTTATCATTTTATTTCCCTTCTACACTGCTCTCTCCACCCCCCCCTCTCTCTTTGTGTGTGTGTGTGTGTGTGTGTGTGTGTGTGTGTTGACCGTATTCTCAAGGAAAACGAGAGCCCATTTTGGCCAAAATCAACTCACCCAGAAGTCACTTTACAACCCGTGCTCTTATGAGCCCTGTAAATGTAAGCTGAAAAATGATGTGTGTGGCGCGGCTCTCCTCTTAGGTTTCCCCAAGTACAGCAGCCAAATTGTTTTCGCTAGGCACTACGAGAGGCATTATCCATCATTTTGAATGAGCTCTGTAATTGGGATTATAGGAGCAAAAGTGCAAAAATTGACTTTGAGAGTGATAGCATTACAAGTGGGCCTTTCAGATGAAATAAGAGGGTGAGTGTGCACTGTATGCTAGTGTTTTGGCACATGTTGGGTTAACACTGTGTGTGTGTGAGAGTGTGCTTGTGTGTGTGTGTGTGTGAGAGAGCACTTCAAGCACCATGTCTTTGTATAAACATATATTAATGTGTATGCGTCTGAAACTGTATGTTTTTATATTGAGCACATACAGGCCGCTCTGGATGTATATGTATTTACGCAGTGTTGTGTCTGTATATGCCGTGTATTTACTGAATATAAGTGTGTATATTTGTATTTCTAGCACACTCAAGGTTTAATAGTCAGTGAACCCCACCTGCCAAATAACTGATCTTTGTTTAGCGAACATCTAGAGGACGGTACTTAGGTAGATTAGTTAAAAAGCTGCCTGCATGTTTCTGTAGTTTGTCTCAACTGCTGTGCTCATTCTCAGTGGATGAATTTAGTTCTTAAATCACTCTCTTTCGAGAACAGGAGACATCAGACAACATTACTGACAGAGATGTAACTTTACAAGCTTTTTCTTATTAACAGTACTGCAACAGGTCAAGCGGTTAAATCACCTTTTGAACAAGAGATATTTTGGTCGGCGAGCGGAGGAAACTGTGTTAATAATCAGTAGATTCAGTGTGTGCTCCCACAGACGCATGAAGGTTGCTGAATAGGACTGTACATTGAAATATGTCCATTCGTTATTGTTAAGTTTTTATCCGTTGTCTAACAATTTAATACATTTCATCATTTACTTTTTTTTTTTTTTTGCTTTAGCCTTTTTTAATCTAATTATATATATTATAAATTTTCCAACAGAGATACAGACACACACACAAGCTCCAGCTCTCTCACTTCAGCGCATTCATTTAGAACGACAAGCATCTTCATCGACGGTATTCAGTGATATTCCATTACCAGACATTAATGGACATCTGCCAATCAGAGGAGAATATTCTTAGTGACCACGGTATGAATACACGAATAGGCTATGTTTGCCTCTGTGTGTAGTTTTTGTCCGCAAATGTATGAAGCTTAAGTGTGTTTACCACTGTGTTTATGTGTGTGTGTTTTACTATAAGTGATCTACTGTGGAGTGTGTGTACAGAGCAGACAGGCAGACAAACACCAGCTCAGCGGGTACTATTTTATTCATGGTGGGTAATCCCTGCTCTGCACCTCCTTAATCTGCTGCCATGGAGTTTTTGTCCAGAGTTCAGCCCCACTTCACCTCCACCGCCTCCTCCACCCTCACACTTTCTCTGCCCTCCCCTTCATCCCTCAGGCCTTATTATTAGCTTGATCTGTCAATTAAGTTTTCCTGACTTATCAATTACACTTTTTAGCGTATGAAATATCAGAAAACGCTTCTTGATTGACATAAAACAGAGAAAAAGAGCAAATCCTGAAATTTGAGAAGCTTGAGCCTGCAAATGTTTGGCATTGCTAACTAATTTTTCAGTTATTAAAATCTTTGTCAAATGATTTTCGGTTGCTCCACTAATCAATTATTCAACTAAGTACTTCAGCACTAGTTTTTCGTCAGCATCAGCATGAATAACAACGAGACACAGGAAAGACAGATTGTCAATGTGACGCCTGAATTCAGTCAAATCTGGAAGAAACAAACTTTTACTGAAGTGTGTTCAAAATAAGCAAAGAACTCAACTAAAACAGATGTGATTTCTTTAGTTAATGCGTACACGTCTTTTCCACACTGGTGTCGGTTTATATTAGTACTGGATGTGGCTTCCGTGGTAACACACATTTGAACAGTTATCCAAAACTATCAGATGTGGCAAGCACCTTAGAAAAGAGCAGTAAAGCTTGAGGCCTGCAGTGTTGGCTTTTATTCTGCCTCTTTCTCTCAACCACACTTTTTCCTTTCTCTCATCTCTCTAGGCACCAGTCTTCAGTTATTATCCCCCCCTCACACACACACACACACACACACACACACACACACACACACACACACTGGGGACCTTGGTGGCCCTTCTCAGCTGGTACAGAGCCCCATATGCTCTAACTCCTGTTGTTATTGTTGTTGTTTGGCTCCCCGGCTCATTTGACGTGTGGACCCATGACAGTGTCCAGGACCCCTTCCAAGTCCCGCCTGGTGCCCCTTTGTGAGTGTGAGTGTGTGTGTGTGTGTGTGTGTGTGTGTGTGTGTGTGTGTGTAAGATCAATGAGCCTGTTTTCTTGTGTGATACAGTACAAGGATATGATGTATCTAATTGCATGTTGTTGTATTTGTGTTTTTAGGCTCTGTGTGACGGTGTGTGTGTGCTTTATAGATTAAAAAAATGTATGTTCATCAGTAGTCCTGTAAATGAAGTTATTTGTGTGCATGTGCTGTTGAACTCTTTCTGAGGACCTTGTGTTAGACCTTCAGAGTGAGGACATTTTTGGAAAGTGAAGATATTTTGGTCCTCACCTCTTCAAAGGGCTGTTTGGGGGTTAAGACTTGGTTTTAGGGTTAAGGCTGGAATTAGGTCTAAGTTAAGTTTAGCGTTAGAGAATGCAATGTGTCATTGAGTGTGTGTCTATGTAGGAAATAAACTACAACAAAAAGTATTCACATAACCCGGTGTGGATGGGAAGCCACCCACGTTGCCACCACTCTCTCTCATACACAGGCAAACACGTACAACACATAGAGTACATTATATAAAAGGCAATATTTTAAATGATTTGACACCGATGATAATTTTACAGTCACACTGATATTTTCCATAACCGTCATGCATTTGATTTATGGTAAGTGGGTAAACACCACAGGCTTCGTTATAATAGCAAATGCTAAATAAAGAACGGTATTTTTTAAAGCTACGCAAAAGCTTATCTTACTTAACCTTTGTTATTGTGCATAAGTTCAGTTTCCACAGTAAGATCCAGAAAATGTTCTTTATGAAGCTACACAGGAATGTAGAATCAAGAGACATAAATAGGCTAAAGGGTGACACCAAAACATGACCTTACAAATAATTTGTGCTACTGTTTGGAATTCTCCCACATGTAAACCCAGGGAGGTGAGTCTGCACAGGCTTACATGTGATTTTTGGCCATCTGTCCACTGAGCATGCCGCCCACATTGCCTCTCCACATTCTGATGAGCTACAAGGACACATTATCTCCACTTAGCCCTTCGCCACTTGGCAACTGCAAGAACCATAACAACCAGTCTTTATGAAAACCTACTTTGAGCCACAGCTCTTATTGCCTTTGGAACATGAGGCAACACACTCAGGGCTTTCCAGACCTTCCTCCCTTCCTGGTTGTGCCGAGCTGCGCCCTTTCCAAGACCTCCTCCTCTAAAAAAGTCTTTGGTTTTCATTGCTGTAGAAATGTATTCAGGGAGACATTTATCAGTGAGCTGCCTGCCACTGGAGACCGCATTGGCGGCCATTTTACTGGCCTAGTCAGGGAAAACAGGAAAAGGGAACTTCACTGTAACAGAATGACATTTACATGTATATTTACATTTAGTCACAGCTGTTGCCGAAAGAAAGCAATCCCATGCGACTGAGTGCGAAAACTAGAAAGGTCACAGCCTGCTGCATGCACTATGAGTTTATTAGCTTAGCTTTAGTGTTAGCATCATGCATAATCAGTCCGGATTTAGCTTTTTAACTTTTGTTTTGGAAATGGGAAAACGTTTCACTGGCTCTGACAACTTTGTATCTTTAAATGTAGAACAGTGACATTACATCATCACGCACGATTTTACCATATTCATCCGCACATTTTTTAAAGATAGTAGCTTTGAAAGTTTGAAAGGCAGTTATTTGAGAGCCATGCTTATTGAACTGAGTAATACTTTTTCTGATTTTAGGTTGACACACTCTAAACAAAAGCAAACAAAGAAAGGGTTTTTCTGAGGCGTGTGAGGGTGTGGAAAAAAAACGAAAAAATAATATAATAAAAATATTATAATATCAAGAAGCAGAATCTCTGGAGCAGCCAGGATGTTGTTGTCTGGACATGCTCACCTGTTTTAAAACTAAATCAGCAAACATTAAAATTCATGACCCTAATATTTCTGTATCTTCTCTTTAAGTGCTATTAAATATTAGAGATGAATATAGTGCATGTAGGAATATACGGCACAGATGGAGAGACTTGTTTTGGTCTGTTTTTTTTATATTGGGGTGAGATTTCGTCATTTTGCAGCTTCTCCCCTCTTTAAAGAGTAAAGTGACATTTCATAGTTTTTTCCTCAATATCAAAGCAATAAAAACTGACTGTTGAGTGAAAGGAATGCAAAATGCCTGCTGTGTTTAAGTCTGAGATGTGATGCTCATTTCCCTCATTTAATGTGTTAGTTACATAATTACTTCTTTCCTACAAAGAACTGCAGCTGTGATAATTCCCTGTTAATTACATTAGCTAACACATTTTTTTTTTTACATTTAAATAATTCTCCCAAATACATATCTCATCTCCAGAGATGCACATGGCAATGATTCAATTACGGAGTAGAGATGAGGAATTTAAAAAAAAAAAAAAAGAAAAGAAAAGGAAAAATACCATTTGATAATTCAGTTGGCAAACTCTGGCTTCACCTTTTAGGATATTTGAAATCTGTACACTGCAGTTTTCTATTTATTTCCTTTTCTCATTGAACGACATTGCCTCTGGTCACTGGAGTCTGAAGATACAGTTGTATTTGCTCTGATCCAGAGCTTTTAATGTTGCTACGCCTGCACACCGCTCCCTTCAACGGACACTGTCAATATCTGTGCAGAAAAACTCCCAACAAAATGATAAATGATGACTTCCTATTCCCACACCCACCTATGCATGCACATAAATCCCGTACACACAAACACACGTCGGCTTTTACACCCAAACACATATGCATATAAAGCACACCTCCACCAGGTTCCCTTCAAAATTATGCTTGGCTGAGTGCAGGCGCTGGCCTTGGAAACCACAGCTTCCACTCCCCCCCCCCTCCTCCTCCCATCACCACCTCCAAACTCCCCTTCATGTCCCTCTCAGGAGCCAAAATGGCGTCCATAAATCAAGGAGCTAGATGTAATCTGCAGTGTCCAGAATGCAAGGGGCGAGGCTGCAGAGCATAATGCGACTGGTTCTCCATTGTCATTCAGACGCAGGCAGCAGCACAGAGAGCCTTGCCTGCACCTGATAAGAGTCCGCTCCGAGTGAGCCATAAATCACACACAGTGCCAACGGTCTCTCCACCGATTTCACACACAGGAGGAGAGACAGAGTGTGTGAGAGGCGGAGAGAGGGGAGAAATCAAGCACAAAGAGTACGGAGAGGGTGGTTTAGAATATGAGCAGTAGATGGGCAAAGATGAGGATGAAAATGTGAACATAAAGAAGAAAGAGAACGCGTTAGAGAGGAAGAGGAAAAGAGAATGCCAAGAATGAAAGAGATGACTGTGGAAAGGGGGGAGTATCAGGGTAGCAAGGAGGGGGGAGGGAAGGGGGGGGGGATGATAGATCTGCAATTTACTCCCCTATCTCATCTGGCAAGAAGTTTCTCCACACAAAAGACCTGACCTTCAGGAAATAAACACCTCGCTCTCCCAGAGTGCTCTGCTGATGTCTGCGCTGCATGTCAATTCCATCACCGAGTCTCAGGACAGAACTAAAACGAATACACAGAGTTTTCAGAAAATAAACTCGTTCATCCAAAAACAGTCCATGAAAAATACAATTTCATGGTTTTAATGAGTTGCCTCACACTTCATGTTTTGACCAGGTTTAGAATAATATTGGGGTTTGGTGGTATGTCAGGTTATTTAAAAGGTTTCCACCCAGACTACAAACCAACAAGTCCTCCAAATTAAATAATTGATAAAGATACAATATGTTTGTACTTAAACTTATTCTGTAAACATAAATCCCTGATAGGCCCGGTGCCCAGTCTTTCACATTTGGTTTTGTTGTCACTTGAACACCTAGGCTACGTCCACACTACTACGTTTTACTTTTAAAACGCATCTCTTTTGCTACATTTACACCTGCCATTCACACTATTCCAGAGTTTTCGAGTTTGTTTCCAGGTGTTTTAGTATTTGGACGGAGATCCAAACGGACGTTGGACGTTTTTGATACAGAGCTAAAACGGTCGTCTGAACTGAGATTGTTTTTTTGTTTTAAAACAAAAACGTATTTGTGTGGACGTAGCCCTGGATGACTAATGAAATTGTGGCACAATCACCCTGCAGTATGACAATAGAGCTAGTTAATTATTCACTTTCCATTGAATAGATGTGGTCTTTCTTAAGAGCCCTTCGTAACAAAGTTTAATAGGTTAAGTTTCGTTAAGGGAGTTCTAGTATTCCATCAAGATCCTGAATCCTAAATGAAAACAGCAAATGGTTTCGGGTATATTCTATTCTTTTATTTAAGTTTTATTACCTAATCAAAAACTTTAAATAACAGACAAACTATTTAAAGCGTGCCTTGTTATTTTGAATTTAAAACCCAATGTGAAAGTGTGCATCCTGACTGCGAACACGTTCTTCAAGGCCAAATCAACCTTTCATGAACAATCATAAAAACCAACCTTCCCTGGAACCGAGTCAGAGAAAAACATTCAGCTGAGAGCCATCTTTCCTCCAGCTCTTCCATCTCAACAAGAGGTTTAGGTTTTTGTGTCTCATCCTAATCACTCTACCCCCATCTCTCCACCTCGAGTGGCAGCTCTCACTCACACCGTAGCCTCTATTCAATCATCCCCTTATTCCTTATTCATATGCTAAACCCCTATAGCAGAGCCCCTTTGGCCAAGCGCACTGTGAGATAGATGTTAACATGTGTAATCCCCCATTAACGCATACGAGACAACGTATCCTCCGCGGACGCCCACTCTCCCCCTGGGATTAGCTCTCTGAGAGTGGAGGGGCTGATGGGTAATGGTTCAGAGAAGCTCCTCTCAGTTTCAAAAGGCCTCCTCCCTCCCGCCCCCTTCCCCTCCACGCCTGGAGTTTGAGTCGAGATCACTGAGGGTAAGTGTGTTTGCCTAAAGGATTTAACTGATTGTGAGGAGTGCTGGAATTCATAAGACATTCATTTATTTCTATCCAAAGCCCGACAGGAGCTGTTTAGGTTTGTGCTGTAACAACAAAACACAGCCATTAAATGCTGCAAGTAATAGAAAGCAGTTAATGTAGCAGCTCTCTTTGCAGGTAGCAAATGTGACTCTTATGCTGGTAAAGCTCTACAGTGTCTGTGAAACATGTGTGTTACATTTGTGTCACCTACTTGAAGTTTAACTGCTCTGGCTTAATAATTACGTGAAAAGTGCAAAAGTTTAAAACCCTGTAGCACTAAATGACTGTTACTTCATGGGAATGACGTTGTTACTCGTTAATGGCTATTTATATTTTATTTTTTGGAAGTGATTATGCAATACATTTATTACTCATGACAAGGAAAACACTGAGGGAAGCAGATTATTAGTTTTTTGGATCACGATACCAGAGATGATAATATATAATATAGAAGAGACAGAGAAAATACAACTAAACTGCAACAGCAAATACATTTTGTAGGAATGTAATTGCAACCAGCTTAAGATTGCTATAAATTTAATATTGTTCATTTGCGTAACTGGAAAGTTGCAAATTCGTAGATACAGAACATATCAGTAAAATGTTCACAGATGTTTCCTGCCAAAATATCCAATCTTGCAGTTTAATATCCACTTATTATTAGACCTTCTTCATGGAGATGTGTCAGCACTCACAACACTTGGTTATAGGTTCGCGTAAGAAAAGTGCAGAAAACATTTGGTGACTTCAGACGCAACATGTTTATTTACATTTAACCTTAATCACATTCATTGCCTCATCTCATCTGAAGTGCTTTTGTTGCCTGAACCTAAACACAGACACAACTCTGCATACAAACCCTGGTCTCTGGTGTGACAGTTGTGTGGCTTGTACACCTGATATCCCCCCCATCACCTCCATGGCCACTCTGCTGCTGTTAATAAATGTGTGCTTCAGTCATTGAAAAAACTGCATGTGATCAAGGCAACGAGTTTCCTGCAAAACTTATTTGCTGGTGCAGTTTAGTTTTATATTAATGTAATTTCTTGGGGACAGGTTGACGACATGTCTTCTAACAGCAATGACAGGTGAATGCACAAATGCAAATTATTGCAGGACCGTTTATTACAGAAAACAAGAATTTAAAAAAATGGAATTAACCTGAGGTTTTGGAGAATTTACCGTCGATTGATCCGAGAAAAATAAACGATTTTATCATATTTGCTTCCTGGATTGCACATCCAGGCTACTTGGAGTACTTCTTCTGTCTGTGCGGTGTCTGTGTGTGCTACAGGTGTTAGATCTGTTTACTGTGAGGCAACAAGGCAAATATATAAATATATAAATATATATATATATATTTCCATGATGATGAAACCTGTCCTATCCTAACTAATCAGGATCCTAATAAATTAAACCCTTCTCAAATAAAATAAAACAACCTCCTGCAAACACTGATTATGTAGTACACAGCACTAATACTAAACTTTCAAGACCCACAATGGGGCCATTGGCAACACAAAAATGTTGTAATGTGTTAGGGATGCCGTCACATGACATCAGCAAAGTAGTGATGTCCAAAAACCTGTTAATTGCAGTTGCCCTTTCACTGCGAGCCAAGTTCTTCACACATGAAAGACTGCACATCATCTGCACCGAGGACGAGCTCAGCTCAAACGGCGGTTACATCACGTCTGTGGAGTGAGACGCAGTTTTAGGTTGGCCTGTCTGCGCATGGGACCTGCAAGCATGCTTCATTGGGTTTCACATTATGTACCCTAATCCGGCCAGAGACTATCAAAGGAAACATTAGATGGAAGACCTTGAATAGTTTTGCGACATTGTAGTGCGCTCCTCCTCTTGGATTGCTTTCAAAGCACAGGCATGCCTGTTTCTGAGAGGAGGTGCTGATTTTCTGGCTGTTGGGTCGCCTTTGTCCTGCCGAAAGGAACCGGATTGTCTGAAGAATTTCTCGTGCTGGAGAAAGTTTTTTCATAATTTCTTTATGATTTGAGTGAATTCTGTAAATTCCTTTAACAGTTTTGGGGTATTTTATCTTTATTAATGACATAAAAAAACTGGAATGATTAAAAATGATACGCTGAAGAAAAAGAGAAAGATGACAATGTTCATTTGAAATTGTAGAGTAGTGTTGGTTTGGATAAGTTAAGATGAGGAATTACCTGTTAAAATCCTCTTATAACAGTAAAAACATTTATAAAAAGTCATAGAAAAGCATTTGAAACCCCCGAGGTTTTGTGGTGGAACCGCCCCTAAATGCTCCCAAATCCATTCAAAATGACATCAACAAAAATATGAAAGTTTGAGGGTGTTGCTGCCTCGAATTGCCAAATTCCTTTCCTCCCTCCTTTTATACCTCCCTTACTCTCTCTGGAAATGTGAAATTAGCTGAAACATGAGGACAATTACAAGAAGGCCTAGCATAAAGACTGGGGGACTGGGAAAATAAACTGATCACAGACCCCTGAACAAATCTGGTTTACTTTACAAAGCCTCCTCTGAACTCCTGCCAACATTTCCCTCGTCTAGATAATTCCTCCCTGAGCAGTTTCATGTTTACACCTTGAAAATCGCTGGATGATCAAGAGGAAAGAGACTCCGATGCATTCCGCTCCTTTGTTCTGCCAGAGGACGCTCGGCTGAGCATCACACCTCAAAAGTAACATTAGAAATATCTAATTGGGTAAAAGTATGCAGGTCATCCTTTTGAAGTTTTTTTTTTTTTTTTTTCTCTTTGTGGCTTTGGCGCTCCCTCCCGTTTACAGTAAATCTGTGGGAAAAAACACCCAGTAAGCTATCTTCTTTGGTGTCTCTCATTTATGACTGGGTCCAGGTTTTTTTTTTTTTTTTTTTTCTCAGTAGCAGAGACCGTTGAGGCGTTTTATAGCTTTTCTCATTACTGCATTTTCCAAACAGTGTTGGAGAGGCAGTGGTGCATGGTTGAATCGTTCCGGGCTACTGGGGATAACGGCAGTGCACTGCTCTAAGGGGTCCTGCAAGGGACATCAGAGGACTGCCATGTCAGAATGTAAACCAGTTTTTATAACATACTGAGAGATGGAAAAGAAACAATAAAAAGAGATGCAGACGAAAGCTTTATTTGTAAAACAGAAGCTAGGGAAAGCAACTCTGGTCTTAATCTGTTTGGTCCACGTCTCCGTGAAGACCCAATCTGTGCCGTCTGACTGATTTTACAAAAGCACTGGATTATCGGACAAATATTGTGACTTACTGAGCTTTTCGTGACACAGCTGAAAGCAGCATGTAAATACAAGCGTTATATGAGATTTGAGACAGGTAAATATAAAATTACTGCTCATTTAATCAAACACTTTCAGATCAGGATCTCAACGTTTACTGACCCAAGTGTCAAAGAATTTGCCATCAGGGTCCTCAAACGATACACTGTGATTCTCAATGGTTTTGGTGGCCACCTGTCCTCTCGTCTACAGCACCAGCAATAGACCTGAACAACCATGTGTTCACAAACACCAATATCAGAATCTGGCTGTCAAACTGCACATGTTCATGCTCCCAAGAGGATAAAACTTTTCCAATTTTCAAAACACGCGACTTTTCTTCGTCCATCCTTCAGCCAAATTTCTCAAAACATGAGAGTGAGGTTTGCTGTGAATCACATTCACACTCACAACGCACTCCCTGACACGTATGAGTTATGTTCATATGCATCTATAAATTCCCAAATCATTACTCAAAGCAAAGAACGAGGAAGACAGTCCGGCCATCGTGACGCCTCCCCTTGTTTTGTCATAAAATATTATCTCAAAAGAAGAGCAAAAAGATTTGTTTTTGTTTGGCACATTCACTATTATTATTGTGTTGTCTTTCAAGCAAACTTTTGCGAGGTCAAAATGTTGTCTTTGGCTTCTCCCGCAAGCCCGGTAATGGAACATGAACGGCCTGCGGACACATGGTGCTTTGAGGTGTGCGAGTTGAGGTGGCAGCATATGGCTTCAGTGCATGGCAGTCGTGCACAAAACCTACAGTGTATGCCATATGTGAGTGTATTTTGTATGCTCAGTGTATACAGACTCGGAGCTTAATGGCTATAACAATTATACATACCTCCTCTGATCTTGTATCACAGAAGATTGGTTTCACTCCAGCATGATTCAATCAGTTGCAGCGTGTCTGCCGTCTCTGGAAAGATAAATTATGCCATTACTGCTCTGAACTGGAGCACTGTGCGCTTAGAAAACAATATAGCTACACTGGGCTTTAAAGGAAATGTCACTAATTACCCCCTTTTTGTTTAGGATAATATTGTTAAGTCATTCATCATTGCAAGGGGTGCCACCGCCGCTGAAGGATTATGAATAGCCATGTTTTTTGCTTTTGCTTCATGGCACTAGAGGTATATCCCGTATGTTTTGGCCTCTGGAGGAGAACCATCTGCAAAACTCAACAGCTACACTACAACTGTGAAAAGTACTGAGTGTTTACATTCAACACAGTCACATTTTACAAGGAGTTACTTATTCCTTTCCAATAAGGTGCAGTATGAATGTCAGATAACATGTTATTTTGTCACGGCTGTGTGGGATTTTATAATGACTATTACAACTTAACAGTGCAGCTCCACTGTACTCATTCATAAACACCAGATTTTTCAAATCACTTTACTACTTTACTTTATTACTGTAGAACCTGCATTGCAACATTTTACTTCCCCTCTGTGGCTATAGAAAACTCCCCTGACCAGCTCTATTTTTTTTCACACTCCTACTCATTTCATTTTGATGCTAGCGTGTGATGGCGGCACAGCGTGGCAGCGCTCACATTTCCAATAAGGTTGGCACAATGTGGCTCTGGACTATTAATATCCCAGAATGCCATGGCCACAGTCTTGTTCGGAGCACTCTAGTTCTTCTATGAGGCACAATACACAACAATCTGTGTGCGGCTGGTTACTACCGCCCTCGCCCAGCCCCCTCTTCGGCTCTGCTCAATTTCCGCGGAAACACTCACACCTACACCAAATCCACCTCCGACCCTCCTCTCCACCTCGACCAACACAACACAACCATCTGCGCCGCGCGAGCGTGCGCGTCCGCCTGATTCTTACGCTCCTCCCCTCGGCCCTATCTTGTCTGACTCATCCCCCTCTCGTCTCCTCTCTCTTCCTCATTCTCCATCCCGCTCAGATGGAGTGTGCAGTCTTGCAGTACGACACACAGCTTGGTGAAAGGCAGTTGAACCGTTGCCAGCAGCCACATGCTGCTCCGGCTATTTCCATCTCTGAAGAGTAAATGAGCAGAAATTGCAGAATATGTGTTAACTTCCTTGAAAGTCAAGGCAGCTGGAAATCTTTAAATTTAAAACTCTAAAAATCTTTAACAGACGGAACAAGGCCAAAATGTCACCTTGGGTCACAAATGAATATTCATGTCAGCTAAATGTATTAATTTAAAGTCTCATAAATCTGCAAGATACTTGTTTTAGTTTTGCATGTGTGTCCATCAGGGATCTTTTCCTGAGTTTTATTAGCCTGTGCTATTACTTTTTTCTATCTCTCTTTTTTGCTTGTGTCTTATCCGTGAAATTCTTATTGTGTTATTATATCAGCTTTATGGAGCAGCAAAATGGACGTTTATTTATGAGTGAATGCTGCACATTAGAACTGTAATATGAATCTGGAACACATTGGCTTTCACATCAAACAAATATTCCTTTACAAAGGCCATCAACACCAGCGTTTTATGTTCCAGCCAGCACTTCACACTAATGCTATCTTAGGACTCAGTTTGCATTTATTATGAGAAACATTTTGGACAACTGTCCGGCTGCTCGTGGTGCTCGCGTTTCATTAGTTTCACTTGTGCTTTAATTGATCTTTATTTCCCTTGATTATGATCATAATTAAACACCAGAAAGCTGTTCAAGCTACCAGCCATCTGCCAGGTTGGATGATGGGCACCATGAGTGTGGGTATATGGGTACAAGGCCACCATGGTGCACTCTGCCGAGACCTACGCCTTAAAATGCCCCCTTGAGTGCATTATCATGAGGTCAGCTGGATTTGTACTCCTCATGATAACAGCATTGCACTATGTTCCTAAAGATTATATATATATAAAATATACTTTGAGTTGCTCACAGATTATTCAGGCCTTCAAAATGCTTAATAATTACCATTATTTTCATTTTTTAAACTTTTATTTTCTTTTAACGCCGACCACCACCTTTACCAGAAAACCATTCTTCGTGCTTGTAAGTGCCTGCCTGCTTATCTGATTACTGCAGTTATGTTTAAAGGCCTTGCAGCACGGACTTGCCATCAACTCTTGACCTTCTTAATTGAATAAGTTGAGGTAGTCAGAGCCCAAGGTTAGGTGAGCCTAATTTCGAGCATGGGGCCGGACTACCAACATATGGCTTGCATAGAGTTGATTGGGTTGACTTTACCCCCCTGAAAGCATAAACAACCTTTCCCAGCTGATAACTTTGTGAGATTTCTCCACAATGTAGATGAATATGGAAAGGATGCGATAAGCTGAGGTCATGTGACCTGCACAAACAGGATGTAAAAACTGTACCACCAGCAGAAACCCCTGGCTTCAACCATCCAGTGGAACTGATGAAAAAGGCTTAGCTGCGGATCAAAGATATCAATAGTCATCCAGTCAAAAGGCCACATTCTCATGATGAAAAAAGATGCCATTAAAAACATCTACTTTACATTTTGATTTTCTTCGGATTATGTCCTCGCATTAGATTTATACTCATTCCGATTTTTATTGTCCGGGCTGCACACAGCTCAAATCGAGTTATGAACTTAATCAATCCGTGCTCTCCTGCATTGACTGTTTTATGATTGGTCGAGGTCACCAGGTTTTATTGACCCGATAACCTTAGATGAAAATGGCTCTGTGTATTTGACTAGGAGTGGGAGAAATGGCCAGGGCAGAAATATAGAGCTGCAGGAATCCGTCTCCTCTCGGTTGCGCCTACTAGTTAAACGCATCATAAATGAGAGCTGACGTGGACTAATTTCTTCCGGTGCGTTCTCTGATCCCTTCACTAGAGCTGGCTGACGGTGAAGAGCACGCCATAAAGACGATCATATAGGATAGCTGGAGTGTAAATCTGGACTGGGGCGAGGAGGCAGACCCTGCGTGAAGAGTGATGGATGAGGTGGGAATCCTGCCCTTTCTATCTTTCTTACTCCCAATCTCTGCGGCCCATTCCATCTACTTCCACTGGGACAAGGAGAGACATGCGAGCATTCCTGACCTCCATAAGGAAACAAGGCGCTGTTGCTACAGCTGCATGCTGAGCAGGCCCTCACCCTTTGGGAGCAGGCAGGAGTCTGTAGCAGGTTCGAGGAGTTTCTGTCTCGGTCAACAGATCATTGAGCAGCCACTTCGTTTGGCAGAGGTGAAGATCGGGAGGACAGGAAGGGTCACAGCGCCTGCAAGTTACAAATGAGAAGATGGAGAGAAAAAGAGATTAATTAATCCAAAAATAGAATTTGGATAAACAGATTGATAGAGAGGCACACAGTAGAAACTTTAAACATACTGAAAAGGCACAGCTTCAGTTACATAATCACACCTCACCCGAACCATGAAAATTAAACGTGCTTGAAATCCTGACGGCTCTGAGGTCTGAGGTTTATTTGGCAGGAGATAGACTGAATCCCAAATTCTCCCACACTACATTAAAACACATACCAAATATCTGTGCTGACCACTGTTCAGTTACTGGACACATAGATGTCTTCGCCATCTAATCACTCTGTGAATGAAGATTTGTATCACGTCTTTTTTCTCAACTCTACTACAACAGCAGGAGCGCTTCAATTATCTTACACTTAAAGTTTGGTTTACTCGTCACAAGAAGGTTGATTCAACCTCAGAGGCTTGAGACTTCATTAAGAGAAAGCCTGCGTTAGAAAGCAGAGGTGTGGCGTTTGAGGAGGCAGCGGGTCGAATGAAAGATGCAGTGTTTTCTGAACTTGACTCATACTAGAAGGGTGGGGGCCACAAATCAGGTCTTGGGCTCTGCTGCATGAAATTTGACCATTAATGAATTAATCTGTCTCTCAGAAGCGCCCAAATTTTATGGAAGTTCTGCTGCACTGTGAGGATCTAAAACTACTTCCTGCTTGGGCAGTAAATGCAGGCAAAGGTTGGCAGGTTTTTACAGATGCCATGAAATTTGAACTGGAAAACCGTGTATCTCCAATCATGATCTCATGCTACGTTAGTGGGCGTAACTAAAAGCTTCAACCAATTAAAGTTATTAAAATTTTCCTTTCTGCCTGTCCTATCAAATCAAACCGCCTTTCTCTACATTGCCTAAGCTTAACATGTATCCGTCACAGTTTAATGTCACAGTCTGCAACACTGCATTTGACCAGGAATTACACACATTATCACATTAAAGAAAAAATGATACCATTTCATTGGGCTTTTAAATTGTTTAAACTACGAATGCTGTCATTTTTTTTTTTTTTTTGGCTTACAGACTAAAAAATATGCAATATTTAGATTTGGCCACCACGTTGCATGAGGACAGTGAACCCATCGTATAGTTTTCTGCTGCACTGCTGCCGCCTCTGTGGCCCCTTCAGCATTAACGCATATGGCTTTCCTTAGATCATTACTTCCATTAAGTCATTAAGCCTCGGCCTAAGCGAAGCCTGTTAGTTAGTCACATTAAAGAGTTAACACCTTCCGTCTCCACAACCCGATGGGCTGACACGTCTGCCGTGGCAACTGACACATCGCTCCATCCTCATAATTAGGAAAATTGCTCTTAACAGGTCCACCGTTTAGTAATGGTCTCATTTCTTCCATCTCGCTCTGACGAGAGCAAACTGCACAAAGATGTCCCCATTAACTCTTTGCACCGAGGCTAAACCCCTCCTGTGTCCATTCAACATGGTCTGATCTGTCACTGGACCCCCCCCCCATACACGCACACACACACACACACACACTTCTTTCTAATGGTCTTAATGAGCCAACCCATGGCCTGTTCCCCTTACAGATCTTTAACATATTTTTGGAGACCTTTGATCGAACAGCTATCATTTTAGACTTTTGGTGGGAGGGGGGGTTAAGGCTATATGTGAGGAGGGGAGAGGGCAATTTGGGAAGAATGAAGGATGGTGAGACGATTCGGCAGAGAATAACACGCCAAGCTTTCATCTTGCCGCCCCCCCCCCCCTTCAACAAGCACCCAGTCCTCTTCCCTTCATCTCACCCCACCATCCCTTCACCACCACCACACTCCCCCCTGCTTCTCTGACCAAATTAAATTGAAACCAGATGGAGCAGGGCCTGGACTGTGCGTTGTGTCAGATTGTCATGGCGCATTAACCATGATTTCACATTGAGACGGTCTGCCTGGCCAGCACAAAAAAAAAGAAAAAAAAAAAAAGACGAGAGACAGACAGAGTGAGAAAGACAGACAGATAGAGACGAAGAGAAGAGCGGCTTGGAAAGAAAAGGGAAGAGGAGAGAGAGAGAGAGAGAGGTTTTCACAGAGACAGAGGGAGGGAGAGAGAGAGAGAGAGAGATGAATATGGTCCCGCTGCCAACAGATCAATCCCACTGATCGCACAGCTGGCACAGGCTGATGATATGAACGCCATATGACATGGAGACAGGCCTGCATCAGGGAGGCTCAGGATGGTGCCATACCTTTACAGATAGGATTTAACACCCCACATAAATCTGAATCCAAATCCAATAATCATTTCATTAACATCTGCACATCGCGCTGAAAGTAAATCGCCTTTGGACGAAAAAGTTTTTGTTTTCCTTTACTTGCTCACCTTTGGCCGAGGTTGTCTTAGAAAATTTAGCTGTGTCACGGTTGTCAGTAATAGCGGTCTCTTTTGTTTGGGCCACTTCAAAATTGAAATCAAAACCACAGTATAACAGTGCATGCAGTATGAACATCAGAGGGAAAGCCAGGACAAAGGCTTAAAGAGTTCTTCTAATACTATATATGGAGGTTTTACTAAGTATTGAAAAAGACATAAGAATGTTAAATAGTTTAATTCTTAGCTGTTCTCTTCCCTTATATGTACAGTATTTGTACAGTGCATCATATAAATGAATTATTGTTGACTGAAATACGAGGACGACCTCATCAGGAGAGAGATAAATGTGTGTCAAATTTAGCTTTTTGTTGCAATCTCATCAACCCACACGTATCTTCAAAATTTTAATTTAAAAGAAAAGCAAGCCTTGAAACAGCAAATACAGGCTTTTAAACATCATGATTATGCATTTAGATTCTTAGATAATTCACTGGGCTGTTAGATGTCCAAGTAGGAGAGTTTTCTCAATCCATTAAGGAGAATTTGATCTTTAAAATTAAAAAAATATGGAGATGTGGAGACACAATTGGTCAAAAGCAAATCAGCAGAGGTCGGGATATCCTGACTTGTCTTTTGCATGAGTCAAGCTCTAAAAATGATGGATCCTACATTCCCCATGAGGCTAAATAGCATCTTATGTTAGACTTCTCTCTCTCTCATCAGCTCTGATGACTTCACTGTGACATCGGAAAGGTTGTTTCTCTAAATAAATACCTACACCACGGTCGAAATGAACATACAGCACATACTGCTCCAAAACAATCCTTCACTCTTTGGAGAAACATTTCCCACCACTGCTTTAAACTTAACTTTTATTTTCCTCTAACTTTGCCCGACGATTGCATGAACATAATACTCTCAACCATAGTGAAACATTTATCTTCTATTCGCCACCCAAGGATCAACGCTGCACTTAACCTCTCTGGGGATGGAATTACAAGTTTGACTTCAACCAGCGATATCATCTCATTGCAGGTGTCATTACCCCAGCTTATAATTGACAGAAGCATTAACATGTCATTAACACATAAGCTTAGACTTATATTTGAACCTTTTAATGAGGCCATCATTCAACATTAATAGATTAGTTATCATGGGTAATGACTGAGGTGTCTTTGCCTGTCCCCACAGGTCGGTGTAAGGAAAACTCAGCATAATGTTTTTGTGGGGAGGGGCGGGTGGGTGGGGAGGGTTGGGGTGGGGGGGGGGCTCCTTCAGGAAATGAGAGGACAGGTCGTTCAGGGCAAACCTAGGGGAGACAAGAGTGGGTACTGTCATCCATGCAGGGGTCTTTAGGTGAGAGAGATAATGAATGAGAAAGACCATTCCTGTTGCCAGTTGGTTTGAGAAGATTTAATCTAAAAAGTCGGACTGTGACTGAAAGTTTTGTCCTTGTGCTGCTCAGGACTTAATCTAACGTGACACCTGCTCTGACAAAACAGTTGTTGGCATGATAGTTAGACCAGCTGGAAATTATTCTAAGCTATCTTGAGTCCTTTACTCACTAAACAGTGGCCATTTTAAATGTATTCCACATTTGGGAATAGAAGGCTTTACCCACAAGTTGGCATTCAGTTGTTGCGGGGGAAAAGAAATAATCAAGCTGTTGTAGTTTCTTGAGATTGTTATTTAAAAAAAGTGTGAAATCCATCTGAAGCCTTTATGTTCATATGTTGAATAAACACTTGTTTAAATATTTCTAACCTCCCAAGTTTCCCCACTCAGTTTAAATTTCAAAATGGCCACCAAGGGAATAACGTAAATATCACAGGATACAGTCTGAAACATTTTGAACAATTAGTAACAGCTTTTATTTTCTCAAAAAGGATTTTCTCATAAAACCTTCCTGACAATGACCTTGAATAAACAGCAACCTCAGCGGCGGGATACATAATTTCTTTTATTACACACACTTAAATCTGTGTGAGACATGATAAAAAGGGTTTGGATTTACTTTTTTTTTTTTTTTTTTTTTTTTTTTTTTTAAATAGTTAAGAGATGATGACAGCAGCAGTTTGACAGTGTGGCGACTGTGAGTCTTCAAATATATTTTTTTCTCACATTCTGGGTTAAAATCAGTCTGGTGCCGTCCTTGAATGTGCATTTGTATTTTATCGGAGGTTTCCAGAAATTTCCTTATCTGCTCCCGAGCCCTTTAAACTACATAAACACCCACAGCGTCCTGTGTCACATACTAATCACAATAAGCTAGACTCCTTCCTTGTTTACATCAGGCCTTGAATTAAAGACTACAATTAATCTCCCAGAATGCCTGCTCTCACGTCAGCCACAGCCGATGATTGATTAAAGCTGACTCTGGCGTGGCAGTGGCTGAACCTGGCTAGAGTTTCACCAACAGGAGAAGCTGTGTGAACGGCACTCGTGGCTCGTGGGCCTTTGAGACGCCACAAACCCCTCTACAACCCCCCAAAGTTCTCTGATGTGAAAAACCAGGTAGCCCTATCCCCCCCCCCCACCCCCCCAACTCTCCGGCCTCCTGTCTTTCCTCCTTCACTCCCATTTCTCAGTCCTAGTGGACTTGGTGATGGATTGTATTTTGCTCCTCAGAAACACATTGTTTTCTTTAGCACAGCAGGGTATTCTATTTGCAAAGGTCTGGCCGGTGAAGTATTGTGGATATCTATCACTGCGGAGGTGCCTCTGTTAAACATGTTCTTTCCTTTAAGAGGAGGAACAGTTTTGAGCGATGGATAGCTGGAGCTGTCTGGTCCTTGCAATGCTCCGTATTGATACAAGACTAAAAAAAAAAACTACTGCTAATACAAGAATACTAAAGCTGGCTGGATGAAGGGAAACTTGGATCAAATATCATTTGTAAATATCTCTCAGAGTTTGTTGTAACCTGGTACCAGATTGGCTGGATTTACCAAATTAATCCAAAACAGATCAGTCCTAAATAAGTTATTATTAACCAAATGAAACTGTACCAAATTGAATTTGAAATATTTTAACAGGATCTGATAGAAGCTCAGGGTTGTTGGAAATTATGAAAAGAAGATAAATGTGCTGCAAAAGGAAAAGTTTATCCAAAGCAGTTGGACCATTGAGGCAGAAACCACAAACTCATTGTAGTTGGACCACACCACTGACGGAAAACAAAAGCAGCTTATTGTTTACAGGGGAAAGGTTTGTCCAGTGGTGTATTTCACACACTCGTCATCACTGTACAGGACAAGTCTACAAGTTGGACTCAATCATTATCAGTTACTCAAGAGGCAACACAGAGAAAGTCATAACCTCACTCAAGAGTCTCAGCATCGGAATATCTCCTCTAACGCCAGCTCCTTTGTGTTTCTCTCAAGTTACAATATCACAATTACACAAATGGACGCTTTCCAAAGAGGGATTACCCGCTCTAAATCTCCTTTTAGCACCTCCATGTGAAAGTCAAACAGCGGTGGCGTTTTGAAGACGGTGACAGATGACAACCTTGAACCCATGAGCGTTCGTCGGGCAGCCCGATGAAGCGGTTTGAAAAAAGGGCCTGCCTCGTGGCATTTCCACCACTGCATTCACCTCAGGAGAGACTGAAAACATATACAGAGGTCCTGATATGTTTTACATACTGTCCTCTGAGGGGAACCGGGGGGTATTTGTAACGCAGCTATTTCAGCGGAGCGATGATGTACACACCCCAGCTATGTTGAAATAGATTGGAGATGATGTGAAACGCAAACAGGACCAGTGACTCCGAGGCTTGAGGCCAGTGATTTGAAATGAAATAAATAAATAAATCAATCAAGGGTTGCACATCATAGATTTGTGCCTTTAATCATGTGTTGTGGTAATCCAATATATCCAACACATGCCTGGTTGTTGGTATTAAGTATCTCAGAATAATCTTTGCTTTATTGCTACCTATATTCACACAAAAACTCTCTCTAACACACACACACACACACACACACACACACACACACACACACACACACACACACAAAGGGGAGGCCCAGGATTCCTGTGTGACCAGAAGACGAGGGAGTTGAACTTGTGACCCCTCCCTGGGGCGTGAGGCCCCGGGGGTTGCAGTATCACAGAGCTGATCCACTCCAGCCTGCCTGGCTTGGCTCGAGCTCCGCCTGCCCACCCACTCCCACAGCTGGCACGTAACACACAGCACTCACTGTACAGCCCAGTGCCTTACAGCAGCGCTGCATGAGCTCACACTATGATGCAGCATTAAAACACCACTGGGAAAATCACACACCGAGGATTTGATGTGATCCTGGAAACAGGAAACTACATGAAAGATTAAAAAATGTTTTGATGTCACTGAAATGATTTTTCTTGTCAATCTTAAAAAATAAAAATAAATAAAATAGTGCTAGGTGCTATAATCTTGGGAAGCATTTCAGTTTGGTTGTTTCACTAAAAAGCATCAACCTCAGTTTAATTTATCATCAAAACTGGCAAAGAGTACAGGATGAAATTCAAAAATTAACCACAGTACATTAATTATAAGCAGCAGCAGGTACAGATAACACAAAGATGTCTTTTCCATTTTGTTTACCTGCTGCTGATTTGCAGTAATCACAGTAAGATTAATTTTCACACCATATGCAGAATATATTTGTCATATAACTCACCCTCTCACTGCAGAAGCTAATGTGCTTGAATAGGCCTCAGATGAGCTCATACAATATCGCCATAGTACAGCCGAAAGTGTGACGGAGGAAATCTCACTCATCACATTAAATGCAGGTAATCTGTCACCTAACTGTGCGGTTTATGTCTCTAAACGAGCCCAAATTATCCTTCAGGTGTAATATTGAGATAATATATCAATTAATACAAATACACAAGAGTTCAGCTTGTACAGCTCAATATTACAACATGAGCTCACACATATGAAATGACCACATTTTTATTCATAGTCATTTGGAAGTCCGGTCCTTTAAAATACTGCAATTTATCAGGGATGAAAGCCTACTGATATTAATACATTATAAAAGGCATATGCATATAGAGGTGTGTATAAATTATTAGCGTGGTAGTTAACATGCATCTATCACCTAAACCTGTCCACAATGAATTAATCAATACAGTGTATCTCCACTTATACGTGTGAGTGTAGACTAACTGCAGAAAGATAAGGACGATTCATAGAGTGATATTTTAAAATAAAGATTAAAAAAATTAAATGTTTATGATACATTTTAGGAATTATATACAGGAGAGGCATTAGAGGTACTTCTGATTATTTATGTTAATTAACTTTTCCCTTCTGTAATTAAATGCATTATTTTTTAAAAAAGAAGTGATTTTTTTATCATAAACAGTGTCCATAATTATTTTTGCTTCAATTATTATCATTAATTCATTTCTATAGTTCTGATACCCAGTTGCTTTAATCAGCTACATTAATCTTATGTTATATCTTATAAAATGTCAGTAAGACTCGCTGGTTAAAATAATTCAGACTGCAGACGTGTCTCAGCATCTCAAGCCTGAGCTATATAATAATTATGATATTAATTAGGGAATTATTGGTGGAACATCAATACGATTTAATAATTGGGGCATTTCATATTAATAATTATTATTTCATAATTAATGAAACACTTCAGTGGTGAATATGTGACCTGTTATTTCAACCTATTACCATGTGCAGTATGCACAGTGCAGGAGACATCCTTCATCATTATATTATAATCTCTGATAAAACACTAACCAATTTTTACCACACACACAGGATCATGTGATATTTAACAAATTATTGAGATGAACATGAACTCACATCTTCTCTACCTGACTGAAAGAAAATTAAAAAAAATTCAACCGTACAGAAATCACAGAGCGACTTAATGAAATGAAAATGTGCTTAATCCCCTAATCATACTTATTCCAACTGGATTCGGTGCATGTGGAAAACAATTTATTAGAAGTTAAACTGTAACAAAAAATCCTGGAGTGAAGTGTTGTTTTACTTTTCCCTACATCTGGCTGGTTTTTGCACCGTTTAGCAATATGCTCTGTGTCAATGCGCAACACACTGCAGTCGGTTTACACTGCGACTGTTCAAAGAGCTTGAATATGCACAGAGCCAGACGAGAAGCTGCGGACCACAAGTCACATTCAGAGAGGAGGAGGGGGACGAGGGGGGAGTTAGCACATGGTTATCAGGGTGTCAGCACCCCCTGCTGGTTTTGGCTGCTTGACTGGGACATATGCCCTCTTGTCGACCCCCCACCCCACCTATCCACCCAACTCTCTCCTGCCCATTCTACTATAGCACCTAAATGCTACACGGTGCTCCTCGGGTCAGGTTGACTTATAAAAACATTGGGTGTAGAAGAGAAGTTCGGAAAATGTTTTTTGTTAGAATCAGTTTTAAAAATCAGTGTTGAACCCTATGTTCACAACTGAATTATTACAAATTTAAATCACACCACAAAGTTCTGCTGCATGTCCATTTGGATAATTTCTTTCTATTGTAATTTCAGTTGAGGGATCACACTGCAGGTTGAGAAAATTCCACCACACTTATGCCCATGAAACTACTTCAAAATCCGACTGGAAAAAGTCACAAACGCATGAAATGTACAAGGTTTTCAGTGATGATGCAGAGTCTTCATCTAACCAAAAATATGTAAATGTGCACCCATTAAACGCACTGTGTAAGCACTGACTCACTTTACGGAAACAATTTCATAAACAAACGGCTTGATGAGAGGTTTTCTTATGCACACATGCATGAATCACTGACTGACACAGAATGGAGAGATGAACGAATGCCTCTCCTTTGAGCTTTTTGCTCGTTAATTTAGGTCTGTTTGTCCCGGTGTCCCATGTTTGATTTGAGTGTTTGTGTAATAATTCCTCTGTTAATATCAGACATTACAGGCCGTAAAGTGACATGTTTGCTTCATATATCAAGTTACATTTCTCAATAAGCTTCTATGTGATGAGCGACCTGGATACTGGTTCATGTCTTGGCTAAGGTCATTCTCAAGATGAGTTGTTTATTAATGCAACTTTAGATCCCACTTACACTGATGCCTTTCAGTATTAATACACATAATGTTGTGAATATGAGACAGACTATAAAAACCAACAGACTATGAGACGTGGGGTTTATATACATTAATATCCCACTAAAATTGTCATATTCTAGCTTTCTTTTTACAGTCTCTCATAATTGGAATATGAATTTAGCAAGGCGGTCATAAACACAGTATAATGTCTGCACTTTTATACTGTCAGAAGGAAAACTGGACTACAACACAGCTGTATTATTGTGCCATTATTCCAGTTCTATCTGTGACTCATTTTATAAATTCATGCTAATCATAAAATTTTCCTCCTGGGTTGGTTTTTATATTAAAAAAAAAGCGTTGGGACTGGACCGTAGACACTTACACAAAAACAAATACAGGCTAAAAGGTTGACTACCTTTGGCCCAGGTGAAATAACAACCAAGAAAAGTGTTTCCATTGTGACAGTAAACGACACCTGCTGACTCAAACAGGTAAACATACTTTGTGGCCTAGTAGTAATGTTGCAGAGGGAGCAACGAGAAGGCACACAGTTATTTAGACTTAGCAGTAACTGTTTTATTTATTTATTTTTTTTACTCACCTATTGCTTCACATCACATTGTGAAATCTTCCACCAAGAACCCGAAGCTTTTCCGCTGCAGTGACGGGAGCTCAGCATCTTAAAGCTGCAGCTTAGTCGACCACATTTTGTTTTGTTTTTTTCTTTGAACATTCTTAATTTATCCAAATTAGTCCGGCTTAAGATAGTGGAGAACAAACAATTAACATCACGCGAAAGGCTATTCCAAAGTCAGAGTTTATCTTTCTTAAACAAGCCCTGTACAGTCCGAGCCGTGCATCATGTAAAGCACACAGACTTTGAGAGGACGATCTATCACAGTGAAGGGGAATCATTAAAAGCTCTGTACACAAACGCAGGTGTTTTTAGTTACACACGCTGATTAAACCTCTTCTCAGAAACATCTCTCTACATCATCTACTGTACAGACAGGGCTCAACATAGGACTCGCTCTCGTCTCGTTATTTTTGTTTACGCGTTAGAACAAGACAAGTGGCACCTTCATGATGCCTTTAGTGTTTGATAACCTCGGCTGATCTTAAGCATAGCTAGCAGAAGCTAGAGTCTGTTTGATTTTGATTTTTCTTTGTAGTTATAAGCTTCTCTTTTAGCTTTGCTTCAGGTATTTTGCAGTTGAGAGGATTCTGTGCATATCTTACATTCGAATGTGACACCAACAGAAAGAAATGAAAACTTCCATCAAGAAATCCCTTTTCAAAATTTTGATTTCGCAATATTAACTTTTATTTAGAACGTCCTCCACTGCCAGGACAATAGACTAACTTCACTATTGCAAAGTCTGAGTTTTAAAAAAGATCCCACTGTGGCATGCATTGCAAATTGAGCAGGCAAAATGGTATCTACACTCAGACAGAGGTAAATGAGTTACAGCACAAAATAAGACCAGTGCCCTCCTTTAATTTACATACTGTATAAACACTCTCACTTCCTAAGTGTCCACTGTCTCATCTTCATCAATTGGAAGATCTAACCACAGGAATACCAAGGTCTCAAATCAAAGGCAGGAATGTGAAAACAGAGACGGTAACAGCGCATTACCATGACACCACCATCTCCCATGTGGACGTATGGGAGAAGGGTGACACTACAGGGGGCTCTGGGTCTTGTCGTTAGCCAGGAACGGGCTGCTCTCTCTGGGTTATCAGCCTTCTCCCGTGACCCCCCGGTGGAGCAGCAGGGCTGTTCTGTTGTTTCATTATCACAGAGGTTCACGTAGCATGGAGAGGCGCCATCATTATCCATCAGGCTTAATGAGACTATCTCGCTGCCGTAAAGGTCAGGCAATTACTGCTGGTGCAGTTTTCAGCCTGGAGACGCAAAGAGGTTGGAGAGGGATGGGGGCGAAATAGATGGTGATAGTGCACACAACAGACCCACACACACTCACACACACAAACAAACACACATAAGGGATGCTTGCATGTTAGGTATTCATTTATCATCACTGATGAAAATCTTGTGTCACCACAATTCCAGCTTGAAAAATTAACTAAGAAAGCATCGTTTTTAACTCGACTTCCATGAATTTGTGAGTTTATCCAACAGGTTTAATGTTAAGGTTTTCAATAATTTTGTTTGGCTGAATTTTCCATTTTTACCTAAAAATAAAAAATAACACTTCTAAGTTTTAGTTTGGCTTCTAGTACAGCTGCTGTTTCCTGCACTGATTTGTGGACAAGTCTCAGAGGAAGAGCAAACCTCTGTAAAATAATAGGTGACTTTCCAGTCATCTGGATCATGTGCAGTATATGACAAGCCTATAATTGCATCAGGCACTGCACCTTTGACCTGTGGCATATGACATCACCTACAGGCTGGGTATATGTGCCTCTCACAGCTGTAACCATAAGTAGCCTCAAACAACAAGGTCTAAAAACATACAGGATTACACCGATAGAAGCCTTCATCCATCTACAACCAAGAAAGTTTATTAATGTCTGTTAAATAGAAACCAAATTACACACCGAAGGTGTTCTGGAGTCATATATTTGTAAAGTCACAATCATATCGCTCTCCTTTCAAAAGAAATAGACATTTTTTTGTTGATTTCCATCAGATTAATTGGAACAACTTCTGCCAAAATGACATTATTGCTTTGTTACCCAAAAAAAATCTAAAAACTCGTCTAACGGAAGCTGGAAAATCTGAATATTTTTGAAATTTCTAATTTAGAGTGAAAAGCTGCACTTAGTATCTTTTTTCAAGAGCTTTCAATCACATCTCACAGTCTTCATCAACAGATGCAATTCAGTTGCCGACTCTGGTCTCAAGTCTCTCTTCAGTGTCTGAAGTGAATGACCTTCTTCATCACTGTAACATGTAGCTGAAAGTCTGGGAAAAAACTGGTAAGTAGACCTTGAGTTGAATGACCGTTCCCAACATTTTTTTTTTGCTGTTGTTTAGATGCTGACGCTGGATTTGTTCACACTTGTAGTTAAGCTCTCCTTCACACCGAGACCCAGTCGGCCTGTTGTGATATGGTTGTGACAAAACAGCTCATTTTACATGATCCCTTCCTTAATATGCCATGTGCCTGCATAACCTCACCGATACATCCTCAAGTCTTCATTAGCAGTGAGGAATGATAACTTCTCCACTGCCATAACAACAGTGAAAAATGCAGGAATGATCCTTTTCTATATTGCCTCAATTTCCACTTCAACAGATGTCTAAGAAATGACAAGATACCTGCAGAGAAATGTTTAAGAAAAATATCACCTCTCTTCCCTCTATCACAGCACCACCTTGCCTCCAGCGCCACAGGCAATCCTGGGACAGGTTTATGCTCCTCTTGCACAGAGTTTGAGCCACTGGTTACAGTGTTTTAACGGCTGGATTAATGGGGTGGCAAGAGGGGCCATAAATTGATAATATAACCGCTGAACATACTTGCCAGGACAATTAAGATAATACAACTGGAAATAGAGGCCCCATGAATCGCCATGGTAAAGAGCAATGGCTGCCTTACAATGATGCGCGCCCTTGAGGCCTTTGGCTGGAAACTGTATCTGTGTTCTTCCAGATATGAGCGGCGATAAACTCCTAACAATCACGCATGATGACTGCTGAAAAGTTAAAAAAAAAAAAAAATAGAAGATATTTTAAAAATATGGAAGATGGTAATTTATTGCTCATGCAGACCTCATACACAAGCATTTCAATCTGCATTTTACTGTTTTTTGATGTAAATGTAGTGACGATACGGTCACAGGTGTTATGGGACTTCACGCATCTATGTCAAAGAAATCTAAAAGCTTTAAAAGAAAATGTTCCCTCAAGTAATTTGTCCTGTCAAAACACCATCTACAGGCATATCCATAGTTTATTACAAGGGGGTTGACATTTCAAATAATATTACAGTGAGTATAGTGTCCAAAGGTCAATGGTCTTGTCCGTCATTAATAATGTGGCTGCGTCGTTGAGATGGAGAGCTTATGTGCTGAATGATCTGAACCCAATTTGCTTAATACCTCTTTCGTCTCTATCAGGCTGTTTTGAGAGCGGAAAGACACAATAGGTTTTTATCAATCCATGTAAATCAGAATAAAAAGCTCAGTAACCACCCACTGCCCTCTAAATAAAATAATAAGTGGTTTCAGTGGCATCATCATCAGTATTTTCTCACATTAGAGCTTAAAAAAAAGAAGAATCTGGTGCACCTTAATCACAGAAAGTGACACCGCTTGTGAAGATTAGACGGCCGAGCCGAGAGCGTCCTACCAGGATCGTTACTCAACATCCGTAAAAGATGGCCATGTTTTTCTTCCTGCCCCCGACACCGTCGACCACCATCCCACTGCATAACGAGCATGCGGCGACAAGCGGGTAACAAAAACAAAGGCGTAATAAGAGAGTGAAAAATGATGCAGAGCGGTTGTAATGAAGATGAAAAGACTTGCTCTGATGCCTAATGAAGATACATGCCCGTATTTCTCTGACACAGTACTAATTACGAGCTGGGTTTCCATTAATATCTCATGAAATATTAAGTTCCATTAGCTAATAAAAGCAGGCTGCAAAAACTAACGCAGGCTCACTGGAGCATTCTGAGCAGGTAAAGAGATACAGTATAAGGTCTTGGTTTTATTGCCGGGAGCACAAGTGATGAAATGTGTCTCTCCATTATTACATCTTAACACTTATCAAGACTGAGGCAGAACTGTTCTTTTCCCTAGTTATTACAAAAACATAAATTTGTCAAACCTAAGTTTGAGGTGTTAATAATGTTTTATCATAAGGATTCCATAGTTACTTTACTTGATGGAGCAGAATATCTTTTAGAGATATTTTTTTTTTTTACATCCTTTTCTTTTTTAAACCCACCTCTGCACAGTTTGTCTCAGTTGTCTCATAGCTTCAAACTCCAATCAGTTGGATGTAATCAACTAGAGACCATTGAGCTATTAGCTTTTAGCCACATTGAAAGAGCACGGCAATGTTTCTCAAACAATATCTTTATTGAGTCAATTCATTTAACCGAAGATAATACAGATGCACCCCGCCTCTCCTACTCTTCTGGGTCTGAATCCAAGAAGAAATTCAGGGAGAATTAGTCAATTAACGGTTGGCCAGTAATGATTCTGAGACTTGGCGTTATTGGTAAATTATAATGAATGATCATAAAGCTCGGGGCCCTTCAGCTCCAAGGCCCCTACAAATGAGAACGGAAAAGACCCGTAGCCAGTGAGTATGTGCAGCCCTGCCAAGTGCCCGATTGATTTTCTTATTTTTGTGCTGGCAGCCTGGCTCTGAGGAATGAGTTTTAATTCTGGCAGTGCATGATTAAGTCTGCTTGTGCTTAACGGCAGCCTGCTCGACTGGAACAGTGAATGCGGTAGGAAAAGGAAAGAGACTGAGGGTAGTGATGGTGAGGAATGTGTGCCGGTTTGCTTTAGTGAGGGCTTTACGTTTGTGTCTTAATGGATGTCTGTGTGTGTGTGTGTGTGTGTGTGTGTGTGTGTGTGTGTGTGTGTGTGTGTGTGTGTGGGTGGTGGGAGCTGCGGTTGTTCAGAGGGCCTGAATGGCACCTGTCAGGCTCTTGATTAACGAGGCCCTCTGCCCTTCAATTCCCCAGCCTGTCACTCAGAGAGGATGCATTAATCTTCATCGCCCGCTTGTCAGGTCAGGGCCAGTCCAAGACACCCACCAGTGTGTGTCCGTATGTTTGTGCGCTTAATGCGTTTCTATATGTGTTTGGATGTCTACTGCGTGTGTTTCAGTCTGTGTAAGTGCATGTATGTGTCCTTGCTTGTGTGTGAGATTAAACGCACGTGTGTGTTTGCGTGCATGTGTGAGATTGCTTGGGTGGAGGAGGTGATGCAGGAGGGGGAGGTGTATGGTTTGAGGGAGTTAAGTCGAGTAACGTGAGGCTGGACTAAAGTACAACGACAAGACCGCAAGGGAAAAATTTAGGAAACACTAAAAATACTGAAAATGCTCATAATTAATATCTGGCCCTTCAACAGTCGGCATTTGCATAATTTATTAAGATTCACAAGAGCATGTGCACTCTGTAACACCCACATCATTCCCTCGAGTGAGAGGTGAGAAGAAAGGCTGGGGTGATGGGGGGTAGGTTGGTCATCACTAGTATCAGCGTGTGTTTGTGTGTGTGTGTGTGTGTGTGTGTGTGTCTGTGTGTGTTTGTGAGGAGACAGATGGAGAGCAGGGCTGCCTTCCTGCCAGCCGCCACTCGCACTCATCCAACCAGCACCCCACCCCTGAACCCTCAACACGATCCATCCGACCAATCAGATGAGCCCAGCTGCACATGTGCCAGCCAATCCCAGAGCCGGCAGTTCAATTAGAGCATAATAAAGGGACATTCATCATTCAATTAGGCATCTGTCACCGAGCCACAAAAGGGAAAAAACTTGGGAGATGCAAAGAGGGAGTGGGGGAAAGAAAGAAAGGGTGAAACAGAAAAGAAGACAGAGAACAGGAGAGGGGGAGAAAAGCTGAGAAAGGAAAATGGAAAGGCCAGCAGGAAAAGCAGGCAGTAAATAAACAGACCTCCAGAGCAACGGATGGATAAAAAGAAAGAGAGACTGAGACAAAGTCGGAGATGCAGATAACAAAAGGAGAAAGAGAGAGTGAAGAATGTGAAGGGTGCAGAGACAGAAAACAAGGCAGGGATGCAAAATATTCATAATGTTAATTAGAGTGCCATCTCAGTGACACTGTTATGACTAAACGCGAGCCCTGGTGTAATGACAAGACATCAGAGACGTATCAGGGACATTATCTGCTGCTGTGCAAGTTATCATCAAAACTTTTCCCATCAATAATTTCAGCGCTTCAATAATCAGCCTCCAAAGACGTTATATTCTCATCCTTTTCAATAAAAAATGGAAATACAGAAATATGTGCAGCTTACAACACAGCAGACCGCAGTTTCCCACGGCGCTAATGCAACTTAAAGCGATTACATATAGTAATTTTAAAGCATCTACTGCACAGGTATCGCTGTCTAAAACAAATAGATCATACCACTGCTCAAGACAACTGGGTGCCTCCATACCACACCAGTGGTTTGTTATTATGCTTTTCAAAATTACGATCATTTCCTTGTTGAGAGAGGGACGTCTCCACTCCGAGTCGTGGTTGTATTTGTTTGTTTTTCTTTGATTATACAGAAGATGTTGAAAGAGACTGAAATCTTTAGCTCTGTTTACTCTGAAACTGCCCTGCATCTGATTGTAGCTGTAAAGCAATTCACATCAAACCAGTGGCTCACAATTTTAATTGCAGCGTTTAAGGTCTGCCAGTCTTTTTTGGTGACAGTCTTGGCTGTTCCTAGTAATTAAACTGATGTGAAGATGAATGTGGTAATAAATTATTGACATTAAAATATTAAAACACAGCACCGTTATAATACAGCCTTACTTATATTGCTAGCATGACATTGCGTGACATTGTATAATGATGAGTGTGTAAAGCTGCACGGGACAGTGCACCTTAAAACAGTTAATAATGATCAATCAAAGCTTGTTATACTGGCCAGTCACATTCTTTTCTCTACATCTCTTATTGTACATATTCTATATGTCATATACTCTATATATTGATCAGATGTTGGCTGGGTTAGGTCAATAAGCAGTTAACTGATTGGTTAGAGCTCTAAAGAATAAGACTGGCTATATGATCACACATATTCCATTGATTATTATACCGGTACGATAAAGTTTAAGAGGCAGTTTTGTGTTTTGATCTCATGCTTTCCTACCAGTGACAAAGAATTTAATTTGTCTGATATTTTTATACAAAAACCTTGAATAAACACTGGGCATAAAAATCCTCATCACTTCAAACATTGCTCATCACATTGTCTCTGTCTCGTCGTCCCTCTCTCCTTGTCTCTGTCTATCTCTCACTGCCTCTCTCTCTCTGCCAGCTGTCTCCAAGCCCCTGTGGTCCTCCCTCCCTCACCCCTCCTTCCTCTTCTTCCTCCTCCCCTCCGTCTCTCTCACCCCAGTCCCTTACCAAGTAGGAAAATGATCCCTAGTAAATAATATATCAAGATAAATGATAATTGCTCCGATTTTTTGTGTGTTCCGCGTCACTTAATGAGCGCCATAAATTAGCAATGAATACGGCTGACAGCGTTTGTCGGAACACGGTCGATGCAAATGCGCCCTGGCATCCCAGTGGTTAAAACTTTGCATCTTCTCTCTGTGTTCCTCCAGCTTTGAGACTCTTCCTTTAATTCAAATTATACAACACATCATATAAGAGTTCACTACGGGGATTCACTTACTTCATGTATTTTGCAGGGAGAAATGAATCCACTGTGATCTGCTTTGCTGGATCCTCTGAGGATGCAGGCGAGGGGACACTGTGAGAGTCAATGAGAAAAAGGAGTTTGTTTTAAAAAGGTCAAAATGAGAAAGATACTTTGATTGTGATTTAAAAGTGAAACATGCACGAAAATTCATTCCCCTGCATACAGAAGCCACATGATGTATCTGGCTGTGATCTTTCATCACAAAATCAAGACCACTTTGAGGAAAGAATCATCTGTAATTTGTTTCCTGATAAATTTCAGGAACAATTTTGCTAAATATTACAGCTCATTATTCCTCATTACTTTTATAAATGGCTGGAAATAACTTGCCATATTATGTCATTGTAGAAAAAGGGAAAAAAAAGAAAAAGCACCTTTAAAAGCACACACACACACACACAGAGTACAGTAATTGTATATTGGCTGTGGGTGAGCACCCGCACTTAAGCCTCATCCCTCCGTCCCTGTCAGACATCAAACGGGGGGCCTTGGCCACAGATCGCACACACGGGCTTCCCCAGAGACCGCCTGATTGAAACCTGGCAACAGGACCAAACAGCTGCTTCAAACAAAAGACATCTGCATATTTCAGATTTGTTTTTCATAAATTAACACCACAACCTGCCAAAAATCTGGGCGAGGGAGTCTATCGACTTGTGTATAATTAGATAAAGTTTACAAGCTTTGAAAGTTGGAAATTAGCATGAGGTAAAGGGTTACTCACCAGGGAAGTGGAGGGGTGTGGGGTGGGGACCTAGCTTACAGGCATGTTTCTGACTTCTTTTGTAATGACGGAGAGGTGGTGGTGGTGATGGTTGTGGTGGTGGTGGTGGGGGTTACTGTTCAAGCTAAGGGAAAACATACAAACACAAGTCCTCTGGTGTCTGTTGAAGCCACAACAGAAGCTCGGGTTTGTTGTTCTCTTCGGAGGGTGAAGGTTTAGCACGTCAGCAGCATGTTGACAGAAGGTGATGGCGCTGGCTGCAGCCAATTAAAAACTGTCTGGCTTTTTTAGGCTCTGCGCACGACCTAATGACACCTACTGTGCATCTGTGTGCATGTGCATGTGTGTGTGTCTGTTTGGCTCCGATAGGGCCCTGTGTGTTGCCTTTATGGGGTCAGATAGCGAGCTGTTTCACTTGTAAAAACCCCTTCAATTATTCAGTGAAGTCAAGTCTCCCCTTTATCTCCCGCTTGTCTCCTGATGTGTTTGGGGACAGCAGGCAGACAGTGAGAGCGATGGCAAAGGAGAGGGATGGAGGAAAAAGAAAGGAAGGGAGGGAGGGATGAATGGATTGATGGGAAGGAGCGGTTGTCTCCTAAAAAGCATTGCTGCCTAATTACTAGCTCATTTAGATCAGCAACCACAGTTATAAATAACCCAACAGCTGGCGCGATGGAAACAGACAACACCAAACACGGAAACGCAGCACAATATCACAGTCAGCTGAATTAAGCGTCGGAATGATAATGGTGTCTGTGGTGCCCAGAAAGACTCTGATGTGTCTCACCATGGTTGTGCTATTTACAATTTTAAACCCTCAAATGGGCCCAGGCTAAGGGTGAAGTTAAGTTACAAGAATAGATGTTTCATTCCAAACTGTGTTCGTTCGGGAAAATGTTTGTTGCCCAAACATCTTATCTCAAATGTGAAAGTTTTCCACTGACATTAAAATGCTGCTTCCTTTTTTTTTTGTCCTGGCTTTGAGATACCTCCAACCCAATACAAACCCTTTAAACTCTTATCTACCAAGAGCACCGACATCTCAGTAGGTATGATTAAAGAGATGAATAAAAACATGAAAGAATAGGAAATAAATCACCAGTGGATGAGTCGGACACCATATTTTCTCATGTTAGTCAGGTGGAGGTTTTTGCTCATGGAGCATATCAAAAACATCCTCAGACCAGGCTGAGAAAAGGCATCAAAGCAAAAATGCTCTGAAATCAGATGTAACATGTAAACATGTGTCTTTAAAATATTGTCATCTGTGTACCCCTGAGGATAAAAAATGATCTAAAACATTTCTTCTTTTGTGTCAAAGTCCCCACAAATACAGAGCTGCTTCTTCTGTTAAGTGATTATACAGACAACTTGGGAGTGATATAATTACCTCAAACATGGCAACCCTAGTGGTGGAGCTTGTGGAGGTGATAATATATGGTAATTACCAGTTTCTAGGGCTGAACAATCTGGAAAGAATGTATTTAAGATAAAAGCATGAAAACAACCCCAGCAGCGCTTTTACTTGTACAGTGTGGTGTTTGCACTGTAAAGGAAGACAATCGCTGTAAACATTTAAGAAATGGTAATGAGGTAAGTGCTGTATCCCTTCCGGAGTACACATGTATTTTTGTTCATAGACGTAGTGTAACTGCCCTCACAAGGAAAGGATTTAACAATGGAAAGATTAAAATCTTTATCCCCAGAAAGCAAGTCAATAAAATGACTGTCTAGACAGTTGTAATTAGGGTTTAATTGTAATTAAAAGTTTATTGTTATTTCACTAGTTCATTCTGTTCACTTGAGGGGATGTAAAATCACACATATTTGTTTATTTCAGCCCAAAAATACTGTCGTCTTACAGCATTTTTAACCAAGAAACCCTTTAAAAAATATGAAATATTCCTTTTTACTGTAATTTCTTAGCGTATCTGCAAATAAATGACTTGTCCCTGACATTTATCAACTTCATTAACTGCTGTGTGGCGAGTGGTGACTGTCAAATCTTTGTCCCATTCACACAAACCTTCACAAGAGAAACACAACTCTCTGACTGAACTCTCCGTGAGCGTCAGGGGAACATCGGTTTTCAAAAGGTATTCATTCAGTCGGAGCTCTTTGACGACAAGCCTGTGATACAGTGGATCTGCTTTGGTCGTTGTCTCCTGACGGACATTTTGGCAGCAGATGACGGCTCCTCAGTTCGAGACGAGGAGACCAAAAGACTGGAGCTCTCTGTTAGCAAACAATGGCCAGGCTTCTGTTTCAGTAAAGTGAAAGACCAGAGCGAGAAAGGTGATCTTCATGTCCCAGAACCCACTTGCAGAGACGCAAAACCTGATGGGCGAATCCAGTTTTCCATCCTTTTATTAAAAGATATTTAATATTGCAATTTTTAATATTGTAACTTATGTGTCATCTGTTGGTTCACTTGGATGACCGCCTACATGGAACCTGGTCCGGAATAAAAAAAGGAGCCGGTGGGTGAGATCAAGATATCAATTTACTGCAGTTATTTTTATGTTACTCATTTTTCAGGTTTGCTGACTCTCGGATATTTAAAAACCTCTTGAGTCAATTTAAATAAACTTTGCCTCGTAAGCATCGCTGTCATAGCTCTACCAGTGTAACTAATTTCCAACATCTCTAAACCCAGAGTGATGGAAGGACTCGGGGAATAGAAGATGTTAAGAGTGGGCGGTCCCTCCTGTTGTAGGAAACTCTGGTGAGGGGTGTTCGCCATATGCTTGCCGGGTTCCAAGGGAAAAGGGCTCGGAGGATAAAAGTGAATGCGGCAGCGACGGGCCCTCCATCAGTGTGTTCAAAGCCTCCATATGAAAATGACTATGTACAAGACTTCTACCGAGGCCAAATTTAGATCAAAGGCAACCGCGGGCAGGAGGGGAACAGAGGGAGGGGAGGGAGGGGGAGGGGCGGGGTTGGTTAGGAGCAGACTGGGAGTTGTGCATGAAATGGAAGTTTGTGCAATGTGATGAGCAAATCTGTGTATGCATGGGAATGTTAATAATAATAAGTGGAGAAATTTGTCAATTTATTTTTCCCCTTTACACTGAGGATGTCAATACCAAATTGGAGCTGTTTACTTGTGATGTGACTTCCAGCTGGGTGAAATGAAGTTGTGTCTTTTCCAGGTCACCAAACTGGCTGTTTTACTGTACACACTCTGGACAGGATTGGATTTAGAGAACAGGACATGCAGAACTGCAAAAATGCAAATTAGCTTTTGATGTTGAGTTACAGTATACTTGTTTCGGAAATTTTTCACACTGCACTAGAAGCAGAAAGAAATCAAACCATCTGTGTTAACTGTTGTAGTGTCAACAACTATTTAAAAAGTACTGTAACTCTTCTCCTGGAAAAAATGATCACTCTGAAGTTCCTGTTTTTTGAGATGTGCACACAGTCACAACTGTCAATAAATTAATGTTTTTGTCTTTTAAACATTTTGTATTTATATTTAACATTCACTGTTTTTGCATTTCTGCTCTGCATTTCCCCGAGATCCCTTGTCAATCAAAACGTGTGGGTGGTCCTAACATGGGTCTGTTTAAAGGATGAGGCTGATGTTATTTTATACTTTGGTTACTGCCAACAAATCCCATAAAAGCCCAAAACTAACAGCATGTAGATCCATCTCTCAATACTTCTCTGACTTCCCTACCCTGTCTGTGGCATTCAGCCCCAAACCCAAAGGTTCTTACTGAAGACCTTAAACAGCTCACAAATATATTCTATCCTATATATTAGGATATATTATGGCACCAGAGCAGTGTGTGAAGGACTGACTCAAAGGTGTGTGTCTACAGTGCCCATGTTCATGCTAATAAAAGAAAATGCCATTTAGTTCAGCAGAGTGGCGCGCTGATGTGGACAATGGAGCCCTACGAGACATTTAAGGCCACTTTCAGACTTTTGGTACAAGGTACTGTACAGGGTTTTGGCTACACAGGTAAGATTTGTTCATAGGACCAATTCGTTATTCATCAAATGAATTATTCATTGAAAAAAATTGAGTATTACTAGTCTTGTCTTTTGGTCCTGCATCTTTTCTATTTCATCACTTCCTGCTTACCAACAACTTAGTCTTGCCCAGAAAGACCTTCCAAACACTGGCTGTTCAGAGCAGCAACTGTAAACACTTTCATTAACTGGCTCCATGGTGAATCACTGTGTTATATCGTTCAAACGTATAAAGCAGAACAATGCAAATTCATTTATGTAAAAAATGTTGTTTGACTTCTGCTTTAGAATAATATATTACCATGAATCACAATCTTAAAGCTCCTGATCGTACAGGTGAAACAACTGCTAACACTGATATATGAGAGGCTCAGTCGGCTCCACTCCTCACATCTTTCTTCCATCTCCTCACCATCTTTCCTTAAGCTCACCCACATCCCTCCTCCTCCTCCTCCTCCTCCTCCTCCTCCTCCTCGCTCCTCCCTCCTCCACTCCTTGCTTCCTCCCTCTCCAGAGAGGAGGTCACATGCTGCAGACCTGCTCTGTGCCATCTGGCTGACTTCCTGTCATCCTTACCCCAGGAGAGAGTGGCTCTGCAGGGTATATGACTGGAGAAATCCCCCCCTCCTCTCCCTCCTCCCCCTCCCCCTCCTCCTCCTCCGGGCCCCACACACCTGAGCAGAAAGGGTGAGAAAAACACAGAGGGAGAAAACCAGAGAGAAGAAAAGAGTGGGAGAGAGCAAGACAAAGAAAACAGTGGGAAAGAAAGAGATAAGGACAGAAAACAGAGGAGGAGAAAGAGAGGAAATTAGAAAACAAGCTACCAGTGCAGAAAAACTCTGTGCTGCTGTGAGGAAAACTGATTAATCAAGTAGTATTTTAAACCATGTGGTTTGGGAAGAAAAAAGGCTCCAATGCCATAATCATGATAAATTCTACCATAACCAAAACACCGAGGGGCAGTTTTTGTTATTATAAGTGTTTGAAAAATCAAAACGAGAAGAAACAGCAGTCCCTCACTTTTCCTTTAATCAGAGAGGGGGATATTTATTAACTAATGAGTTTTTCTGTAGGTTGCATTAATCCAGGAAATTCAGAAACAACATTAGAGAAACTGTGGATGAATTTCCATCGAGACCCTACATGAAAGCGCAGCCCACTTTGTTTTACATCTTCTCACCTTCTTCTCGCACATCTCTGTCTAACACAAGAACATTAGAATTGGTTAAAAGCACATACATGCCAGATTAATCTTAATGTCCCACCCATCATCTTCCATATTCATATAAATATAACATGACTGCCGCTCACATCTGAATTTATTGGTTCTCCTCCTCTGCAAATTAGGGGGCCTCCAATTGATGAATATTTTAGCACATGTGCACTCTGCGGGACATTTATCATCAGCTTTGCTATTATAAACAGAATAAATGAGCAGTCAAAGTAGGCTGCTGCTACAGTGTGCTGTACACAGACACACCGCCCCTCTGTATGCTCCAGCTCTCGCCTTCCTTCACGACGGCTTGCTGCGTCTTAATGCCGCAAAATGGCTTCCCCTTCATCCTCTCTCTTACATGTCTCGTCTTACATCACCCAGCGCATATTTACCATAATGCAGTATTGTTGCAGGTTTGCTCAGAACACGGTGATTATGGAGATGATGACAGAAAGGTCTTGCACCTAAACTGTAACACCTAAAGCAGAGCTGCAGTCAAGAAAACCTTAGCTGAATCTATGTTAAGTGAAGCCCTAAGGGGGTCGAGACAGAGGTTAATTGGATATACTAAAATTATGTTATTTCATTACAGACATTACGTTTTGGAGGTTAGCCTAATAAAAAGGATGAAATTTTTAAAATAAAGGTATTGCTTAACTCTGAGATTCTTTTTTTTTCCCCCATCCCTGCTGCTAAAGCTAATCATCGCCCTCTGCATGGTGCACCCTGGGGATCATCTGTCAATCAAACAGTCTGGATGGTGCTGTTGATGTCTTCGTCACTGGATTTTCTGTAGGTGAAGTTTTGAGTTTTCCACAGCAGCTTTGCTTAAGAGGTAACCCTGGTAGTTTACCTTAATATGAGGTCAACATAATTCTATCGTGACCAATCATTTTACACCCTACTTTTCTCAAACCCTTACTGTTACCCTCTTTCTGCTAGAGCATTCAAAACAACTGGGAACTGGAAAAAGTGTCCAGTAAATGTTTGTCTTGTTCAAAATCCTGAAACCATACCAGTTATGTTTGCCGGCAAAAACAAAACTGAAAGCCAAACCAAAATGAGACCACCACTGTCTTCCTGCTTTGATGTTCTCTTCTCCTCTTCATCTCAAACAACCACTGCTGGTTGAGAGCGCAGTTGGACGCCCTTTAGCACTTCCCTTTCCCCCATGTGACCAAAAAATGCTGCTGGGATTCTTTCAGATAGACGCCAAACCACCTTAGGCTGCATCTAACCACTGCTGAAGCCCACTGATCTGACATTGCAGAACCAGGCATTGTTTCAAATGCTTTCATTCACAGTCCCAGCCATTGGCACACACTGTGAAATGGGTGAAATCCCAGCTTGGTGAAGCTGGCACAGAAACCCAGCATCCTGGATCCCTTCCACTTCAGAGAGCTCTGCCACATGCTAACTGTCATCCATGAGGCACTGCTAGCCCAAAGGGGGGTCTGGCAGAATGGGTGGGGGGTGAGGGGAGGATGGGGGTGGCATAAACATTGGGATATACCCTTCACATACAAACATGGAAGACACTATAGACTCCTTGGAGATACAGCACCAGAGGCCATCAGAGGTGATTTCTATTTATGCAGACACGATTCTGAGTTGAGCTTCATATCCTCCTGCTCGTTTCGCTCACCTGGCATCTGCCCAGTGTGAATCATCCCTGGGATCCACAGCAATGATAGACCCCCCCCCCCCCCCCCCCACACACACACACACACACACACACACACACACACACACACACACACACACACACACACACAAAAACGCTTCCTTGTCCTCATTGCTGTCTACGCCTGGTAGATCCCCTGGCATGTTCGCTCCTCCTTCATAAACACTAGCAGCTGCTTGGGCAATTAGCCATTAGCTCTTTACTTTTTACTATAATACCCGGTCCTCAGAAATCTCCACAATTAGCTCCTTAATTGCTTCTAAACAACCCAGGCGTAACCAGCAAATAGAAGAAGGCGGTAGGTAGTTAGGTGAAGAGACAGGCTTCTGGGAAAGAATCAAGCTAGCTGGGAGAATCCAGGCTAAACTGTTCTTTCTCTCCCCTCCCTGTGCAGCCTTTGGCAATATTTTTTTTCTGCTGTGACACGTCTTGGAAAGGCTCACGAAGGAGGAGGAAAGACAGAACGGCTAAAAACACAAGGCAGTGGAGCGCTGATGCCTCATATTCAAATTGAAAGTGACACATCCATGCCCTTTATTCTGTGGTCTAACTATCACTTCTGAGAAATGCTAACATTCAGTGTGACAGAGGGTGTTACGGTGACTTTTAGACGGGCAGGAGACGGCGCCCCCCCGGGCGTGGATTTGCGTGGCAGCGTGATATGACACAGCTCGCTTGACAGAGCAATGGGGATACCCCCAAGATTAGCTGAATGCATTAAAAGGAGCCATGAAACGTAGCTAACTGTTGATTAAATTGCTGTTACATCCATACTGGCGGTTCCAGTTAACCTCTTTAACACTGACAACAGCTACGCCACTGACATGACAATGGTATAGCAATAAATGTGCTGTCTGCGGCCATGTTCATCTCCGGAAAGGAAAGGATGAATAAATGAAATACATTTTTAAAGATGACAGAGCTTGAATGATAAGAGACATATGATAAGTACAGAAAATGAGAGATTAGAGAGTAGATTAACTGATTAGTCAAAAGACAGAGAGTTAATTGACAGAAAAAAAAGAAGATAATTTTTCATTACAGTCGTTCAGAAAATATTCACAGGTTCTGGCTCCAAATGTGAGGAATTGCTGCTTTCTGTGTTTCATGTAATTTCAATTCCTTTGACATAAAAGATGCTTTTTAGGGCTTTGGGGACTAATTATAGTCATTTTAATACTCTTTTTTTCTCCCCATTTTATAGATTTAACAATTAAGTAATTAATTGAAAAACAACTATATCAAAATGTGAATATGTATTTGGCCCAGAATTGAACTCAGGTCGAGGTGGGAAAACTGGTGGTGAACGTACAACATATGGTTTATGGTTTGTTTCTTTTCATCACCTTGAAGAATCTGGGGCACCTGAATGTCTCTTTCCTGCCTGCAACAACAATGCTTTTGATTCACTAAATGAGAATGAGTTTGCCCGAAAAATGACACATGTTGCACATGCCGTCAAATCCCCTGCATTTATCGTTAGCGGTGGTTAAATATCTGCTGATGTTTTGATGAAACAAGAATTATGCTTTAACCAGGGAAGTGGAGGCTCCGACTACAGGTCATCTGTTCATAACAGTTTCTGGCGCTCAATCAAAGAAACACAGTTGATTGGCTTCTCCATTTCTCTATATTGATAAACTGCTTCCAAATGAAAACAATCAAAGCAGAATTAAGGATAATCAAGCATAGTAATTCACTGCAGCTTGTGTGTATATGTGTGTGTGTGTGTGTGCGCGTGTGTGTTATCTATTACAAAATACTATTCCCGCAGCACAGCACCTCAGTAAAACATTTTCTACACAAGGTCTCTGCATCCAATCTACACTGCCTTTACTGACTGTATCTCTCTTTCTCTCTCTCTCACACACACACACAAAGACGCACATACACACACACAATACCAAGGAGGTATACAAGCACCATCTAGTGCTTTATTCAGGAAATTGCTCTGGAGAATGTCAGAAATGTGTTGAAAGTCCTCAGTTCTTTTAAATTTAGAAAAAATGTGTTTAGAATATATTTGATGTTACCATCCCAAATCCTCACTGCAGAACCGATTGCTTATTTATTTTAGATCACATAACTGAGGCTTAGACAAAATCAGTCTTTGACCCATCATTCAGCAAATGCAAAAAATATTAAATACACAATAACCACTTGATTGCATTTCAAATCCTTACTTGTTCCTTCTGACTACGCTGACCTCTGACCTTACTGGAACGACAAGCACGACTTGTCCAAACAGCACAAATTCAACAAGTGACTTACGAAATTTTAAGAAATTCTTGATCAAAGGAGTCAAACAGTGTGTTCAGTGGAAACTTTGAATACTATGAGTGATAGAGTTTCATTTATTTAACTGTAGACAACAAAGACAGCAACATTCATCATGTACCTCCTTTCCTCAGCTTTCACAGATAAGAGGATCATGATGGTGGAAACATTGGAATAATTTCAAAAACACAAAGGCTTATCTGGAATCATCAACTCACTAACCTGTTACCACGGAAGCAATTACTCATTCGACTGTGACGTACCAATGCAAAAAAACAAATTTTTGGAAGTTCACTCAGCGAAATGCCTGATAATATTCTCATAATATCCATCTAAGGAAGGATCCGTCTGAGGAAGGATATTACTAATCTTCTGAGGAAGGATATTACTAATGTTTAGTTGAGTCCCAAACAAAGTCCAAAACCTGATCCACTGATTCTGGGTGAAGACCAAAATAGGCAGTACAACTTTTTAGATGTATTTTCTGAGTAAGACGTTTCTTAAGCATGAGCAGAGATATATGTTCACTTATCTTCACCAGCTCTAAATTAAACTCTTTAATACTCAACTACTGATCTTTAAAAAAAAAAACATTTTTAAAAGCAATCCCTCACACGGTCTGCCGTACAGGAGAGAAAACAAGTGAAGGTGGACTGAGTGAGAGAAGAATGAATGAATAGTTTAGATAAAAACCAACAGCAGCCAAAATCCAAGTTGATTTAAAAACAAACTGAGACAACTCTGGAAGGTCAGAAAAACAGTCTGGAGACAGAGAGTGTGTTCAGACAACGCAGACCTTGATGTCACTTTTGACAAATGTGTTTTAATTAGATGTGTAAATTTATTTGGGACTAAGATTCACTCCCTAAACACACTAAAACAAAAGATAAGCCACTGACCCATCAGCCACCTTGGCGCACAAAAGCCTCGCTGACATACTTTCCCTTAAGTGCACTGTGTGAGTACTTCCTTTGACCTTTGATCTTAAGGCTCTGAAGTAGTTGCTGTCTGTGCTCGTCTTAAACCCTTACCAATAAAGAATGGTCCTGAAATGGTCTTGAAATCTTAAAGCTGTGAAGTTTGAAAAATATTTATACAATCATGGATTCAGCATTTACAAAGAGGGATAAGGAGTAGATGTAATTTTAAAGATTTCTAACAAGGTCATTGAACTTCTCAGGGGTAGAAGAAACATATCAGAAACAAATGATCATTCCAAGTTCAGTATTTTTATGTCTTCCTTCATGTCTCAACAGTGTCCATAAATGAAACGTTTTTGAAGGCTGATTGTTTTGGATTGAAGAATGCCAACAGCTGATATTATGTTCCAGTTTTCTGCATATTTGAATGACTGAGAACAAGATGGGACACTAAATTGAATTAAAACTAATGCAAATTAAATTCTTATGCTAGAAACTTTGAAAGCAGATGAGGCCAGTTTAAACCCAGATAGTCCACTCCAACTCCCATTATTTTTCTGGTCTTGGTTTTGGTTTGTTGACAACATTTGAATATATTTACAAAAGTCCAACTGAATGATATGAGTGACTAAGTTGTGGACTTATTTCCATCATTGTTTCTGATGATAAGAGTTCAAGAAATGAAAAGGATCTTTGCATTGACTCTATTAGAAATTGACAAATCTGACCTGCTGGTACATCTGCTATTAAAAGCACAACACGGGCTTGACAACAGTACAGCGAAGGTCGATCCAGTCTGATGTTCATAAAGGGAAACTGGTTGCAGACACAACTATAGTAACCCCGGTAACCTCAACACATCTTTGTGGCATTTTTGCCAAACACCATGTAATGTGAATTGTGCCTACAAATTTGTTTGAGTAACATAATAAACATTTGTGAAAGGTGTAATGGATTTGTTTGACAATAGGCATGCAATCCACACCACCAACAACCTTCACAACAAGGCTTCCACAAACAAACAAGCTTCAGGCCCAATGAAGCCTGATAACAATTACTGGGCAAACACATGGGCAGACCTACTTGGTAGTACCACGCTGTCTGCCATCATATTTACTGTACTGCTTGCAACCACCACAGAAGCTCACGTTTAATGTCTGTATTTCATTAGGTTCCCCGATAAAGCAAAGACCTTGGGACATAAATGTGGATTTGGCCCCATTTTGTTAAAACTAAGTTTGAAATTTGAAAAAAAAAAAAAGAAAAAAAAGAAAAAGATAATCATTTTTCCAGAGTAATGGTAATGTTGCCTGAAACTGGCAATGTGATGAGACAGATTTTATTTTTATGTTTACTGGGGTTTTACGGTGTGAAGTTCCAGTACAGACCTTAAGCAGGGACTGTCTGGGGTCCTTGAAGAGGCTTCAGGGGGGCCCTGGATTATCATTTTTATTTATTTTCCAAGATAAACAGCCCACTGACATAATGTGTGAGGGTCCTTGCTACTTCATAGTTTTCCTACTTAATCTTCTGCCTATATCCAAATTCAACAACTCACTAATACTCATTGTTGGAAGAAATATTCTGATCTTTTACATAATTAATGCAGCAATTTAATAATATAAATAAAATAGAAAATGTATAAATGTAGAAGTACTTGCTATGGAGGCAAAATGGGCTCTGTCAATGTTAAAATATTATTTATCATATTATTGGGTTATAATAAGCTGACACACATATTTTTGTAAATAGTTTCAGTGGTGTAGCACAGAAAATCTGGGCCTTGTGCACAATTAAATAAACAGTTAAACATGTGCATCTGCAGTGTTTTTTATGTTGGTCGGCAATTAAGTGTTTAGAAAGCATTTAAGAAGGTCTGCCTGAACCTAACCTGAAATCAAAGAATATTTCAGCCCTCTTTTTACAACTTACTGTAATTACTGTGTGAACCTTTCACACTGAGGTCTTACAACATTATACAATAGTATTTTTGTCGCAGTTTTTTGGTCTTCATAAACAATGTCAATCAATAGGATCGGATCAATAAACTGACCGTATTTTAAAAGCAACGACTTGAGAAACATTACAAGCATCTTAAAACTGTATGTTACTGTATAATACTTTCACTTGAGGAGAAGCTTTCACATTGTTTTAGACAGAAGAAATAATGTGTCAAATGTATTCAGCCAACAGTAATACTTATAATCCTAGCAATGTGAAATTTCAATAATTTCAGATGAAAACTTTTCCACTGTTTCCCTCAGTGCTGCAGCTCTGCATATGATCCAACAGCTCAGTCAAAGCTTGACCTGCCTCTTGTGGTGCCGTCGAGCGAACTGCGATTTAAAAATAAATAAATAAATAAACAAACGGCCCGGCACCCGTAGATCGCTGACGTCACGCGCAAACATGGCGGCTCACTCCGAATGAATGAGCACAACAAAAACTGTTTTGCGAAACCATGAAACTGTGAATATTGCACCACAAACTGCCGTTGTGGTGAACCGTGTCTGAGCCGATGACACATGCTGCCGATGCGGCTGCTGCTGCCGCTGCCTCTCCTGAGTTCGCTGAACTGTGGAGGAGTGCTTCTAAGCTTTGTCACAGCACAACAGCAGACGACAAAACAGGACGGCAGATGCCTGGCACAACAACACCACCCGTGCACAAAGGTGAGGCTGCGGCTCGGGTCTGCTGCTCGGCACGATTGCTTGAAAAACAGAATAATTTGATGAACGGAATAAACTTGATTACTTCTTACATGATCTAATTTCCCTACGGACACACACACACACACACAAACACACACCACTGACTTCTGTTAGAGACCTCATGCATTTATATAATACTGACAGTGCTGCTCCACATTATGTTGGGATACAGACGAGAGTGAGAGTGGTTATATCTTGAGAAAAAAATCATCTAGTGCTTCACTGACATTGTGTTTGGATTTCTAAACTGCCTGAAGTTGGAAAGAAACTGACGCTTTGGCACAAGGTAAAGATGATGTTTTGAGATTCAATTTAGCTGGCAGATTTACAAATCCTACAGTATTCGGCTGTTAGCCAGCCAAACACTGTATATTTAAACTAGTCTAATCATGTATGATGTTAAGTTAAATGCACTTAATAAGATGTCTTCATTTCATTCATTCGACACACAGATCTGCAGAGTCCTAAGCACAGAGGCTGCAGCAGATACCCAGGCTTCAGTTATGGGGATTCCCCAGGTGACGCGGAAGCATCACAGGACATTTTCTGGGATTCCACATCTCCCACTCAAGGTAACACAGGTAAACATACATACACGACACAGAAGCCACATCTGTTTCCTTTTCCTATTTGCCTGCATGTTTCCGTTCCCCTATATACAGGCTAGCTCAGCGGAACCTGTCACACCTGAATGACGACATGCACGCCTGCTGACCATGCGTCTTTCTGTTTTACAATGATATTACAATTATCATGTGTAATTTACATTGTATTTTTTTATTATTATTTGTTTTTAGGCTCTGGGCTCAGGAACTCCAGAGTTGTGGAAATATCAGATATCGTCAACCGTATTGCGCCAAAGGTCAGTTGTTCCTCCAGCATTGGGCTAACCACTGGAAATCAGCTCTTCATTGCAACAGTAACCGAGACACAGTTCTGTCACTCCATTCTGTGTGCTGCTCTCAGGTTTTAGACTTGTTCGGTTCATGCTTGAAAGAATTTCTTCAACTTTGTGCTTGTGTGTTACACAGGATGTGAAACCAAAAGGGACTGAATCCCCTCTGCTGCAGTGGATAGGTGACAGTGCCGTCCCTTGCACACCTGAGATTCCACAACCAAGAGCCAGGAAGAAGTCCTCTCGGTGTGTTATCAATATATTGACCCGGATACCCTCTGATTAGGCATCTGTTGATTACTTCCTATAATAACAATGTTAAACAAGCATTATAGGTCATTTTTACCTGTAGCACTTAATTAGCTGCCATTAGTTGTAGCAGTTTTCCTGTCTTTTTCTATGTTAGTTAATTATTTTCCTTCACTGTTGTTTCCTCTCCACAGGCAGAGCAGTGTAGAGGACCTCATGAAACTGGCCAGGCAGTTCGACAAGAACATGCAGCAAGACAAGGAGATTTCAGAGCAACTTAACACTTTCAACAATAACCTAAATGAATGTGTGAACACTGCCAAAACGAAACTGACAGAGACGTCGTTCCATAGCAAAGTGAAGGACCTAAAGTGTCCGTCCTCAGCGGATCGGGTGGAGGCAGAGCTGCACGCTCTGTTTGACTCCTCCACTCAGAGAGTCAGCGGCCCGCTAAGCCAGGGCTCCTCGGCATCAGCCTGTTCACAGGAAATAAAACACAAACCTGTGTCTTCAACTGTGGCTGAACCCCGACAATCAGAGCTCAAATTAGCTCCCGGCTCTGGCTCAGCTGCACATCCTGCTGAAGAAAAAGGATCTGGTGGTTTTAGTGCGAACAACTGTGATGACTTTGATGATGACTGGGAGAATGATGACCTACTTAATGACTCTTTTGTGCTGGCAATGACCCAGAATCCTGACCAGCAACAGGACGCCAACCTGAACGCCACTTCGCAGTCAAACACTAAGACAAATACTACTCATTTGACCTCTGTTTACAAGCCTACTGCAAATACAAACTCTGCACATCAGCCTTCAACCCTGAACTCCAAGCCAAGCTGCAGTGTACTCCAGGAACTGTGTCCCAAACCAAAGACTACCAACCGAAGCACTTTCAAGTTAGAGTCCAACCCTCACTTCCAGCCCAAGACGGCTGCCAAAGAGGTTTCCAAGTCCAGCTTCACTGTTACACAACCTAAATCACAGATGTCTGACCAGAAATCTGTTACCACAAAGACACCGACTGCTCCTCAGCCTGACAAGATCACTAATGATCAGAGGGGGGCTTGTGCAGCTGCAGGGTCTGTTAAAGACATTTCAGACAGCTTATGGGACGATGGGGACGATGATGCGCTGCTCTACCAGGTATGTGACAGTGTGGAGAGGACCTCCAACAGCCAGCCGCAGCAAGTGAGCACCAGTAGCAGCCAAGGAAAACAAGATATTGCTGTAGACAGACAGCGAAAAACCACCGCGCCTCTGCCAGTCGACAGGGCCTGGTCCATGAAAGCAGCTGCCAGCGCTAACAGACAGTCGCCGTGCGCTTTTGTTCGTTCTAACTCATTACCGGGGACTAGCTGTGAAACTGTGAACTACCAAGGATGGAACATTCCCATGAAAGGTGCCAGCAACAAATCACGGATGTCTCAGAGCCTCCCAGGAAGCCGCGTGAGTCTGGGCACATTTATGCAGTGCAGGGATTCCTCTGGAACTTTCCAGGCGGAGAATGCTAATGTGGATATGAAGCCACATACAGTGACAGCCAGCGCACCACAGAACTCCAAGTCCCATCACACAGCCTTCAAGAGGAATGTATCTGACTCGGCAGTTATAAGCAGCAAAGGTAAGCTGTCTGAAGTTTGGTATTGCCACCTGGGCTCTATTGAAACATGATATTAGCATGAGATAAATTAAAGTGTATAGAGTTGAATGTGTTGTAATGTAATCACACGAGACTGCATGTTTGTTAAAGAAAAAGCTGTAAAGACAACTGAAGAATACTTTTCTTCAAAACAGTGTTCAGTGCTTTTTCTTGGTAAATTATTATTTTTTAATTAACTCAGTGCGTCTTTGCAATTTGTGTATTCCATCTACTTTTCTCAGTATTTTGCTGTAAGACTGGATACTGAAGTGAAAACTACACAAGTAAAACAGATGTCACATGTTGATCTTATAATCATTGACAGTTCAGTGCATGTGCACTTGAACAATTCTTCCCCCAAAGCAAGTAAACACAGCGCCATGGCTTTAATTTGTGATGCTGTCAGGAGTCCAAACCTCAGGAAGCTTCACTGCCAGTGAACTGCAGACTGATTTCTCTTTTCTGGACATGGAGGGATGGGGGTTTTTTGTACTTTGAAATGAGTTTCACCATTGGTACCCACTGGTCCTAGTTATGGTAGCAACATTTTTATGTTAACAAATTAAAATTCAGTTGCTCAAGATTATAGCAGCAATACAAAAGCTCAGATTTAAGGCTGGTTTCCCCCTTTTCTCTCCAGGTCTTTGCAAATGTTTTAAATCTCAGCTTTTCCTAGCAAACCATGTTCAGTGTTTCCATTCATTTTTCTCACTTTCCTTCCTCTTTTCCAGTTTTTGTCACAAGCCAGATGACAGGAAAATGCTCTGCAGCCGAGATCGAGAGGAAGAAACAGGAGGCCTTGGCCAGGAGACGAATGCGAATGCAGAACACCCCAAAACCATAGAGGGGCTCCATCTTGACTGAAGGGATATTATCATACTGTTAAAAACCTTAACATTATTAGTGTTAATAGTTTACTGTTAGATCAGCTTTTGCATGATTTGCTTGGACAGAGAAGACCTTGTAGCCTAAGTTGTCCATACAGAGCCACTGGATGTTTTTGCTGCTAATGTAGAAATATGTTTTACAAGAAGCGAGTTAATGCACAATCTCAGATCTGGTACTCGGATCACATTAGAAAGAGATTTCCCTGAGCTTTTCACATTTTGACTTTGAGAAGTATCTTACATCCACTGAGTTTGAAATAATTCCAAATGCTGACTAAAACTGGTCACGTTTTTTGTTTGTTTTCCAACATCATCATCTCAGCTCTCAGCACACGTTTTGGAGATAAAAAGTTTTTTCCCTGATTTTTGCCTTTGTTTTAAGAGTAAATAGTTCCATCTCAGTGTTACTTCTCAAATTGCAACACCAAGGACTAACAGACCTAAAGACACAGTGTGCTGTTGATGTTATCCATCAGAAATGGATGTCTACGAACTGCTTGTGTTCTCTACTGTGTATGTTTGATTATGTGCCTTAAACATTTATTGATGCATGATTAAAATATTTGGTCATTGCTTTGCAGGAAGTAAGTTAAAATAGTGCTGTAACACAATCTAAAACTTTTCTTTAGGGCCAAACTACAAGTTGAATAGGTGGCATATTAACGTGTCTGTTTTATACGTCAAAATAATCATGCCATGATTGAGCAGATTTTGTTTTGTTAGTATTTCTTGTTTGTTTTGTTTTGCTCTACATTTTCTTTGTGCATGTCACATTTTTAACCCTCAGAGTGTTATACTGCACAGACAGTGTTATGGCCCCATTCTGTTGGCACATATTATTGTAATAGCCATGCTATGCACCTTCCAGAAATTGTTAATCCAACAACAATAAAAACACATGGAAATGTATTTTTTTTATACTTACACAGGATAAGACTGACGTGAGGAAGATGGCCGCACACTAGACTGCCGACACTAGACTGTTTTGATCAGCTGTGTTATAAATAGCGACCTGTGGTAGGATAAAAGAGGATGAAAATGTTGTTAACCTCTTTGTTTCTACCTTAGTGCCTTGGATTGTCAGAAGGAAATTGACTCCTGCCACTGTTACTTCACAGCAACATGATGGACTTGGCTGTACACATTCCCCTCATTTATGTTTCATGATGTTTATAACTTGTTTGAATACAAAAATCAGAAACACCTGAATACAGTTGGCTGCTAAAATATACTGAATGGGTTCTGTTTCATTTAACTGCTGTCTGAATGTTGCCCACATTTTCAGCCCTTAAAACACACCTTAAACTGGCCAGACACGCTTTCATGGATCCAGTATGTTGTATCAACTCACACTACACCCACACACACACACACACACACACACACAACTGACCAGCTATGACACTATTATGCACATTGAACTTGAGCACAGAACCCTTGATCAGTTTTGTCCAGTGACATTTCTAATAAAATGTATTCAAACAAGACGGTCACGTCCTCTGCAGTGTTGACAAAAGGAGAGAAAGGCAGCATTACTCTGTGCAAATCTGCTACGATGAAGATGTAGACAATATGATCTATCTGTTCTCCTGCAAAGTTCAGTTTTAAATCACAGCAGTCTCAGTCAAGACTACGGATTTAGCCACAACATGTGAAATACTACCCCAGTAACATTTAAACAAGCTCACTACAGTTTAAATCAGATCTCTTGACAGCAGCCATGTTGGGAAATTGGACCGTGGAACTGCTCAAACTACAAGACCAAGCCAACCAAAATTTCTTAAATGCCAGAAATCCAACTGATCATTCGAGGACCAGACTGTTGATGATTCAGCCAATTAATCAGACGCCCCCTCAAACTGCACATGAAACGACAACTAATCTGGCAGAAATTCATTCTGATTCTATGAAATAATGTTGCAAGTCTCAAGTTGAAAATAACACTGAGACATACCATGGTTGTTTTTTCAAACTCTGAAAAGCTCCTTCCAGAGCCACAGAGGACAATACACAGCTGTTTTCACAGGGTGAGTCGTAGTAGTCTAAAGTTTGTGTGAAATTGGTGGAGCACCCCTTTAAAAGACACTTTTCCTGCGTCTTTTTGCTGCATCATTGGCTCTTCTTTAGTGTCAAACAGCTGGTCAGGATCTTGAATGTACACAGTCAGTCTTCTTACTGCAGTTATTGGCAGCCATTACTCTAACCTCTGTGTATTTCAGGCCTGTTGACAGGTCGAGCAGATATGACGGGCCCATTTTGCAAACAGGCAAATCTGTTTTCAACATGTTGCTGCCTGAAAAGGTAGACCATTGTGAATGTGCAATAGCCTCAGTGTGGAGCGTATTATTGTTATTAGACATGAGGGATTATTTTAATATGAGCTAATTTGTCCTCTGGCCCCTTATCACTCTACTCACCTGCTGCACTGTGTGTGAGGGTAGTACAATGTTCGTCTTTGTAATCCCAAGAGAATTCCTGTGTTCCTCCCTCAAGCCCATCTCACAGCCATTGCATGCCTGTGAGAGTTCCCAGGTGTGTGTGTATGTGTGTGTGTGAGACGGGTGGTCTGCAGGTGTGTATATTTGAGTATTTATCCCATTCTGAGCACGTAATAGGCCCCATCCTCCTCCCTGCCCTATCTGTTTCCCCTCCCCACCCCAGTCTGACTGTAAATCAGATGGCAGGGCAATTTGGCAACAGCATAAAGGCCCCTGGTTTTATGACTATGATTATGGTTATGATGATGACTAGTATTTATTTCAACTATCTGATGAAACCCTTGGCTAAAGCTAACAGGTGTCGAGCAGGTACAATATCGTGCTCGCTGAAGGATCCCTGTAATGTCGCCATAGAGAGCGAAATATCGTCCGCCAAACAGAAGAATGGGCTGTTTCAGCGGCCGCTCGTCACGCCGTACATGGAGCAATTTCTGATTATTGGATAGGAGTGGAGCGCCACAACGTCCTCTTTGTGGAGAGAGAATGATTTATGGCTGTTAGTCAGGCATAAGGCAGTAATTGCCGCAGTGACGATTATGTTACCATGGCACCTGTTTAAACTGTCTATTCTTATGTGAATGTTTTCATTTTTGGAAGAGGAGAATTTGCAGCTTGAAACTGATGTGTGGAGACATTAATTGAAGCTGGGAAAGGGTCTGGGATGGTGTGGTAACAATTTAGGGGGAAAAGGAGAGTGTATGATGGACAGATTTGTGTTGTGTCATCTGATATATTAGGGAAAGTTTGTCAAACACCAAAATAACCTGGAGTATTTTTTTAAACATGCGAGACAGAAGCAGTCTATTCAGCAAGTATGAAAAATACCAAAATGTGAACAGATAATATTTTTGAAAAGACATGTTGATGATTACTATAAATATGTTACTGCATTCTGTACTGATACACAAGCTACAAAGGTGACATAAGCTCACGTGCAATGCAAAATAGTTGTTTTAGCTTTATGGCAGACTTTAGTCACTACATATCATTCTTCATGTACATATTTAGCACTCATTAATGATGATTAGGAACGGTGTTCTCACGGCGAGACATCTTAGAAGCCGTTCTGTGCTGAGCCTGACCTTTGACCTCCCCCGCAGGGGTTTACGTGAAAAGAGGATTCATGGATCAAAACACTGTCTTTGTTGAAAGCCTGTTGTGTGACAGGTTCAGGACCCAGGGCCCTGCACTGATGAAGGATATGGAACAAAAAATAATCATATCTAGCATTAATCCGTATTTCCTCTGGGCAGGAAGATTGTTTTGCTCTCTCCCTTAGAAACTGCTGTTGAGATGCTCTTTAGTAAGACATGTAAATGGATGTTTTTTAATTGGGCCCTTTAAAGATGTAAAGGCGGTCTCTAAAATGTGTTTGAATTTTGTCCATATCGGTGGTCGTCACATGCCCTAAATACTGAAGTCAAGAGAGTTAAATTAATCTGATTATGAGTGTGAGATTAAAGTTGATTTTTATGATGATGATTTATTTATCCACAATGTAAAACTGGAGGTTACAAGTCATTAATGAATATCCAAAACTAATTATAACAAAAGAAAGTGGACTATAAAGCTCTCTAACAGCAAGTGGGCTCCAGAGATGACTTGTGATGACCCAGTACTCATAAACGGAGCCCACTTATGTCGCTTGAGGTTGTTCCGGAAAGAAAACCCTGTTTGACTAAATAGCCAAATGCTGGGATAGACATTGTGAAAAGAATCCTGTTCAAATCACATTCCTTAAAATCCCTTGAATCTTGCAATCTAGAAATATAAAATGATACTGCTTTAGAAACCTGGAAGGCTAGAATTTATTCCCCCATTTTCTTCTTCTTCTTCTTCTTCTTCGCCGTCTTCTATGCACTTATCTCAGTATGGGGTTGAAGTGGCGGAAGCGAGTAATGAGACCTAGAGGCACACTAGTGTGCTGGATTACCAATACATTTGCAGTAGATTAATATGAGCCAAAATTTTCCAAGGATATCCACTGTTCCGCAAACAGACTCCAAGAACAGCGAACATAAATTAAAGTTCTTTAGAAATACGACCTGAGGTAGCTATTGCCTCTTTAACCCAAGTGCAGAGCAGCCACTGGAGATAGCATCTCTAATCGCTTTCCCATGCTGTGAGGCCATGCTGCAGAAAGGCTAAACACTGTTTTCATAGCTTACAGATTACCTCCCAGTGTATGACTAATACATATCACACATACATCAGCCCTGCCCCCACCCCACTCAGCCCCCCAAACCCCCACTCTTTCTTATCTAACTTTGGCTATCCCTTTTTCATCTGTCTGTATTTCTGTGTCCCTCTTCAGGTCTGTCTGTCACACACACACACACACACACACACACACACACACACACACACACACACACACACACACACACACACACACGAAGAAGAGGAGGCGGTGTGCAGCACTGTGGCAGCAGCCTGTCAGCAGCGTAAATGACCTGTGAAGAGTTTCACGGTGCGTGTCATTAGGCAGCTTTAGATTTGTTTCAACAGCGCTTTACCTGAGGGCTCCATTCATGGGCCCCCAGGTATGACTGCCCTCCCCATTGGGAGGGAATGGGGCTGAGAGGGGAGTTGCCAAATTCCCCTACTCCCTCCATGGTGGACGGTGATGGAAAGCATGATGGGGCAGCGCTTAACTATAGAGTTCAGGGTGTTCTGAGGAAAACGTGTAATCTCCTAGATCAGTTGTTTAGACATATTTGTGCTTATGTTGTTTCCCTGAAACCATTTTCTAATCATTGCCTGTCATTTCACTGTCATTAGTCTTTATTTATTAGTTTAATATCTACTGCGAAGAGAATTTCTTCTCAGGAAGAAGAGTGAATAGTCCAACTGTGAGACGTTAAAGCTGGATTCACATTTAGGTGAAAGCCTTAGATTTTTTGGTTTAAACAGCTCCTGATAGACATATTCTCTGTGCAATATCTTTTTTTCTGTGTGTTATGTTGAAGTATACTGTTAACACTGGAACCTTAATGTGCTGCTTTTAGTGTTTGGTAACTTTCATGCTCCTAGACTCCACTGGGTTGGCTGAAAAAAGACTTTTCATCCACCTGAGGCAGACCTTACATTTATGTTGTTTAGTTGACACTCTTATCCCAGTAATTTACAACTAGTTTATCAGAATATATTTTCTAGGAAAATAAGTCATGTAAAGGTCAAAGTTACTCAGACATAATAGTGATAAGGAGTAAGGATATGTCAACCAAAGTCTTGTTATTATAATGTAAATCATTGCTTTGGAATGGAAGGAGTAGCAGAAAAAACACCTCTTGTGAAGGATTTATTAGTCCAATGAAAGCTCCGCAATCAACCCAACTTTCTTAAATTCCATTTTCTTGTACACTGTTCAAGCCTGGATTATAACAATGTTTTTTTTTTTTTAATCTTCCATCCAAACTGATCCCATATTGATACCCTGGCATCACCACACTTTATTAGGCAAGCTGATAAGCATCTGCAGACTTAACTGTGTTTTGAGAAGCAAGACTCTCTTGCACACAGCCAACAAATATCCCTGTTGCCACATTCCTCCGGCCTATATCTGCCAACACCTTTGCGCTACAATGGCTTTGGTCCTTTTTTTCCCCAGCCCATAATAGTCAGCGTGGGCTGTAATGGTCTGTTGACAGGTTTAGGCTGAGGTAATTTTGTTGCTGGGCTTTACAGTGAGGTGCCAAATCTTCCCCTGAGGAAAAAACGGAGTAGCAGATGCAGGGAAACTAGCTATTAGCTTTCTAATACACACTTTGTTATTAGCAGATTGTTGCTATAAAAGTTTGTGGAGAAAGAGGCTGCAAATCATTTTATATCAGGGCTTTTACAAGTCAACTCATCTTCAAGGACTTGGAGGTAATAGTTGTTGCTTTGTTCTACAGTCAGAGACTGAATCTGTTAGCATTGTGCTAAAATGTTAAGTGGCGCTAGCTTCTGTGAGTTGTGTGCTCTTGAGTTAAAATGGCTCCCGCTGAGCAGAGACACAGTTCATTATTTGAAGCAGGACTGCATAAAGAGAGGCCAGCTGAGTGGAACTCCAGCTGCCTGACTGACACACACACACACACACACAGATGTAATGTAGAAACACACCATGGAAAATGCAAGGGAAAGCAAGACTGTTGAGGCCAAGGGGTTCCCTTAGCAATGTGCAAAGCAGATCAACCGTACACGTACACACACACAGACACACACACACACAAAATACACAAGCACCTGCCAGCTGACTATCTCCTGTGGGATGGAGGTCCCAGGGTTACCCAGTGCTCCAAAGCCACACAACCCCTACACGCACACATATGCACACACTGGTCGTTGTGACCTTTTCAGGGTCATGCTGTGTCCTAATGACGGTCAGTCTTTGTACTGTTAGATCACCTGGCTTTCATTTAAAACTGGTGGCAACAGGACAGAGGTCGCCTTACACACAACAACTCCTGGTTTTGTTTCTTCTATTTGCAAAGAAAAGTTGTTTTTTTTAACCAAAACTATTTTGCTGTGAAATGATAGCCTGCAAATTTATACAGTTTGGGTCTTCAGATTTTCTATTTCTGGAGCTTGAGGTTCCTTTTTGTGTTTACTGCTCATGCTGACTAACTACCCAGCCTTTTATGGCAAAATTCTGTTGTTGCCACACACATGGTTTCCACCAGGCACCGAGATGTTGTTTCAAACAGCAAATGTAAAAGCCTTGTTAACTTGGATATACACTACTGACGCACTATTATAGAGGAGCAGGATACACGTAGCCATTTCTTTTAACGAATATTACATCAAACTTCATGACCAGGGTGGTTACTGACTCTGTGAAACAGTCACAAAACACACACACCGAAGCTACAACCTTAACCTTTACTTCAGTCCAGTCCTAATTCTAATGCGTCCTTGTGAGGTAAATTTATTCTTTATAAGTACAGAAATACAAGAACATGCAAAAACACAAACCCCTGTCTAGAGCCACAGGCTCTAGACATGTCCAGAGCTCAGTGGTGTCTGCTCATTGTCAGTAATTCCATTTCCTGGCTGTGATAAAGTATGACAGATAGAGGCGGTGTAAAGAGGCTCACATGCACAGAGGATCAACAGCTCTCTCACACAGTTATGAGACGATAATTCTTTGTTATATTCACTAATATACACTCTTCTTCTATCTCACACTCTCAAACACACTTTATGCCAAGTAGGAAGCAAAAGGAAAGGAATGCCAGCACAGAGCGAAGCAATGTTTGTAGCACAGTCTCCTCCTCAAAGGCAAATTGGGAGTCCCCAGTCAAATTACTCGAGCTGTTTCCAAATGCAAATATGTGTTATCAAATCAACAAAGCAACTAAAGATGCAAATCGAGAGATCCGTGCTGCTCGTTTAGCATCTGTTGGGAGGAAAAGAAATGAAACATTTCCATCAAGACTTTGCCCTGTGTTTTCTCCGCTGAGAGCGAAACACAGATTTGTATGTTTTTGTTTCAAGATTTGCTTTTGAAAGTCTTCACAAGGAACCGGGTCCCTCCTGGCAAGGTGGGAATTCACCATGTGTTTAGTTTCTGAAACAGTCGCCAAGTTTGCAGGATGTAAAAAGAGGCTGGAGACAGGGGACACCCCTGAGCCGTGATGGAGAGTTCGTCCCCGCAGCTAATATACACTCCGCCCCAGAATGGAGGTTGGTAGTAAATGTCCAGGGTGAGCTGTCCTCAGACATTTAACGGCTGTTGAAGGAAGTTCCCATTTCCTTACAAATACACTCTGTGTATTGTATATCTGTGAATGTATGTGTCAACCGTTTCCTTTTACACGACAACAGGTCAAAACTTAGTGTATAAACCTTTATCTGTTTGCTGCTCTCCTACTCTCCATGCTCACATACACAGCATCTTAATTCAGCCGAATACACAATAAAGCTGTTTTCATTTACATGTCTTTCTGCTTCTGTTGTCAGACAACGTAACAACTATGAAATAACTGAAACGCAGTCTATCAAGACTACATATTATCATAAATCCTGATTTCATAACCGTCATCTGACAAAATCACCATACACATAACTTAAAGAGACATATGTGCTGTGATTTCAGGTGTATTAACTTACGTAAAATGATCACTCAGAGAGAATGTTTGAGGCTCATTTAAGTCAGCTGCCGAGCACCTGATGAGCGGAAGCCCGATGTCGTGCTTGCGGGGCAATACTGGCAACAGTTTTCTATGGAAAGTAGCCAAGCTTTGTCCAAAAAAAGTCTCTAGATTTATCACAAAGTGCTTAAAAAAAAAAAAGAAAAAAAAAAGTTGTTAAAGGTGTCTGAAAAGTCAGTAAATTTAGTGACAAAGGCTCTAAGTTGGTTTGTTCTTTTTGAAAGAACAACAACCAATGGGGGAACTCCAACACTCTGCCAGTAAGCCAATCGTGTAACTTGATCACTCAGTCAGTCAGGGACATTCGCATTTATAGGGCTGGTCCCACCAAAAAGAGCGATGCTTGATTTACGCACCATTTCACTTTAGCGTACAGTACTAATGTACAATATGCCACGAGCGTGTGTGTCTGTGTATGTGAGAGCATCAGGGAATAAAATGTGTCTGTTGTTTTTGTTTCTCACAGTGGCCAACGAGTTTATTTTTTATATTCTTGTTTTTCGGTTACAGACGTTGCGGCCCTGCCCCACCCAACGGTGTTTGTGTCTGTCAATAGTGTCGAAACATGTCTGACCTGTGTCGCACATGCCACCTTGACACAAAAGGCCTGTTTACATGCTACTAACCCCCCCACACTCACCGCAGCCCAACCGCCCACACACAACCCACGCTAAAGGTTACCATGCAGGGATTTTAATCTACATGTGAAATGTGCTCTCCTACGCCTCTTCTTCTGTCTAGTCAGCAATCTGGCTATTGCCCCGTGATTCACAGAGCCTCACTTTATTGATTGAATGGGTTTTAGTCTGGAGCACACATACTGGAAAACATACATCCATCCACGTACACACACACACACACTGGTGACTTTGTTGCAAATGGAGGAAGGGAGAGGGATGAGGGTGTCAGGCTTAGCGTGATGGGTGAACATCAATCACTGCTTGTCAGCCTCGCCTTTTTTTCTCCACCCCAACCCCCCACACCCACCCCACCTCCTCTCACTTTTCTTCTGCCTCACTGATCAGCCTTTGTTTTGAACGGTGGTGTACGTGTGTGGAGAATGCGGTCCGACCACATGGACAAGACACGGGCTGCTCGCAGGTGTTATCGTTCTCAGCTGCCAATTAAGTCTCATGTCGTTTACTCTCGTACCTCCAGGTCATGACAAACGGCATGCATTTTAATAAGTTTTACATGTGATAGGCATTAGAGACCTGTTGTCCACTGTATGTGTGCCTGCATGAGTGAGTTCATTAAAGTTTGCGTGTGCGTGTGTAGAAGTGGTGCATCAATGTGCATCTGCCCCCGTGTGCTCAGATCGTTTGCAGTGTGTTTGTGGTGAAGGTATTTCAAGCACAAACAAAGGAACAAAGACTATTGAAAGTTTTTATAAGGATTTTTTTTTTCTTTTCTTCTTCAATGAATGGGAATAAATGGGAAATGCGCCAAACCTGCATATAAGTGTCTCTATACAGGTCTCGGGGAGTATGAGGAGACTGCATGTGTGAAAAAAGCTGTTTAAAGCCTTTTGTGGACTCCAGAGGGAGATGCACAATGCCTGACAGACTGCCTCATGTGATGTCACTTCAGGCAGCGTTGACTGAGGGTGAAGACTGTGGAAAAATGGATGGTTGTGGGGTTAGAAAGAAGTTAGTTTACCAGACTTCTGTAGCTCGCTCCTCATTTCTGCTTGAGGCTAGCTGCTCCAGGCTACTTTTGTCGCTCCTCGCATAACACTAGACAGTGTCAGTGGCTGAGTTGCACTGTGGGTAATGTAGGAAGGTTTAAACGAGGTAGGGAAATGAATGGAATAAAAGAGACGATATCTCTGGTTTTTCTGCTGCTTCTTTAAAAACTATCCATCGTGAATTCGACAATGATCTAAAAGTGAAATTCTAAACTGGTGTATTTCTCTTTTATTGTCCATTACTGAGCATTAAATATTTCCTCAAAATAAATTTCCTTAAATTGATTTGCCTTACTTAATTAATTAATTAAAAACTGGTGGAAATACAGTAATGTTACAGCATTAGCACCTTTTATTGTAAATATGACATTTACAGTTCAATAGAAAAAAATTACATGATGAGATGGAGCAGTTTTGCAGTTTATCTATGGTTGGTTCTTTCTATTTGCCTGTCTGCGTCCATCTGACTTTCTGCATGCTTCATGTTTAAAATTTCAGAGAAACCAGAGGATAAGAAGACATCCGGAACTAATAGACTTTCCAAAGACTTGAGCTCAGAATATGACGATTTATGAATCGGCCCGGGACAAGTGCTGCGTCTGTTTGTCAGGGAAACATATATTTCTTCTTTTCCCTTTTTGGAAAAATGGATTTGGCCCTCCACCAATCACTGGGAGCGTGTTCTCTTCATGTTGTGCCAAAAACTACAGCATGCTTCTCTTTCTCTGTTGGTCGTTCTGACTCTATTTGTTATTATGCTTTGTGTTGTGTGGAGAAAGCCCCAGTGTGTCTTATTTGTAATGGGTGCCAGGGGCTGGGGGAGATGTGTTTTCAATTACCACTTGGTAGAATGACTGATGGTAAGACAATCAAGCACAGAACTGCAGCTCAGTGTGTGTGTGTGTGTCTCTGTGTGTGTGTGTGTGTGTCTGTATGTTCATCCATGTGTGACTATGTTTGTATGTGTGCAAGCTTGCATGTGCAAACTGCTTTGTGCATGTTTGTGTGTGCATGCCTGCATCTGTGTTTTTATGTGATCTGTGCTCTGATTTTTCCCACATTCTGCTTTCATTCACTGTTGATGGGTCAGCAAGGAAACTGCCACCACTGGTACAGAACCAACTGACTATAACAAACAAACTTGTGATTTTTCCTGCTGAAACACAAAACAACAAAGCAAAGAACAATTCTTGGGATTATCACTTATACCTATTGAAAAATCTTTGGTCTTTGGTACGTCTTTGGTTTTGGGCCAAAATCTAAAACCAAAACCAAACCAAAACCTGGTGGAGGATGTGGAACCAAAACCAAAACAAATCCGCTGTCACGAAAAATTACAGGGAGGCACTGGTGATCTAATACTAAGGGATTGTCCTCACAAAATCTGAACGGGATAGACACACGAGACTCACAGCTTGCCTTGATAATCTTCCTTGTGCTGAACAGTATAAAATAACCACTATTGTACTGCATTGACTTGAATTGGCTCAACCATTATATCCAGACAAGTTCAAAGACTTAACTTGTCAGAATTCTTATAGAAATCTTGTTGCCTTTATCCACAGTGACTTTAGTGAGCGCAATAAAGTAAATAATGGGAGTCTCATGAGGTTTTTACACAATATATGAAGCATACTTTCTTGTCCATTCTATACATCCCTCACTTATGGAAGTGAAAAGTGTGTCCCTCAGTCCTTGTTTCCCACTGTATTATAGAGCCCTGGAGTCTGCTGCTGACTAAAAATGTCCAGGACACAGATGGAGCTTATGAATGTTTAATCACAGGTGATGTAGTTCACAGTCAACCAGACTCAACTCCGAGGTGTGTAATATCTGAATAACGAATTATCTTTGTCTCCATGTGCAAGAATGACATTTCTGAAGCAGGATTGCAGATATTTCTGGTGGTTCTTGTGCTGTGTGTTACTTTCCTATGTTTTTGTTTTATGAGAATTTACTCCAGCATGGTTAAATGCGTCACACAAACACACTGTAGTCTAATAAAGAACAGAACAGGTTTGTCGACTTTCTGACCTTAAGAGAAAACACACAGACAAAAACACTCACACATAAACACACAGCGTGAAAGAGAAAGAACATATTAGAGAAGTGTATTGTATATTTATGAGGCCACGTAATGCATCACATTTATTCCATATTCATTTAAAATATTAAAGACCCTCCTGTTCCCCCTCTCTGGCAGCAAATGACACAATACAAAGGCACAAGTTTTTGAAGTTAAAATAGGATTGTGATGTATGTTGTAGAATCATACTTTAAGAATAGGTCGTATATTAGCCAAAGCTCTGCAATATCTTAATCTGCAATGTTTAAGGTAAAGATAGTAAAGCCTACTAACAGTAGTAGGAAACCCTTGCTCTGCGTGTCTCTGTAGATGCTCACCTTGATTAAAAATCACAAAGGACGGTCATGTCACATGCATACAGTGTATTTGACACACATGTGACATGCAGACAAATATTACGTGACATAAACAATTTATACATTGAAACCAATCAGCAGGAAATGTTAATTTATGTTTCTCCTCCTTTCATTGATCCCTGCTGTTTTTCCTCTAGAACTACAACAGTGACCTCTAGTGTGGCTGCTCTCCTGAAGACCTGACTGCAAGGTTCACTCTGCAGCGGCGCCAAGCCTTCAGCACAGTGAAGATTAAAGCAGAGTGTGTCACGTGTAAGCACAGTGAGAGAAAATTAATTTCACTCTTCTGCTCTGCTTTGTTTAAGAAACCTATTGCACCGTTTGAGTGACGGCAGAAAAACATGTTTAAACCCGCTGCCTTCTACAGTAGCTGCAGGTGATTTCCGTTGCAGATCCGCATGAGTCAGAAAAAGATTTCGAAATAATTGCCCGTGTTTGTTTTACTCGCCTTGCAAAACCAGACGAGTGAAGTTCAACACAGGCAACGAATACCAGAAACTTTAGACAGTATTTAGAAGGTATTTAAAAAAAAAAAAAAAAAAAAAACAATACAGCAAACTTGTCAATGATCAAAAACTTGCTCTGCCTTTGTGCAGTAAATGTTATCTGGTACTTCCTGAGGGCTAATTACTTGCAAAAACTACAACATAACAATAAAATATTAAAATACTTAGAGAGTGAATACTGCTTATGTTACAATCTAGTGATGTTTTCAGCTTGAAAAAGATGAGACAGAAGTCTTCATCTCTCAGGTTCCACTAGAAAATGATAAAGAACTGAATCATAGTTTATCTTTAAAAATGTCGTCTGGCATTGCACAAGTACTTGTGTATAATCGGCAAAAATCTTACAATCTTACATTTTGTGGCCTGGTTGTGTACACATACACTCACGCATACATACATACATACATACTGCAGGGACCTGCACATATGCAGACACACCAGCTACACCCTCATGACAACAAACTCCCCCCACCACAATTCCAACCGACCCCAAATCACTGCATCTCGGAAACCCCTCCCTCTCTCTCTCTCTCTCTCTGTCTCTCCCTCTCTCTCTCTCTCTGTCTCTCACACACACACTTGTTCTCTACCAGCTAGGCCCTTTAGCCTCAGGCTTTCCACAATGAAATTTTCATGCAGCCATATGGAGGAGTATTGGTGATAGAGATTTACTGTCAGGGCTAGACGTCCCGCTGGAGAAAACAAGGAAGCCTGAACATATTGGCTTCTGTAAATCAGAAGGAGAGGAGAGAAGTACTTCCATATAGTGTCTGTACCTCAGCACTGCTACTGCTGATGATAGATGTCTTAGCAAGAAAAGAGGTTTTCGTGTTTATGTATCAGTATGAGTACGTGTCTGTTTTGTGCATGCATGTGTGCACATGTTGTTTTACAGTATTTGTGTCAAAGTTCAGCCAAGCAGGTACAGGAGCAAAAGAAAGGCAGGTGTTGACCCCTATTCTTTGTCCTGTATTATGGAGGAAAGAGAGGAAATGGAGCTCACAGCCTTTAAATTGACCATGAACTTTAGAAAAACAACCCGCTGTGAGAGGAAAGGTCACTGTTTTTGCAAGACAAAGAATGCTGACTGATACACTGTTTGCAGTGATGCAATGCCTTCTCTATGGCTGTGTGTGTTTGTGTGTGTGTGTGTGTGTGTGTGTGTGTGTGTGTGTGTGTGTGTGTGTGTGTGTGTGTGTGTGTGTGTGTGTGTGTGTGTGTGTGTGTGTGTATTTGTGTCCATTTTGTATAGCAGGCAGAACTCGTTCTGTGTGGTAACAGTACTCAGCAGTGAATGACAGAGGAGGAAGAAGCAAGAAAACATATACAGGTTGTTGACGGTGTCAGATTCTCTGTCAGTGTCACTCAAGCTTCATTTAGAAAGGATATTTTGACATTTTAGGAAATGTGCTTACTGGTATTTGCTTTCTTGCTAAGTTATGTCTTTCAAAGGTTGAGCTGGAGCTGGGAGGTGGTAAGCTTAACTTAGCATAATGACTGAGAGCTGGCCTGGCTCTGTCCTCAGTTGAAAAATCTGCACCTCTAAAGCTCAACAATCAACATGCAGTATCTCATTTGTTGAATCCACATACTAACAGAATATTTTGTGGTAATATTTGTGGTTTTATGGGACGTTACATGCTGTAACTATTTCGTGGAGAATTTAAATTTTAAAAAGTCACAGTTACACAAAATACTGTATAACCGATGCAGAGACAAGAGGGGTCAGGCAGTACAGAAGGAGAGTGTGAGAAAAGTATGGTGGAAGTTGAAGTGTGAAAGAGAGGAATATGATAGCCAGATTCATTGCTTAGCTGTTAGGTAACCAGTCCTCGGTTGGTTGTTAAAATGACACAGTGCATTATGTTTTGTAGATATAGAATAATAAATGTCGGGTAAGAGAATTTTGAGGAACAAACTCTTTGTCGTGCTGTAAACACAGTTTTCATTGATAAGACACACAACAAAATACCAGTTTCAATACCAGTTAGTAAAGTTTTCCTTTGATCTCAGAATCCCCTCCTTCCTCCCACTTTTGAACCCAAACGCTCCAAGATGGATCAGCCAGCCGCACAAATGTGAACCAGATTCCCAGTATTACCGAGTGGGGTGGTGGGAATGCTGAGGGGGATTGTGGCACATGGCCGTCCTTACTGATAGCCTTGTTAGCATTCATACATGCTAATGACTGGGTTTAGGATGCATGGATGATTAGTCAAAGACAAGCAGACTGAGTGTTGACACTGTAATGAGTCTGTAGGCTGAGAAAGGAGGATTTAGAGGTTGGAAGTTGTTTGGAGTAAAGGAAATGCCTATAGGCTTAGAGGTTTAATCACATAGCAAGCAATCACACCTGCTGCTATCAAAAAGGTTACAAAAAACCAGAACCAAACTTTATATAGTGCACTGTGCATTACTAGGTCTACAGTTTGAAATAATACCTGACAAAAGATTGTTGAATGCATGTTAGATGACAATAGCTTTCATTAGTAATTGATGTATATCAATGTTGCCGTACTTAAAAGTACTATAGAGTGTAGTTCAGGAGAGATGGCACAAACTTGTGATTGGCTAGCTCACAGCTGCATGAGGTGTTTCCATTTTGATCATCAGAAGCAACTGTTTATCTATCTGTTACACTATCACCAGCAGCCCTTTAGCTTAGCTTAGCAAACACAAAGACTGGAAACAGGGGCAGACAGCTAGCATGGTATTGTGCTAGCTGCTGGCTGTAGCTTCATATTTATGATAAAGATACGAGAGTGGTATCAATGTGTTCATCTAACTCTTGGAAATCAGAGTATTTCCCAAAATGTAAAACTGTTCCTTTAAGGAGTTTGCACACCACATGTCTGAATATTCAGATGAGTCATTTGAAAGTTTGTCAGAACAGATAGAAACCATGCACACTGGTTCAGATGACTGCCTTTGTCTTTTGTGTTTTTTTCCTTGCCAAAACTGACATGCACAGTTTCATAGATCAAGACGAATCAGACCAATTACAATCCTGTCGATCCTGATCAGTACATAATTCCTGCAGAAGTTAATTCAGAAATACAGAGCTTGCCTCTTTGGAGACTTTTGTTGGATGCAAAAAACAAGCAAAAAAATACAGACTATTCCAAAATCAGTAAACAGAATCAGACAGCTTTAGGTGCATAAAGATAAACAACTAAACATAAAGTCATATTCATTTTTAATGCACACATTTTCTGACAAAAATAAAAGACTCAGTGTGCAAACGTCACCTTATATGGCTGCTATCAGGTACGTTGCATCACCTGTACATCCTGATGTTGAAGTGTTGTCATACTGAATGAGCACACAGACAAACACCACGGACACACAGTTTCTTAGAAATTCATCACTTATTAAACAATGGCCCAGATTTAATCATTTCATTTCTTCCTTGTCAAAATCTTCTGTTTGTTTCTTTTATCCAGTACTAACAGTGAACAGACAGTCTCTCTCTCTCTCTATCTCTCGCACTCTCTGAACTGAACCTGAATCAGTGCCAGGGTCAGGAGAGCAGTGTAAACATCCAGGTCTCTGCTCAGGGCCTGCTGGTCCAGACCGCACAAAGGCCCCCAGCCTCAACCTCAGCCAGCACATTCCCCCCGCGTCACTCAAAGACCACAACAATCCTGTCTTTGTCGACCAGTGATTGATGACACACAGGAATTTCATTCACGACCGCCCCGTGTTTTGGGGTTACCGTGACGACCAGGTGAAAACACAGCACATTGGGAGTATTGAGTTTCCCAACCTTGATCACAGGGGAAGAGGTAGGGGAAAAAAAAAAGGAGAAGCAACAACGGAGAGGTCACTGTAGAAGTTAAACAAACAGCCATAACTGTTATCTTAGAAGATAAGCGCTGGGAATTATCTTGTTGGTTTTTCACAAGTCCAGTCGATGCTGAGCTCACTAAGTGACGTTCCACACAGGTGACGTGAAATCAAACATTTCCACCTCTGGTTCTTTTTTTTCTTTTTTTTTCTCCCCCGCTTATAGTTTCACTGAAGTCAATAGAGGCCATAAAGTTCTTTTATGATTATTTGTTTAAGGTTTAACAATTTGCTATTGGATCATTTTTGGACAGTTTGCATCAGTTTTACACAAGCAAAGTACACACAAATGAGTTCATAGACTCAAGCCAAGCACACATCACTTATCCATATAAATAAAGACCTACCCACCCCCCCGTCCCACACACACACACACACACACACACACACACACAGACACACACACACACACACACACAATCAGTCATGCACACGTGTGCACATACACCCACATTAAGAACAGTCATTTAATGGATATAGCTAGTTGGTAAAGTGCACCATTAAAGAGACGAGAGCCTGAGCATAACAAAGCTCTGATGCAATATTCATGCCTTCTCATTCTGGGCTAATGCTGTTTTCCTCCATTCCAAAGCAATGGATTTGCACATAACATGTCCCTATAAAGAGTCTTAAAGTGTACGTGGAGGAGGTTTTCTTAGAGCACTCGATCACCTTGTTCCACAGAGGGTAATTAGGAATTTGTTTGTTCACATATTCATCTGATAGACATGAACACATTAAACTAGAGAGGTCGGACCTGCAGAGAGAAAGTTAAGTGTTCAGTTGTCTTTCCCAAGGGCATTTTGCCAGAGATGGACACACTGGGAATCAAACTTAAAAATTCATCTCTAGTGTTTGCTGGTAGGTATGGATTTACTTAAGTCAAGCAATCAAAGCTACTACATCACTGTAATGACCAAATCAGAAAACCATAGAGTTGACTAACTGTGGACAGCAAGCTTACCTAAGAGCCGTCTTTCATCCAGATGTAATTTATGTGTCCATCTCATCAGGATGCCAATACTACAGATAGTTCTGGATGAGACCGTGCAAACCAATCCAAAAACACTTTCCCGATAACTTTTCTAAAATATCTTGATAAATAAAACAAAAAATGCACTCTTGTGCAATCCAATGCAAAAAAAATGCATAAATTTACACAACAATACAGTCTTATCTGATCTCTTAGTGTCTCAAGAACATTTAGAACATTAGCATTAACATCTGTTTACTTACCAGTCTACTATAAACACTGTGAGTTCAGAATCAAACTTCATTAAGCAACGCCAATGTTAACTCTTGTTTTCTTCTACCTCAGTTAGCACGCTAACCAGCTAGACCCGGCCCATCTCATAACTTTCTGATAGTGACTCACTGTAGCTTCCAATCTGCCCCGAAGACATAGTGCTGCTCAGAGAAAATATTATAACTTTAATATGTTCAGCAACAGAGAAAACTTAAAAATTACCCCTTTAAATCACACCGCCAACTATCAAACTGGTACAATATTATTTTTAATATTGAGAAATCCAACATTTGAGCCATTCCTACCGAACGCAGCTGTCCAAAGCTGCATGCAGGGGGTACAACAACAATAAAATGGCAAGATTACACCCAAAAGTAAAGAGTTTAGGTAAAATGTCACATGATTAAAAAAAAAAAAAATCTATGTTACATAATAATCATGGTGCTGAGTATAAGAGAAATAAATTACACCTTTTTTTGTTTCTTTCTTTTTAAAGAGGAAGATGAAAAAGTGTTGACAGGATGAGATGATAATAAAGATGACTAATCTTGGCATTCACACCTGATCAAAGTAAAACGATTCTGGCTCTGATCCACAAAGACAAAGAAGGAAAAAAAAACAAAACAGTAACCTGCAAAACTCCCCTGTAACCTCATGGAAACAAAAGCCTTTCAGAGACATAGATTTGCAGCTAATAAAGCACTCTAGCATATTTTAGCCTTCATCTGCCATGCAATAAATTAATATATGAAAATGTTGGATATCCTCATCTGAGCTCCCATCCACACATGAATTATTCACCTCAGCATGGCTACTCCATTATGTACTCTGCCTGCCACTTAGGCTGATGCTCCTGCAGAGCCCCATGCATACAGAGACATTAGGCCTCTCACTCATATACACACATACACAATTATATACAGTACAGTGCATGTGCACAGACATAGACATGAACTACTGACATCTGCATGCACATAATAAACTTTATCTTTATATCGCACATAAATACAAATATATTAATACAGTATACACATGCATATACTCACAAGACATGAATGCATGCCAAGTGATTCAGGCATTCAATAAAACAGACACACACATACACACACACACACACACACAGAACCCAAACAGTGCCCTCTTTATCTCCTGACTAGTAATCAGTGCCATGTAGACATCATCTCCACTCCCAACAGTGAACAGTGTACACACTGTAACCTATTATTCTAGAAACCCCAGGTGTCATTGTCAACTTCCTTGTCAGTAAAAAAATAAATAAAACACTCCTTAATCGTGAAATTAGCTGTTATCAGTTGTTTTGCACATAAACCACAGACAGTACAGAGAGAGAAGTGAGGAGGCGACCTCTGGCAGCCCAGACTGATGTCGACAGCTTTACAGCCTCTGATTGGAATACAACCATCAATTATGCCACACTGCACATAACAGCAGACAGTATCAAACCCACAGTGAATCTGATCAAAATGCCAACTAGCCACACTGGCAAACAGCTGGAAGTAAAAGCTTGTGTTTAATTTCAGGTTTCATCTACAGTGGGATTTCTGTGGTCTCACACTGTATCAGTTAAAAGTAATCAAAGTGCTGAGTCTGCAGTGTATTGCAACATTTATTGGTGCAAGTTTATTATCTATATTTACATTAATTGCACATCATTCATCCTTTATCTGAACTACTGTTACAAATGAAACATTTCATCTGTAAGTAAAGATGCAAATTAATATGGATACGAGATTTGAGATTTACATGTACATGTATATGATTGCTGGTATGAAAGTAAAATTCTCAGTTGACTATTAGGATCTGTGCTATGTGGAGCACTTTACTGACATAATAACAAAATTGTTAAAAAACATTATGGGAAAAATTCACTTAGAAGAGATTGTGTAAAAGACTGTCTTTTTATTACAGTAACATACTCACTGAACACCCTCAGTATCAGAATTTATTTTGGGCAAACCGGCTGAATTATCTGGACTTCTCTGCTTAGGGGCCATGTAAATATTTGGACTAATAAGACAGGTTAATCTCGTGCATGAAAAACTTTCCAGCCACAGTGAAAAAATGTTTCATCGCTATGAAGTTTCTCCCCAATTTCCAAAGAGGACAAAAAAACTTTTGAGAATAGCCCTTAAGTCAGTGATTAACTTTCTTCCCGTCTGCTGCAAACCCAGCATGCCTCTAGTTCCAATAGCGCCGGCAGTGTGATACATTACACTACATTCTCATTATGGCCACCTAGGGTTTTCCAACAGCTTGTACGGTCCGCGGTGAGTCTGCTCTCCCGTAGCGCTCGGAGGGTTGGGCACTGCTGCTAGCTAGCACCAGGTGTGAGGAGAAACTGGAGCTGCCTTTCTCCCTTCCTGTACCACCACATGGATCTCAGAGCCAGAATCCTTTATTTTCATCAGGTACAAACGCAGAAGGAGCTAAACTGGGATGATTTACTTGCACCCGTGTAGGTTAGGAGAGTAAAAACTTTTCTAGCTTCTTTCCCTGACTCTTATTACTGTGCTAAAAAATTCTGTCAAACATGGCCGTTAAAGAAATAAAGCAACTCCCAGGGGAGCTGTGGTTTTGATGACTGCATTCCTTGGCCACTTGTAATGCAGTGTTGATAACAGAGGAAGTGAAACTGATTTTTCTTTAAGATTGTAGGTCATTTTGTACAACAGCACACAGTAAGTAGCCAAAATATAAATATCAATGTCTAAAAGTGGAAACTTTTGTTGATATCACATAACACCACATGCAAACAGACTCAAATTGTGTCAACGATTCTTTTTATTCCTCTAATCAGACAATTACCATAAAACTTTGAATTTAATGTAATCAAAAGCTTTGTCTTGAATTCATTACCCCACTACATTTACACTGCACGCATCCTGTTGACCCAACATCATGGGTATCAGTGTGAGAAAAACTGCACATTTATTATACTTGGCAATTAAAGCAGTTCTGATTGTATCGGGGAACGAGAGGGAGCCTGGAGAGGACACTAAAGCTTTCGAGTGAGAGAGGAGCTGTAGTTTCAATCCACAGCATCACCCCATGAAACATGCATGCAATCAACAGGGTCAAAGCTCCACCGACAGTTTCCAGCCAAACTCATCCATCACAGAGAAACTGGATCTGTGGGGGCCTCCATTCTGGCTCTGCGCTGACCAACCCACCCGCACAGAACGGCCCATCAGCAGCACTCTAACACTAACAGGACTACAGAGCAGCAACACGATATATGATAAGCTCTCTTCTAACAGCTCTTGGACCAGTTCCAATCCCTTTTCATTGTTTTCACTCTTCTTCTGCAACCCCCGGCTCCTTGCTAAAAGGCATTACCTCAGCTCCGATGAGGTGATGACTGAAATGTCAGTGGCTGTAACAGTAACGTGACATGGCGTAAAAAATCCTAAATGAAAAAACCCAAGGAATGGCGCTACACGGTCTGTAATGTTTCAACATGAAACCCGGCTCCCATTAATGCGGTCTGCGTTTTGAAATGAAGAGAGCGGCTCATTTGATGTCCAGCTCTCGTGCTCAGTTACTTGAAATGGGTGGAAATCAATTTTTGGGCAGCGACACACACGCAGTAACACAGACAAGTTGGTTTAGCTTTTTTTTTTTTTTTTTTTTTGGAGGGTGCTACTTCCCTGCAATTGTATGTGGTTAAAGCCACAGAAGATGATGATGGATTTCAAAAAAAGAGATTGTGGTTTGTCATCTTTTCCTACATTTAATGAGCATGAATGTTAGAATTGTGCTCGATAAATGTTCACTTCTTATGACCTCTACTTATAAAATGTACTAAAAATTGAAGTTTCAATGCAAATGCAAGACTGTGTTCCATCTATCTTTCCATCTATCTAGATCTATGTTGCTCAGAACCAAATCCTACACTCCTTTAGTTTAATTATACTCTCCTCTCTGACGCAGTGTGCATATCAATCTCCTCTTTTCCTCTCTGTCACTCTCCCTTCGACAGCTTTATTCGCCTTGTCGACGACCACACATAATAAATTCGTGCCATCTACGCTTAATGTTTATTCTTTGTAAGAGAGCTCCGTGTGACGAACCAATAAAAAACTAGATTTACTGCGAGCTGAAAGCCACACGCAAGGGTTATCACGAAATTCCAGCACCGCTTCCTCTGCCTATCCATATGCATTGGAAGCACACGTTGATGGTGCACGCGCTCGCTCGGCTAAGGTAATACATTTCAATACGCCAGTTAATCCTCTTTTCCCCGGCATGGGAAATGGCCAACCCCTTAAATCAGCCACAACACCGGACTCAGTGCGGCAGGAAGAGGAGCTGCTGTATCCAATGCCCCTGGCTGACCCTCTTTAAATAGGATGTCTGGATGTGTTATGGGGGCTATTGTTTCCTATAAACATCTAGCACCGGGGCAATAACAATCGCATCAGGCCAAATGAAGTTATCTGAGAATGGAATTAAACTCGGTGTGACCCCGCTGTCTGCTCGGCTCACAGGCCCGCCATTAATAATGCCTAATCTAATCAAGGAGCTAAGATGGATGGATGGGAGGCCTGTATGTGTGTGGGTGTGTGTGTGTGTGTGTGTGTGTGTGTGCATGAGAGTGTGTGTTGGGGGGTTTGCTTTCTGCATATATGTGTGTCTCTGTACTTACATGCATGTTTGTGTTTCTGAGTGCTTGTGTTTTTTTCCATATGTACGTACTGGCGTGTCTACAGCTTCTTGTGTGATGTGTGTGAGCGTGCATGCATGGCTGGTGCTGGTGCATACGTGCGCATGCCTGTGTGTATATTTGTGTGTGTGAGTGTGTATGGATCAGGGCCAATGCCAGGCTCTACGCCAGACCAGTGTTCTTCTATTCAGGCCCAAACCAGACCCACGCCTGCTGCACTGGGCTAATGAACACAAACAGAAGACGGAGGAGAAAAATAGGGGAGAATATGAATGTGTGATTGTGTGTGATTGTGTGTGTGTGTGTGTGTGTGTGTGTGTGTGTGTGTGTGTGTGTGTGTGTGTGTGTGTGTGTCCTTGCAAACAGGGAGAAAAAGGGAAAATGAAGACAGAGGAAATGGGGGCAGATAAGGAGGGATGAAGGAGGGAAAACAGACAAAGCAGGGTGGAAGGCAGACAGAGAGAGTACGAGAGAAAGGGGACCACCACATGGTTTCATCCTCTGTTATCTCACTCTTGGCAAAGACATGCCCTTGTAACTGATAGACAAATAACCCTACTGTGACTGTGATAAAGCCTGGTCACAGATGGAGAGAGGGAGGGTGGAGACGGGGAGAGAGGAAGGGAGGAAATGAGGAAGGCAGAGAGGGAGAAAAGGCACACAGAAACAGACAAGGAAAGAAAAGAGAAAGGGTAAAGAAGAGATAAAGGAAGGAGATGAGATGGGACAGAGAAGGGGAGAGAGTGAGGACAGATCGTGGGAGTGTGTAAGACAGGAAGGAACAGGAACAGGAGTGGGATTGGGTGATGGAGGAAGAAGGAGACAGAGAGGAAGAGGGAAGGAGAGAGAGAGATGGAAGGAATGACAGAGAACTATATAGAGGCAAGACATGACTCATTCAGTGTGAGGATTACTGGGAGAACAAGACCTCTTAATATGAATAATCGTTTCCTCTTATAAATATCAGGGACGTGAACTATAACACATAAACACACATATCACAACATAACTGTATGCACATGACAATCCCACTATATACAATATATTACCAACAAGCTTAAGTAAAATATACGCAATAATCATGTTACTTTACTGTTCAGTGATGTTTTGCATGCACAATGTACTTAACACTACCTAAAGACGAACTCAGTGTTGCCCTGCTACAGGTCAGAGAGTCAGTGAGTCACGGAGAACAGCGTAACACCGGCAGTAGACTGAAGCTGAGCCCTCGACTTTCTCAAGTTATCAAAAATGTCACAAGCTCTTACTTTAACATGCCGGACTTTCAGTATTTTCTTTCTTTGCTGTAGTGTTAGAGAGAGAGAGAGAGAGAGAGAGAGAGAGAGAGAGAGAGAGAGAGAGAGAGAGAGAGAGAGAGGTGAGAGAGACTAAACAGAGAACATGGGTGAAAGATTCAATGAAGGATTTGTTAGCCACAGAGCGGAACGAATGCAGGTCTTTTACCAACTTGGAGCCAGATCCAAAAATCAGAACCCATCCCTACTAGCCCTGACTGGACCCTCGTCCAACACCTTTGTGATGAACCTGAAACACCAGCTGTGAGCGAATCCCTCGTCGTGGAAAGCTTCCCGATAAGGAGGCTGTTACAGTCTATTAATGCCTTTGGTTCAAGAATGAGATGTTCAACAAATCACTTATAATGTTATGGAGTCAACATACTTTTGGTAGTACAGTACAAAAGTACAGACTTTGTTGCTGTAAAGATTGAAAGGTGTTGAGTTGTCTCATTACACAAAATAGACACAAAATAGAAATAGTAGAAATAACCTACTCAAGCTGATGCTCCATTCTACAAAGTTGGCACTATAGTTACAATACACATAATATCCCTGAGAGAGAAAAATATTGTTTGATTTGTGATATAAAACAATGGCTGGCCAGTTTGTTTTTGACTGTTTGACATGACATTTTCATAAAACATCTGGTCATCAAATGACTGAAAACAGAGGAGGAGTGAGACTGGTGGTTTTCAAAGATGAAAAAAATGATGATGTCAATGAATAGAGAAGAAAAGGCGCGGGGGGGGGCTGGGGGGGGGGTCGTGAAGAAAGCAAACAGGAAGTCTGTGAAAGGACAGGGAAAGTACATTAGTTTAATGACAGACAGCAAGACTGTGAGAGAAGAGAAAGGAGGGAAGCAGAGACGGTTCAAAAGCTCTTGGCTCTTGGAAAATTGTTGCTATAATAACAATCTGCCTCCTGGTCTGATGATGTTTCACAATATCCGAGAGATCTAGACATGGGAATTTCTAAATGAGAGCCAGACCTGGTTCAAATAGTATTTCCAAACTGTATCGATGGTTTGTTTTAACTCGCTCCGAGCGTCAGATGGTGAGATCTGCCACATAAGACATTGACAAAAGTGTCAGAATGTTTAGACATTAAAAAAACATGTCTGATGCCTCATGTAAAGCAGTTTCTGGTAGACTGAGCAGGTTGAAACAAAGGTCTGCATGCTTGCTGTATGATGAGACATATATGCATTTTTCTCAAGTCAGCGTTTAAATCAGTCCTCCCGATTTACTCAGATTTCTAGTAAAATCAATCAGCAGCTCAAACTGCAGTAACCTATTGTTCATATACTGAGCACTGCGGATATGGCTTGAGAAGTATGGCTTTCATAACAATGAAATGTACCCTGTGAAGTTTTCTTGTAAACTTGTTAATGTTGTAAACACAGTTGTGTTTACATTCAGTGCTTCACAGTGTGTATACTTGAGGCCTAACAAACGTGTTGAACGCATTTTCTTTCTCATACAACATTTGCAAAGACATCTTCTGTGAAAATTGAAACCTGCGTTGTTTACATCAGTATCACATTAGCTGGGACTCTTCTTATTTCTTACATGTTGTTGGTGCATTGCAGCTGTTTCTTGACACGTTGTCACAAACAGCTCTTGATCAGTGGATAGTATGAAATAGATATTTCATTTGATAGACATGGCCAATTTTTCAGGTGGACGACACTTTCATTTACGATTACAATGAGCAATCTGACAGAGCGGCACAGACGCTGATGCTGTTGTGTTACACGTCAGTCCTCTGATTCCAGAGCGCCGGCATGATATCTAAAATCACACACTGGAGCAGCATTATGCTCCAGTTTGATCCTTTGTTTGATTCAGTGAAAACATGAAAAGGCGGCATAATGAGGGATCAACATAGCAGGATCTCTGCAAAGAGATCAAGACAAAAGATTTATTAATAATAATAAAATTATATAAATTACAAGACAAAAGGTTATGATACACCCTCTGAGCAGCAGATTGGAGGCTACAGTGAGTCCCTATGATACGGGCTGGGGCTAGCTGGTTAGCGTGCTAACCTCAGTAGAAGAACAGATATGGTAGAGACAAGAGTTAACATTGGCGTTGCTTTCCATCTCTGGAGACAGCTCTTGATGAGTAAAGGAATGAGGTTTGATGCTGAACTCGCAACATTTCTTCTAGACTGGTAAGTAAACAGCTGTTAATGCTAACGCTGGTGCAGCAGGAGCAAAACGTACAACTTGCTCTCTGCAGTTAACAGGAATGTGCACCCAAGTAGAGCACAAGATAAAAATGAAATACTCTTTGCGGATTTAATGTGTGGGCTAACTCAGGAACAGGTTTACTTTTTTTCACTGCAACTTTCTGTTTACCAATTTGTCCAAAGATAGTATCAGTTTTTATAAAATGAGACGTAGTAATTAACACAATGTGGATAGAAGTTGATCAGCATGTTTCAACAGCAGGGCAACACGTTTACAGGATTAAATGCATGTGGGTTGAATATTTCATGAGGAAGTGACAGAACAACAACAGTATGTGTTTTGGTGAACGAAACAAAATCATGTGTCAGTGTGTATGCTGAACTGTCATGTGTAAATATAATCCACCTACATTACATCAGATCCATAAACAATCTGGATTCAAGGTTCATGTTAATTTCAAGTGGAAAGGAGGCCTCTGTCTTTTCATCCATCTGTTCATCTAACGGTCCACCTACAGTATATTTGTCAGTCTGCACACATCTCAGGCTTTCCTCCCTCCGTCCTACTTCCCTCTCTCTCTCTATTTATCAGCCCCCCGGCTGGTTTTAAATTTATGGGGCCTTATCTTTATATCACTGCTCTTCTTTTTTATTAGGTGTTGTTTCAACTGTGAACTGTATTGGGATTCCTGGACCATGGACATTTCTCTTTTTCATGGGAACATCGTCTCTATTGACTGACTAAAACTCACAAGCTGTGGGAAAACACAGGCTTGTCTTGTGTTTGCGTCTGTGTTCACGTGAGTGTGGCCATGTGCGTTACCTACGATCATCATTAAAGACGCTAAAGTGTTCACTGTAATAACATGAACTTGCAAACACTAGGCCTATATGCCATTTAAAAATGGCAAAGATCGTAGCTGATACTGATGATATAAGACTGAACATAATTTATCTTGTTGTTTACCAAATTGTAGGTTTGTTGTATTATTTAGATTTTATTTCATTAACAGCACAGTTTGTTAATTTCAGAAAAAAAACCTTTTTTTACTCCTCTGGAAGAATTTCTTCTTTTCGTCCATGTTTGATTTTTTTTTTTCTTTTTTTTCATTTTGCTTGTTCATTCCTGATTTTATTACTGCATCTAAGGTTTCCTCTGACAAAGAGGGTTTTAACGTCCAAAATGAAATGAACCGGGATAAGAAAGTGCATGCTACACTACTTACAATATAAAAGATGGCTTGTGCTGCTGAAGAAGACATTCCAGTGAAGCTAACTACTGGGGGCATGTATTGGTCATGACATAAAGAATCAGATAAGCTCACCAACTAGCTTACCTTGCTGTTCCTTGTTCTGCACTCAGCCTCTTCCTCCCCTCTCCTCCTTCCCCTTTCTGACATAAACAACTCTCTAATTTACGACCAATAATATCCTGATTCAATCACCTGATTGATTTTGGACTTGTGTCCCACTAATAAATCTCAGCTCTTCTTCTCTTATTGAGTCCTCCATCGGATCTCCACACTCCCCCACCCAAACACACACAATCATCCGCGCACACACACACACACACACTCAGATATATATAGTCTAATGGTATTAGAAAATCAAAGTCTCTCATTTTGTCTCAGTATATCCGCAGGGCCTGGTAATAGATCTGGCTGTACTTATATCCGGAGAAGAAGGAAGGAGGAGAGGAAGAGGAGGAGGAAGAGGCTGATAAAAAAAGAGGAGAGGAGGAGAAGGAGGAGGAGGACTGCAAGAATAACTGGAATTAAGCAGAAGGAGATGAAGAGGATATAAAGAAGAGTAAAATGGAGAGCATAAGAACAGCAAAAGAACAGACATCGAGAGTTAATCAGGATGTGTGGGGTTGAGAGTGTGTGCGTGGACTGAGGCTGAATTTACTGAATTAGAACATCTTTATCTGGTCAGCAGCAGAGCGACAGGAATAGTAAACCACAGCAGGCGGTGATCCTAACATTTTCTCCTCTAAAGCAAGGCTTCAATCCGCTCTCATTGCAAATCACTGTGGAAAGAAGCATCACCCAAACTCCTCAGACATGAATGAAAATCTCAGATTGTGGAGTACGTGGCCGGGAGGCTACAGGAGTCTAATGTTAAGATTCTCTCCATTTTAAAAATGAGTGATTTACTTGATTTAATGCGTTCTTCTTTTCTTTCATCACCACAAATTATCTTTCACTCAATCAACTAAATTTACCAGTGACCCACAACAGGCTTTGAGATGTTATTAAAAAAGTAAACAAGTCCAACAGTCCAATTGTGATTCAAGGCCCTGTGTGACTCAGTGCCATTTTCATCAACAACTAAAATCAGAATTTAATTCACATAACCAACCCAAAGAGTGAAGCCTCTTTGTGTAGCAGATTTTTTCCAGCTGCTTTTACAAACTCCAGTGTGTACAGTGCAGTCACGCTGTTTGATTTGTTATTTATTATTTGTTATTGGAATTTATATTGTTGTCAGATTGTCCTTTGGGACTGTCGAAGTCATTCCTCTGTCCTCCTTCTGTCTGTATGCTGACATTACCACAGCTTGACATTAGTCTGAAGCTGTGGTGCTTCAGTTGCTTAAAAAAAAAAATTAAAATTAAAGCGCATGTTGAATTTTAGTGAAATAAAGGTCAGCACAATAGCATCAGCAAACTTTCCCTCCATAAATCATATTCATTAAACTTCACTCCATATTTTTCCCCTGGTCATCCATGCCCTCCCAGGGGGCGCGTCCCCCAGTGTGAGACCCACTGGTCTAAAGAGTGCGGTGTGCGCATGTGTGCATGTGTATAAATACACTCAGGCATGAGCCCTGGCAGAGTCGCTTATGAGGCCACATGCATGCACACGCCGTGACCAGTGTAATCACATCTGAGTTCACGTCTGTGTATACGTTTGCCAATCCTCTTGCTGTGCACCTTGTAGCCCCCCCACCCACTTCCATTAATATAATTAAATTCTACTACAAACTTTCCCTTTGAAACAAATTAATTAAGATGCTATTATTTAGCCATTGAGAGGTTAATGACCACCATTAGCAACAAAGGCTACATCCACCATCATCAGCCAAACTTGGTTATTTGGTCCATTCTGGTTATTTACTGAGCCTGAGATTGATGGCTCCTGATACTGCGAGTGACGCTAATTAGCTTTTAAAACATAACACACTCAATCACTGCTCGGGACCGTACAGCAACTAGAGAACAATCCCATCATCCTTTGCTCCTGTCTGAACATAGAGGACAGTGAGAATTTTGAAAGGACATTCTGTACCTTCTTTCTGTGTACAGTATACTGCGCATACATTTAAACATTGTGCAATACTTCAAATATTTTTATTTAGAACCCATAAAATAATATAAACCATCATCAGAAATGCTTTTACCTATTGATTGATTAAGTTTTCTGCTCTTTAAATGGCAGCGTTGTGTTTTAATTTGCTGCTTTCAATCATTATGTCATCGTAGATCATACAAGATAAAAGCTACTGTCACTGTCCAGCAGAAATCTTCCAAATTGGGTAATTTCATATGTTCGGGTTAAAGTTTACTTTATGGTCTGAGGTGTATACGACTCCACGGCTAAGTAAAAATCCTCCCAACACCAATCAAACAGACTTGAAAACAACATGTGGGTAAGGTTTCATAGTACTGGATAGGAGCAGAATATCTACTAATTTAAGAAAACAACAGAGAGTAAAGAATAAAAACAGTGCATGTGAATGTTAATGACATGTATTCTTCTCAGCACAGGGGAGGCTCTTTTTTAAGAGTGCTGAGCCTCTCTGCCAACCACATTTCTACTAGTCCCACACAGCGAATACCGTTGATGCCGAGGCCTTATGCAAAGATCCTGCATTACACCAAGCAAATAAACTAATCTACAGCGGTGACAACAATAATCCCTGTTCCACAAACACACCAATGATCCCACCCATAACAATGACATATTTAAGAGACAATAACATTTTCCTTCCCCCTTGTTTCACACTCTACAGAGTTAAATTAATGGCCAGGCATCATGATGTCATCAAGAGGACAGCCAGGGTCTGGTGGATGTTACACCCGGCCCCATCGGGTCGCCTCATTGGTGGACCCTGGAGCGGCGGCCAATAGGAGCAGTGGTTGAAATCACAGTGGGGGCCAGATGAGTAATGGCCTCACCAGTAAAGGGCATTGAAATGACATTGTGGGGATAACAGAACTTATTGTCAAGCGTTTACACTGTGGGCGATTTATAGCCGCTCCATAAATGTTTATTAGCTTTCCCTCTATTTATAACTTCTGAAAATCATGATGGGCCTGACTACGCCCTTGTGTCTCTGCTCTTTTATGATCTGGGTGAACGTACCCTGACAAGCAGCACTGTGGGATCTTTGTGTCCGGGTGCCTGTATGTATATGCGTGTGTGGATTCCTACAGTTTTATGCACCCACAGTATATTTGTGCACATGTGTTTTCACAAGACTCCTATGTAAATGCTTTTATATCTGAAACACATAGACACGCCCATAGCCTCTCTCTCTCTCCCCCTGCCACACTCTCTCTCTCTCTCATACACATACACACACACACACACACACACACACACACACAGGTGTTCTGTAGAGGCATGTGATTTAAGATGGATGTGACAGGCTTTTATCAACAAGCGTGTAAATCAGCACAACCTTACATCAGGAGGAAGCTGACACTCTAAAACAGTCTGAAAATCACAGCACCAAGGGCTGAGATTCAGTCGAAAAAGGGAAGAAGAAGGGGAAAGACTCACTCACACACGTCTATGAGAACGCTCGAAGATGGTTAATGTTTCCATTAAATTATTTGGATTCAGTGTCACTGACATATGATTTTTTATGGCTGGAAATTTCAAACATCGCCCTTCCCTAAACTTATTTTTCATCCAACAATTTTTGGATTATCATATCATTTAAGTGGTTTTGCAATATCAATCAAGGGCGAATAAGACTTAACATAATAATTAATTGTTTGCAGCAAACTGAGGAGCTATTGCTAAAAATGTTTCATTATATCCATTAAAGGCAAAAAGAGACAAACTAGAAAACCTGGTCAGATGTAGAACCACTATAAGACTTTAAATCTGAAACACAACTGCACAACTTGAAACCAGTGCCAACAGTGAGTCACTGTTGGCTGTTCAACCCCAGGGCACTGTTAATTCTTCCTCCGCCACAGTTTCATGCTTGTGGGATTATTGAATTTAAAGAATCTGAAATTAAAGTCAGACAAATATGGCTTAATGTGATTATTTTATAAGACTGCCTCCCACGGTTCACTCATCCATTACAGAAGACACCATAAAAATGATTCCCTCCTTTATGTTTCAGTGTAATTGCAGCATGTGGTGTAGCCTTAAACTCCAGCTCTATTCAGTGTAGAAAACCTTATAGTATATGAACAACAATCATATAGCTGTTCTCTGAAGCCCTGGACGTCTACATCTTCTTGAGTCTCAGAAGTCCAGCCTTCCACAGCAAGAAACATTTTTACTGCTGTTACTTCAATATGCCGAGTGGCTGATTTGTACACGTGTTACAAAATTAAAAACTCAATTTTCTTCTTCTTCTTCAAAAAAAAAAAAACATTCCCATACAGAAAGACTTTTTACTTGTGACTTAAATAATAATTCACTGATTGGCATTGACAGGGGAGGGTAAAATGTTCCTGCATCTGATGCCCTCAGTCCTGCCCCCCCCCCCTCCATCTTCTTGTCATACAGAAGGTACTCTCATTGGCTCAGGCTTTTAAGTGTGGGCCAACTGTGGTCATCTGTGACAGCAGAGGTGTAACTTTATGAAATAATTACTTCACAGGCCTTCGGAGTATGTCGAGGGCTCAAAATAAACAGCACTATGGGAGAGGTGGGGGAGAGAAGGGGGAGGAAAGGCAGAATAGAGAGAAGGCCATGTGAATGAAATGCAAACGCTAGCTGCTCTCTCTCTCTCTCTCTCCCTCTCTGGGACAGGGATTTATGAGAGATGTACATGACATGGCAGCAGCTCAGAAGAAGCCTCTCTCGTTCTCTCTCTCTCGTTCTCTCTCTCTCTCTCTCTCCCCCTCCCTTGATCCCATCGCAGCTGTTCCAGCCCTGGCCCACTTGCTGCACCTGCCCAAAAAGGCCCTCGATCAAGGCTAGCACGGAAAAACCTAACAGCTCTTAAAGGGATACTGCTGTTCTTTTATGGACACATTCCCCACGACACACACAACATCAGATCAGACATTTTTGTTTTCCTTGGATTTTAACCTAAACTCCTGCAGCCTTAGCATGCACGCTCGCCTGTCGATGATTTAAACTTTCAAATCTCTTCCTTGATGTTAACTCCCTTCTGACTTTGACAAACCGAGGGAGGGAGATTCCTCAAATTTACAGCATCATCCGTTAACCCTAAGTCACATGATTCTTCTGTGCTGTAACTACTCCCGGCGCTGTCCGGACAGAGGTTGTCTAGTGCTAGTCCCAGTGTCTGGGCTTCCTTGTTGATTTATATGACTGAGAGTCTGGTGAAAATCATCACTGACTCCTTGTCTCAGACAGGAAATCAAAGAGAAGGAGACAGCATAATCAGTGGAGCAGCCTGACCCGGATTCAGAGCGCTCAGAACCTTCTGGAACATGGCGGACAGCAGCTATCAGCACAGGCCTGGCTGGAGTTTGAGAGCAAAATTTATAGATGTGAGATACAAGAGTATGTTTTGCATGTTTGAAATCATTCAGTACAAATGTTGTATACTTTTCATTAGAGCGAACCATCATGCAATATTAGATTTTTTTTCATGTACTGTATTTTTCCTATGATTTAATTGCATATTGGTTTTAAAAGACTGCACTGCATTACCACAAATCAGCAAAGTATCTGACAAGATAATGACTTGATGTTAACTCTGATGGATTACATAACTCAAGCAAGTTTCAAGAGTCTTCCAATTGATTTTCACTCCATACAGATTGGAAATGAACGGCTGCCAGACACAGTTGAAAAAATAAAACTGTAGCGCACGCATCTGAAAATGATCAACTAAAATGTACGCAGGAAGTACACAGGAATCATATTTTAGCAGCTAAAACTGGTATGCACCTTCCACCAGGATCTGAACCTTGGGTGTCCATTACCCTCCTATTCACTTGGCCACGTGCTCTTGTGTGCAATTAAGTTTTTATTAAGTATTCATAAAAGGTCTCTCTGCTGTCCCTGTAATGGATATAACTCATTGTGCACAATTATTATACCCAGGCAAAGAAATTGATAATTATGTGTATGAAGGTATTTTGCTGACAGATGAAAGCAATTGGGAGAGTGTGGCCCTTCTCCACTAGAGTTGCAATAGATAAGATATTGTTTGCTTATATGTTTGTGAGTGCTCACAAGTATGTGTGAAATGGCCAATATGTGTGTTTGCACATGCAAATGTGCATGTGCGCCCATGTATCTGAGTGAGGAATGTGCCCCTAATTCTCGTTAGAGCCCTAATGTAGCCATGAGTTGACAGACTGCCTCAGCCAAGCGCCATGTGCATTAAAGTGACTGAAGGAAGATAAACGCACAGTACCCAGATTAAAGTGACAAATAGACTCTGCATGCAAAGTGGCAAAGGTAAATTGTGTTGCTAAATGCGAGTGGAGACGGTTTCTGTGACTGCTGCATGCAGACTATCTGTGATAAACGAGGGATAAGTGCTAAAGCACTAAAGTCAAAGCCATTAAATTTCACACTGCCCTCTGACCACTTATTTCCCTCCAAAAACATCAGAGGCAAAGCATGGCATTGGTTGTAAATCTAGTAAATGCACTGATATGCAAAATGCATCCTGTTTTAAATGAACCTCTACATTTTTTCCTTAGCTGAGCAATAACACATCTGTTGTGTGAACTATTTCACGGTGCACACTGCAACCTGAATGTGAAGGGAGCGACAGTGAAACAAAAGGACCGGCAACTCTCCAGGTGGAGAAAAAAAGAACATTATGAATACACCTTATGCTTAAGCATCGAGATATCATGAGCACCGGTTTTATGCTAATTACAAATAGTGATATCACAGAACTTAAATAGCCTCAATACGGGGTCATCAGAAGTGATCTTGTACCCCTCACGGTATTAGAGGACATGAATTTACTGCATCACTGACATGTATGCTACACAGTAATGAAGTCCATAAACGTTTCCCCAACAGTTGTCTTCATATCTTCGCATTAGTGTATGACAGGTATGTTGTAGCCTACATGATACATGCTTCAGTAGCCAGGAGCAGACCATGCATCCAAATCATGTCTGCAGGTTTTCCCTCCCACATGACAAGTCATGAGACAAACTATCACACATACACCAAATCTGACACCCGAGTGGTACAGTAGCAGCGACAGTGAAATTGTTGGTAATAGTTTTGCAGTGACAGCAGTGACAAACAATTTTAATCTCGCGCGAGCCGTCGATACGGAACATAAGTGAAAGACAAGTGAACACACATTCACCTATGCTGAAAATGTATGAAAGAGACAGGGGGTCTGACGAGTAGTAGGAGACTACAACTCATGTTCATTTGCGACTTCTTCCTCAGTGCATGAGACAAAATATTAACAGGCAACATTTTTAATTTGCTATTCTTATAATATCCAATGTTGGTGATTTAATCATTAACTTAAGTTAATACTATCAACTGTGAGTGTTAGTATTAGACAGGATGTGAAACTGGGACACTGATGGTGAAGGCAAATGATTACACACCTACCGAGCAGTCAAATCTCTGCAGCCTTATTTTTCACTGCAAGTCACATGACTTACTGCACTGGCACTGAATGATATCACTGGATGTAAATCACTAATACAGAGTAATTGCATGTGAATCAAAACACCTTGTTTAACAGTAGCAAAAGTCAACATTACTACAGGTGTTATTGCTGCTTGTAGCGGTGGTGCAAACGTGTGTGTCAACTGATATATGTCAGTGAGAGAGAGAGAGAGAGAGAGAGAGAGACAGGTGGGTAATCAAAGGTAAGGCTGAGGAACTACAGGATATGATGATTTATTGCTTCATTTGCATCTTTGACAAAGTGTGTTGAAACACAACTCCGCTCCTCTGCCTGTGGGGCGCCACATTACACTGTACTCTTCAACTGCACCTGTGCCTTACTCATTCATAGCCACACGCTGACGTGCCCAGACATCATGTTGGCAAGGAAAATGTGTACAACGTTTTACATACGACAACATGAAGTGAGAAGGGCTGTGGTTTCCAGGCTGGAGGAATTATTTGTGATTAATTGTTTGGTGTAGGCAACGGTTTCCAAAGTAAACAAAAGAAGAGGATCAGCTCAATTATCAGACACAGGAGATCAACTTCAGGAATTTATGCTGAAAGTTGAACCAAGTGTCAAGCTGGAGACGCTTAAGTCATAGAAAAAATAACACTGAAATGACAAAGTTGTGGACAGTTGGATAGAATAAAAACAGGAACAATTTTTTGTTAATAAAATGTCCCGAGTTCTTTCTTTGTTCTAAATAAATGTTCAACATTAAACATAAAAAGAGCTGGTGAATTAATTTTTAAGGGAATAGTGAAACAGTATTTTTGAGGGTTTTTCTTTAATTATTTACTTTTGAAACAGGATGTTTCAAAGTTGTAGAACATTATTTTGGGAAAGAGGAAAGAGTGATCCTATTTTTTATTCGACACATGCTTTTTTGATGGTTATTTGCATCGGTTTACTTGTTTTCACTTGTTCCTTTAACTGAACGAATCCTTAACAATCTCAAATTGCAGCTCTACTGTGTTGATTTGGATCGATGAGACTTGTGTAAAAACCCTCGTTCGGGAGAGACTACCAAGCACAAGTACAAGTACACACTGGTACACGAAGCCATCAGCACACTCGTTTGCACAAATGTAGTGAAGTTATTCTCGCCTGCGAATGCACTGACAGACCAGTAAACACACTCATTTACGTATTACTCAGCTTTCCTAAATTAGAGGCTAACTCTGATGATATGACTCACACCTCCTTTCTTTACTCTTGGCCAGTTTGTCGCTGTTGATGTGCGTGTGTGTATGTGTGTGTGCATGTGTGTGTGTGTGTAAAAGCTCATTTGGGTCTGTGCATGTCCTCCTGTGTTTGTGCTTGAAGATGTGCGCGCCTCCGCCTTGTGTGTCGGCATGTGAGTGTTTATATGTTTCGACACAGACCTGCCACTTTGACCTTCGGGGCTGAAACATGAACCGACAGAGCAGAGTTTACATCAGTACACAGCAATCACAGGAGCTAACTTCCCAAAAAGACTGTTCTCTGACCACATCAGGGTGGCCTGTGAAACGTAAACACAGTTGATTTAAGCACTGATATAGACGTATAAAAAGGTGGATGAACTACATTTTACATTTGCCCTTTAGACATTTAGCTGGCAATCTTATCCAGAGTGACATTTGTTTTGAATTTCTCTTAGTGATCACTGGAAGGCGAAAAGCCATCATGTTTTTATACCATTTGCTTTCATTTGAACTGAGCAACTTTGTTCTCTGATGGCTCTAAATGGCAGCAGGAAACAACTGTTTGAACTGCTGTGTGTTTAAAGCACTTTATTACTCTTAAATTATGCCGTGTAATCCAAGCAAAATGAACTGTGCCATGTGATACATCAGTTTTACAACAGTGACACTTCCTTACTACAATCACTTTGAATTTATAGCATCTCTTTCAGAAGTGAAGCTCTTATCTGTTGCAGCTCCATAGTGATTTAGACCAGTGTTTTTACATCTTAAATTTAGATTAGATAAACTTACATCACTCTCTTATCTATTACAACTATTAAACTGCAAATGTATGTGTGCAAAGTTTTAAAAACAAGTAGCCTAAACGCAGCCTCTTGTCTCTGGACAAAACAAGCCATGTCCAATGCTAAAGCTTCTCAAGTTACTATACAACCGGAGAATGAAATGTACGCAGACTGACAGTTGCAGCTCTAATAAACTCTAAACTGCATCTGAGAGGAAGAGATGTTTCAGGATCTTTTAACTGTGACTGAAGGGGAATTCAGCATCTCACGGTAGAATCTCGAGCTGTAGACTTCCTGATGCTACATTTTTTCGTCAACTGAAAGGGCAAAAGCAACGAAAACAACTATCCCTCCAGCTGCTGCTGATGTAATCTGTTGTTGGGAGATTTACAGCACAAACTAATGGAAGTTTTGAAGTAAGGAGAAAATATTTCCCCCCGTCAGAAAACAGGAGGGGATTTAATCTACAGTATTTTTAGTGAAACTATGTAATTTTTCCCCTAGTTTCAGTTCAGGCAAAGAGGGAGAGGACGATATAAATCAGATGAAGGGCCTCCATCCTCAGGGCCCAGAGAGTTGAAACCCAAACCAAGCCGAGGTTAATGGAAGTTCAACTCGAGATTTATTTTAATTATTCCATTGTAATTTCTTGAACTCAAACAAAATGTCTCCTTTGTTGAAGTCACTCGCTAAATTATACCACATCTGTAGTGGAAAATGTAAAAGTTGTCAAAAAAACTTTTTCCCCCCTCGACTCTCTGGGTTAAATTAATGTGTGATACAGTGTTTAGCTCAGTGATTAAAAGCCCCGTTCAAGAAGCAGACTGGGAATACTGGAATTCCCAAAAGGAAATGAGGAAATATGACAACAGAGGGAAAGGAAAGGACAGGACATTTTTTTCAGGTTTAGTTTGTATGAGAGGAGGAGGCAAATTTAAGCAGCACATTTCTTAATTATTTCTTTCTTCTTTCAGTAATTCACCAATGTATTTTCAAAGCATTATATTGCTGAAGCTTAGATTTTAGCTTGGAGCTAAAAGGAAAGGGGTTTTTATAAGGTTAAAAATATCAGTGACTTCATATTTACAGAATAACTCAATTCATAGATAATAATTATTCACCCATTACAGTAAAAAGATCCATTTAATGAAACTACAGTGTGCACTGCCTCCCAGTGGGACGCTCATATAAGGGCCAGTCTCTTTCATTAGACGACAAGCAAATTAATTACTCAACATGAGTTACTTGGGAGTTTCAGTAACTTTTAACAATAGCAAATGCACATCAAAGGGACGGTCTGTAAATAACCATTAGACAGGTGCAACATTGCAAGCACACAATGAAGGCCAACTTTTCCCCTTGAAGGGTGAGCCAACCAACGTCTGTCCTTGATTGCTGCCAGGGAACTTAAAGCATGGTTCTGCATGAATCAGTCCAAGAAGACACCACATGAAGCATGACAACCGCACAAGCCAGCTTTGGTATGAGTGTTTGCAAACAGGAACTAGCCTCCAATCTGCTCCTCCCTCCCTCCCTCCCTCCCTCCCTCCCTGCAGCCCCAGCTGTGCAGGGGCCTATTTTAAACATCCAAACTGCATCCTGGGATACACTGACACACAGTGAGCATTAATCAGAATGTCTTACCATGATGGGAGCAGATGATAAGGCTATTACTAATCACTGAAATAACTTCCTGCCACCTGCCTTACTGTTACCTTGTGCCAAAGTACAACACATAGTGATGAAACAGTTGAAGGAGCTTCTACAAGGCTGACAGCTGATCAAGTAAACTGACGCGCTAAGCTCCACCACATCTAATGCTTACAATACTTAAGAGTAATGGTCTGTAACATTTTCATATTAAGTAAATTCATTTCGGAGAATGATATAAAACAACAGTGTTTCAACCTGCGTACTGTACAGGTAGGTTAAGAGAGGTTTTACATTTGCTACAGCTGGAATCTGGTGGGTCTTAGTGAGAAATTCTGTACTGTACATACAGTAGCTGATGAAGAAGATGAAGATGATCTGGGTAACTAGCCACCTACAGAAACTCAAATCAGACTCAGAGGGAGGGTTTCTAACAGCATTTGCTAACTTTTTTGTGTGTGTGTGTGATTAGATCAGTTATTTTCAAATATGCAACATGATACCTCTTTTTTTTTTCATAAATGCTAAGCTCTCTAGATGAAACATGTTTCAATAAGCTTTACTTCTGCAGTATTTTGGCTGTATCACCTCTTCACCTCTTCTCATCTTACTGCAAACAATAATCAGTGTTTAAACTACTTGAACAAGGATGAAAAGTTACACTGACTGCTCATTCAAAAAAAGATAAAAAAAACGAGGGGCTAACGTTGTCAGCCGTTAAGTCTTGTTCCTGGTAGTGGTTGAAATCACGAACCAAGGACCTGAAGGATGTACATAAACTATTTTCTGAAATGTCACAAATCCATTCTGAGTCACCACCACTGCCCCGGATCACTCTGCTCCTACTTACATCCAAATCCTCAGCCGCACTAAGTACCACAGCTCATGTAACTCACGCCAGCACAGATCTGCCTTGCCTCTTTAACACCTCTTCTGACCGGTCAAAGTGCTGAGCCAGCAGGGCCATGCAGAAAATGAAAACGCTTTTAATGTTGCACAGTTTTAATCCGTCAAATTGTGTGGCTGGTTTGATGAATCACAACACTATAGATCTTTGTTAAATATTACATCCAAGCCACAGTCTTTGTATCCCTCCTTGCCATAGCTTCTGTTCTGTTACTTAGTGTTCAGAAGTGGTTTGTTGATTAATGCCTCATTTTAAAACATGATGTATGAAGTTTATTCCACCGTTGAATATATATTATTTGTTACCCTGCTTGAGAGACGTAGTGGAAGATTTTAGGGTTTTGAGATTCAAACTCTGATTAAAAACAAAATACTTCAGTGTCAGTGTTTATGTTTGAAAAAGAAATTGACAAATTTAAAGTTATTGCAGCAACTATTATTTCCACCACTTTAGTTAGTTTTTGAGATATTGTTCCCACCCCCCCACCCCCCTTTAGTCAGTTCATGGCCAGTTTAGGATACCTTTCTGGGCACATGGTTGCCTTGTGTGGTCTATCCGCATTACCCACAACCTCACTTCAGATTATCTGAAGAGCAGTGACCAGTTTTAGCTGGTGTCGGCTGGTTTGGACCTCAGTAACAGCACCAGTCATGATTAATCCAAGATTTGTGACACAGACACTTCTGTTACGTATTTACTATTCCTGCTGTCTCTCATTTCCTGTTTTAGATGTGTACACTGTAAAAGCTTTTTTAATATCATTATTATTATTCCATTACTCAACACCTCTTCCATCCATTTTTCCAGCCACAGCGCTGACCCTGCAGAGAGAGCCCAATGCGACGCCTGTCACTATGTCGACTTTACAGCTCCATGTGCTAGAAGACAAATGGTTGTAAGTATACCCGCTACACTCCCTGGCATGATGGGACACAGTGCCAGGCATACCCGGCTGGGACACAACTAGACTGCCCACCACTGAAGTACAAGCTGGTGGCGTTTAAATTCACTGCTATCTGTGAGCAGAGACTGAGACGCTGATATTTCACACTGTCTTGATTTCCTCCCTGGCTAGACGATGCCGGGGTTGGCAGCCATGTTGGAGCTGTAACTGCAGAGGGAGATAAGTGTCGTGACTCCAAGGTTTCATTACCTCTTGCACGGTTTAGCACTGGATAGCATTAGCTGTTAATGGCCCTTCTAACTAAAAGGGGTGATTCAGACAGACAGCATTCAGCCCATAAAGCCACCACGGAAAGCATCCTGCTAAATAAGGATACACTCTTAAAACACAAGGTGTCGTTTTCAACACTCCATGTGTCTGCTTTCAGGGAGCATGTATTTGTGTCACTTTTCAAGAGTGTTATGTGTTTAATAACACGCAACAAGTTGTTTTGTTGAAGAGTAATGCATGCAAGCCTTATTAAGGCCTTGACATCAAGTCATCAAGTCAGAATTAACTTCATTTACTTTCAGCTAATGTTCAAATTGAGCGATTTGTAAATCTTTTGTCCGTCTTGATGAATAAACTATGAATTAATTAATTTAATGTGTGGGATGATTACTTGAACGCATCAAACATACAGCATCATTTGTAGTCCTACAGCTAAAAGGAAGCCATCAACACAAGTAAACTAATATTAGCTTTAAGAGTTGCCTTGATGGTCATAAGATGAAAGCTGTACCTCAGCTCATCTACAAGTATGTAACAAGGTTAGTAAGATTTCATTACAAGGAATCTAAATTTAGCTGGGCAACCTATCAAATCAAATAGAAAAAAAGATGTACAATCAGAGTTTGGGGCTGCTAAAATCTATTATTTAATAAGAGAGCCCTGACATAATCTATAGTGTATCCAAGAAATTTGCTGCTGTGCACTGATATTCCTGAAATTAGATCTGTCTTATTTGCTTTTTATTCATATGCCTAACGTGCATGTGTGTGAATATGACATAATTTCATTGTTCTGCTCGACTCTGCTCAATTTGTACCTGTAAAATGAAATAAAGATTGTGCATGTGTTTGGTTGTGTGCGACTGTAATAGATTCTCAGCAGGGACTTTGTCCAATTCCACAGCGCTAATCCACAATTTTCCCTTGGTTTTAACTACATACAGTGTGTCACTGTGTAAATATGTGTGTGAATAACAAAAAGGAAGAAAGACGACATTTAATATCCTCACTGCACCAATATCTCTGACAGTGTTATGACTGTATTGTTAGCTATATATATATATATTGGCATACTGTTAAACAAATTAAAATTTTTATATTTTTTCCTGTACTGAAGTTTAAGCATTTTCTATGTACAACATTAAATATATTTAAGCAGTACAGAAGTGCAGACAGTTGCAAAAGTTCACTGAAGTGCACACACGAGCTCTGGAAGCACAGGGCTGCCAAACACCTTTTTATTCTGGCTCTGTTAATAGCAGTGGATCTTAAATTGAGATGTTTAATGGGGCCCTCAGATTGGCCTTTGACAGGGCATACGTTTATTATATGCTAAGTTATGGTCTACTGTATACTGCCCGTGTATGGGCTGTATGACTGGGTTTTCCATGCTGTAAACTCGGGTATAAAAGGTCAAGGGCCATTTGGGCATGTCAAGTGGATTTGGCAGCACATAGCAGGCATCTTGTCTCTGTGATAGGTAATAAAAGCTAACAAATTAAAAACCGAATGCCACTCCCACGATTTGTGACATTCACACACTGATCACCCTGTTTATGGCAACAGCGTTTGCCAAACCTACGCCGTTGTCTCGACATGTGTCATTGACCTATTTTTCTCCCAAATATAGTCAGTTATGTTGGCGTCTTTGCACTTGTGAGAAGGCCGGTGCGACAGCGTTTACATCAGGAAAGGTCAAATGTATACTTGACTTAGTCTCTGTGGATCTACACTGAACTGAATGTTAATGAACAGGGCAGAGTCTTCTTTTTTTTTTGATTGCTTTGATTGCAGACACTTTACACTTGCAACCAGAAATGTCACTTTACTGACCATGAACAGTGATTAAACAGATGTTACACATGTTCAAAATATGATTTCTTTAAAAATTTCCAAAAACAATGGCTGTCCAGTGGCACTGTGAGATTCCAACAGCCCACTTTTCAATAAAACAAGTATATGGTCATGTGCCATTAGCTTCATATGCCCCCTTAACTCACTGAGAGTCTGAAAGTAGGTTTCTGACAGGGCCTGATCTCATCCAATGCCATTCCATGCCTCTTTGATATAGTGATTTATGGCATACACACAGTGCAGGAACATAATGTTAAAACATAGCATGTTGTCGGCAGGGGATACAGACTCAAAGACTGTTTGTACGGGTTCACAGTGTTCGACGGCCTTATCATACCGGGACTAATCCTGCTTGTTCGTCCCTGGACTCACAAACAGCAGAGTCAGGTTTCCAGCCCTCCTCAGTCTACTCTGGGACTGTGATGACAGGGGACAATCCTGTAATAGAGTTCAGCTCTTATTATCAACATGCTGTAAAACTGTATGAAGGTGATTTTCGTGGACTAACATGGAATGCCAGCCTATTTATCACATCTGATCTATGGACTGATCTCATATACATATATATATATTATATAATATATATATATATATATATATATACATTTTAAACACACTGGATTAATTAGTACTATTATATCAAGCTCATTGTTTTGTTTATGTTTGACTGGAAAATAAGTATCAAATTAAGTTTTTATTAAAACTGTGTATTTCCAAATCCAAATTAAAATACATGAATCTTCAGTATTAGGCTAAATATTTTTTCAGGTGTAGGCAGATCTACCCCTGGAACATGACTCGTCACCCCAGATCATTACTTTCTTCTTCATATGAATATATCAAAGCTGGTAGAAAAATCAAGATGCAAAAAAAACATTTTTTTTTTAAAATTGTGTGCTGTATGCACGCATCAAAATAGGCTGTCACCAACATTCAGCCCCCACTTGGCCACTCATCCTAAATGGTCTCTTGCTGCCCTCTAGAGTACCATTACACCTCCCTCTTTCTCTGTCTCTTAGTCTCACACATGCACACACACGCACACACACATGAAACAACACACATTTTCCGAGTCACAGTGGGGTTCCAGAGCACTCCCCTCTCAGAGCAATGGAGCAAGGACAGTCCAAATAAGTTATAACATGCAGCACTTAGACATTTCCGAAGATGGTGACGCCTCACCTGCACCACAGAACTCAAGTTCAAGTGAGTATTTAGCTTTTCTTAATCTAAAGACAGATTACTCATTAATACCGAATTAGACCAATTGTTCTGTACATATAAAACATAAATGCTTTATTTTCAGGATAGTTAAAGTAGTAGAAGTGCGGTAGGAGTTGGTAGTGGTACAGAAGTACAAGTGATAGGAGTAAAAGTAGCTGCAGTGATATAGTAGTTGTGGTAGAAGTATTAAAACTATTGGTAGTGCACCAGAGGAGTTAGCTACACTGCATGAGGGCCTCTTCAGTGCACCATTGTAATAGTTAAAACTCTTGAAAACATGACAGTGCCTGCAGTCTGGGGATTCATCGCTCCCTTTGCATAGCTTTGTGGTGATGTCTTCATCACTGAGGCGTGTAGCGAGCTGCTTCCGTGATCCGTTTAGTGTCGGCAGAAGTCCTGCATGTCCCCTCAGGTAAGCCTCTGTCAGACTCCAGACAGATAAAGCAATATGAGGAATAACAAAGTGGAGGACGTATCCCAGAGTTCCTCCTCGAGGCAATCGGGCAGTTTGTTTTTGCCCAAGACCTGTCAAATTCTGAAGAAGGGCTTAAAGTGGGGAATAACCTCTAGAGATGAGCGAATGGTGTAAGACAAAAACCAGACGTTCAGTCTTCCAACTTTTAGTGGAAATATGCACAATAAGATCTAAATCACAGCCCTGACAAGTGTTAATCATATCATGATCTGATTGTTTACGACAATGACTTGAAATGAAATATTGAGAACTGTATCTATTTATTTGTGTGTCAATATTTCTACTGAGCTGGCAAAACTACTTTTTATCAAGTGGGAACTTTTGGCATGATAATGACCTTGTTTTAAGTTGGATGGCGTTGACAGGGACACTGTGAGCTGGCCTTTTTTTTTTTTTTTTTTTGACTGGCTGTTGAGTGGCCATCCAGGGTGGGCAAGGTGTCAGACGGCCTCGTGGGTCCTCAGGCCATCTGTTTGGGGTCCTACTTTAGCAGGGGAGATGTGTGGCCGTTTTCTGCTTAATTAGGTCCAGTAAACAGGCACTCATCAAAAAGCAGCTGCTAACGTCCCCATTAAGACACAAACACACACACACACACACAGACACAGACACACGTACACACGCATGAGGACACAAAAACAGACGTGCCGTAGAGATAAAAATCACACAAACACATCAGTAATGGCTGTGGTGATGATTAAGGTCAGTCCAGGGAGTGAACTCTCTCACCTTGACCACTTGACCTGCACAGACACCTGAGAGCCTCCTACTGTTTACGTGTCTTGTTACAAAGCTGAGACATAGGAAATGTTTGGAATCCTTTGTGTCTTAATGCGTGTTGTTTACCACTGCATTACCTTAGTACACTGTGTAGTGCGAGCACAGTGAATGAGTGTGTTGCACATGTGTGTAAAGACGGAACAGTTGCCACATTATCACCTCAGAAAAATTACAGGGAGCATGAGAGTGCAAACAATCAAATGCCTAATAGCACAATTATGGAGCTGTGTGGATCGCCCCCACACTAAAATAAAACAAGCCAACAGGAGAAGCAGGAGCCGCATTTCCACATCTCACACCCAACCTCCTTGTTTGTGATTTCACACAACAAAGTTGTAAACTGGAGGGAAATATACTTAACCACACTGGACGTTTGCCAAATTTCCATAGGGCATTAGCAACCAACTGGTGCAGGCTCATTAAAGAGCAGAGAAACCTATAACCATTAAAAGGCCATTAAGCAGCATGTAATTTTGTGGAACTAAATGGTGGAGAGTAATCAAAAGCACATGAAGCCCAGCTGGGCGACTGGGCAAACTGTTTCGATTAGGGAGAAATCCATCATCAACAATGGCAGCTTTTTGGGGGGTCAATTTTCCTGTGCACTTGATTCTTTCCCTCTGTCACTTTCACTCTCTCTCTTTCTCTGTCTGCAGTTTTCATGCTCTTTGTCATTAGGATCATTATTACAGCTACACCACAACTGACAAAATCTCTATGTGTACACCTGTATTAGCACACTAAATCACAAAATGAGGCTGAAACGTCAGCCCCCTCTAGCAGAGAGGTAATAAGTAACATTAGCTATATTTGCCCATAGTAAACCCCCATGTCAGATATGGACACCATCTCCAGGAGGTCGCTGACATTTATTTTACAATAAAGCTACAGAATACACACTGTCCAGTAAAGTTCCCAAAAGCTCTACAGTGCTACATTCAGGAGAATGTGGACTAACCTTTATTATTATGGTGATTTCTCTTTGCACTGGTGGCATTTGATATAAGATAATTAAGTCAAGCCATGTTAGTAAACATCTGTGTTCAATTTGTCACGTTAACATTTTCAGTATTAGTTTTCCTAAAAGTTGCGGTTGCTGCACGGATTAAATGGAGTAAATAATTAACAGATTGTCTGATACATTGCTGAATGTGAACAATTCAATGAGAAGTAAAACTGGTGAAATCTCATTCATCACAGATGGGGAATTTGACCGTTTCTCAAAACTCCTACAGTGGCCCTGCGCTAAAGCGGATCTACAGATCATTAGACAGCATCAATATAATGTTTCTTCATCACTTAACTACCCATCAGCCCTGCACGCTGCATTGACAACTCGCATGCAAAGATTCATTCACCAACTTCACAATAAATTTCACTCCAGGCGAAAGCGTTTTAGAGAAAGGCAACTACCCTGGGCCTTGTAAAAGTCATGTCAAATTCTCAGACCGGCTCCCTGTAGTGGTAAATGGTGTCCAAGACTAAGTTTATTACGTGTAAAATGTCATTAGGCCAGTCAAGGCACATATTTCTCAGGCTGTTCTGGCTTTGGAGGCCATTTTGACAGGCCAGACTCTGATTAGTCAAATTAGGGGCGAATTTGGACTGACACGCCTTTCAGAGGTTAAATCAAGTGCATGCCACCTTGTTTCAATCAAACAGCATTCACACTCACAGCAGAACATTGGGAACATTCATCCTGTCTACATTAAAGCTTCAGGGTCTGAAGTACATGTTCGGCCATTAAAGAGGGGGTTGATGAGAAAAAGCAGGTTTTAAGCAGCGTATCAGAAATTCTTCAGAGGAGCCAAACAAAAGAAACATTGATATTCATTGATTATATTATTCTCTAAGTTTCTTCCATTAAAAATATTGCGGTGGAATAAATAGTAGATCCTCCATATGTGGGGAAAAAAGGTTAATTGTTCACATCTACAAGTTTGAGTTAACAGACTTATCTAAAGTGCTACGGTGGAATTAACATCCACCCACGCCTCTCCAAAATTACATGCAACAAGTGTTAGGGACTGACAATCACTGCATCGAGACAAAATATGAAAGATTTTGTTTCAAAGAAAGATCACAGATGTTAGAGAGATGCTGAGTAAAGTCTAATCCCACTGATCCAATTTTCCTTGCCTCCCTGTTTCACAAACGACGTGATGTTGTTCATTGAAAAACGTGAATGATGAGTTTATTCCGGTGATTCACAGTAATTCCCAGCCTGTCAATAAATTGTATTTCAAATATAAAGCTCAGAAAAGATGCCTCCACTGATAAGGCCACTAGTAACCCCTTCATTTTTTTTCTGGTAAATTTAAATGATATCTAATCATCGATTGCTGTATTGCGTTGTCATTACTAAAAATCTTGTTGTTTATGCCAATAGTAGCACATAATATAATACTAACTTTGAAACTTTGCAGCTGTGCTAGATCACTACGCACATCAACCTGAGTGAGTAGAGACAATAACAGCAAAGGAGAAAAGGTACTAGAGATTGCAGATGACAGCAAGATCATCAAGTGCAAGAAGTGGAGGAGGAAAGCGAAGGAGGATCTAATATGTCAGTGGTGGAAGGTAGGGGAGACAAGGACATGAACGGTTTCTCCTTTCAACACCTCATTTACCACAGCTACACATCTGTCTGTGTAACCAGTCGCGGCACAGAGGAAACATCAGGGCGTCACACACTGCCCATTCTTCACAATAAGACTGTATGAAGGCCATGGTGGTCGGAGGGGAATCCCAAAACTGATGTGCTCACTCATTGGTCTGTTGATGCACAGCATTTTGTGGATGTTTGACATGAAACTGGATTGAATATAAAAGTTCCTGCTTCTATTTTGCTTTAAAATGCATTATAAAATATTCTGAACATGACAGTGTATTTTCCACTGTACAGTAAAAACAAGCAGTGCAGTCTTTTAGTGCTGAAAACTAGAACTCGAGCTGTAATGCACTCACTCTGAATAAGAGCATAAAGTACATTTGCAAGTTACTTGCATTTAATCTCAAAGAGTGCGCAGAACACTTTGCAGAAATGCTAATTTACTTCAAGAGTTTTTATTTGTTCGTTTTTGTAGAGGACAGATGCTGCAAATCCAACTCAGTTTAGTTGATTTCATTTATTTTACAGAGTTACTGACATCAAGCCAAGACTTTAACGTGCTGGCCAGTTAATCTGGGAAATGAAGGAGGGAAAGTGAGTGTTTGCCTCGTAAAGGTGCAGCATGCCTTTGCAAAAGAAAGTAAAGTCTGAGAACACAATTCATTACCATGCACTTTATTGCCTTCCAAAGATACTGAGAAAAGCTTTTGGTTTCAGTCCGATGCTCTGTTTAAATGTTGTGTTTATGCACAGTTCTGAACGTGGTGCAACAGTCTCTCCACTATAGTTCTATCCTGTGTTTCTCCTTTACTGCTCTCCTGCCTGAATAACATAAAATATCTAAAAACAAAGTATATCTATATAAGAGAGGTAAAGGTATTAAAAGGTATTAACTTGTGTTCACCAAAGTGTGATTATACTTCCTTAAAACGCTCATAAAAATAGCAAAATTTCAATCCTGTACAAACTGTATGCTGGCTTATATTTCTTAATTCACTGGTATCATTGTAAATTAGTTTACATATAGTTTCCAACTAGATAGCAGCATTTTATTTTTTGGACCAGGCTACACTACCACAATTTTTATAATTTCTTTTCTTTCTTTTTTTTTTTATTTAGTGGACAGATTTATTTTCATGGATGCTGCAGAAAGGAAAATAATAGAATTAGAATAGAATTAATTTCTTACTTACACATAATATTTTAGAAACATCAAGAATATCTCATTTATATTTTAGGGTTCAATTTCATCATTATTTGTATGCACTAATAATGTCTCTTGCAGTACGTGCACTGGTAAAGAAATCATAGGTGCTGCAGCATGTAAAGACATTTAGCATTGCTACATGCAGCTTCTTATAAGCGCACCCTTATAATGCAAGTGATAAATGTATTATGTAACAACAGTCACTACTTATATAGTGTGTCCTTTACTAGACACTATCATCTTTAAAGGGTAGTTGAGGTTTACTATGGCTGCAGGGCACAATCAGGTGATGCAACCCCTCATACCTCTCTGATGAAAAGACCGTGGCTCCCTCCACTGTGAAAGTCAACTAATTATTTCACATGTTCCACAGGTAATAAATAGTGGGGAGTCAGGTGAAAACAGCAACTCCGAGCTCGTTAAGGACTTGGTATTACAGAGATTTTGGCACTTCAGACGGTTTCTGTCCATTTGAAGTTGGGAAGGAACGTGGTGAGTTTCATTAATTCCAAGCAGGAGAACAGACAACCTTTATAGAGGTGGAGAAGTCAGAAGCAAACTAATGTGAAATCAAGTATGACTTGTCACGCAGGCGGCCAATTAAAACTACGCATTGAACTGTAGTAGAGGATCTTAGCGTGCGAGCTATAAGCCATGGTGTTAGCATGTGCCCGTGCTGTAATTAATAATGACATGATCTGGGTTACAAAATACAGAGTGGTATAAAACTGTCCAGCTTTCTGTACGTTCAAAACTGTAACGAAGACAGTTAGTAGACCCACAATAACACTCACTTTTTAATCATTACATCAAAAGATTAAAGACAAATTAAATGAAAATAATTCATAAACCTCTATTTAGCAATTTTTAGAGACCTTGACCAAATATTCTGTATTTAACACACAGCAAAGTAGTACATTATTTTGTCTTCTCACTGTCTTAGAATCTAAAAATCATTATACTGATGAAAAGCTTGGATCAGGGTCTAAAGTTGTAACTCTCAAGCTTAAGCTAGCTGATGTCTGTGTCACTTTGACCCAGTACGCCGCCTGCAGCACATTAACAATGATACTAAAGTCATTATTTTGGCTTTCTTTTACCGTAAAATATGGACTGAGCTGACGGAAAGAAACTCCTCTGCTGTTTATGAATGTGAGCTGTGGACCTGCCAACAGGTCCATGCTTCAAACCCAAACCCCCTTTCAACAAATGAAGTAGACACTATGTCAGGGAGCAGGTTTATGTCTACTTAAGAAGACTGTAATAAAACCTTTCAGAAGTGTTGTGTTGGTTTACTGCAGGCATTTCTGGCTGACTTCACACTCCTAGATATCCGGAGCCAATCATATTTTGATGAAGATTCATCATTCCTTACATGAATTATATATAGTGCAAAATGGATGGAAAAGGGTGAAAAACACAATTCATGTCACTGACAAAAACAAGTTCCAAGAGGTTTGGGCAAAAAAACTGGCATTTATACTTTCAGCTGAAGTCACAATGGATATTCACTGCATTATTTAACTATAGCGGAGTTGCCAGGACATGGTAGGCGTGGATGGCGGGCGCACAAAGTGAACAACTGTCACACCAGAGATCAAGGACAGCATCCACAGTCCCATCTCTGGTAAGGTAATAATGAGAAAACCATCCTGATACGTTCACTAACAATGTACTGGTGCCAAAAATATGTAAATTAAATCATATCCTTATTATATTAACAGCAAATGTAATCAAGTTGCAATTACTTTTCCTACAAAATGTATCTGCTGCACTTCACAGCTTCTGAAGAGGGGCGATGCGGTTTGCCATAAAAAGTTTGAAAACCAATGGCCTAATCTAATAGTTTATTTTGTAATATATGTTTAACACGGTTTCACAACCAAGAATAAGATAAACATCAGTCAATTCTCTTGTATTTATACTGAATCAGTTGAACTATTGGATCATTGTCAAAGGTTACGGGATGCTGTCATTTGTTGATGATATTCTAGCAAAAATCATCCAATATTCCTTTGGAAAAATAAAACTTTTCATACCCCAGAGGAGCCTCTGTGTGAGTATTTTGTACAATGGAACAACTCTATCTGTCTTCTCGGCTTGCTCCCTCACTCCCCCACCTCCTCAACAATGTCTGACTGGTGTGTCCCTTGGCTGTGTGAGGCACTTAAGCCTCCGACTTGTCTGATTTACAGGGATGAAAAAGGGGGAGTTGTTAGCCGATGAACTACAGCTATGCTAGCTTTCAGCACTGTCCTCACTCCACTGTAATAGTATTTTACCGCCGCCCAACAAATCTACCACTGCATCTAGCTTTAGGCTTGACATGTGCAGGAGCCCCAGCCAAAGACAGAACAAAGCCAACAAAGTCCTGCTGTCCCAGACAGGCACAGACAGCCAATGCAGACACAACTAACAGCACACAGACTAAGCAAATAATTATCATCTGACATGACAAGAGACTCTGATGTGTTTATATTGCTGCCATGCTAGATTTCCAAACAATCCCATCAGAATTAATTTCATATATTTGTGTCTATGCTGTTTCAGGTCTTAATTATGTTTTGATTTTCTATCCAATCCAGTGGTTTTTTTGTTTGTTTTTTTGCTGTTTTAGGATGAAATGTAATCGTGTGTTCCATTGTCTTCATGTGCTTATTGAAGAAGTAAGATTTAAATTCGACATAAGTACACCATGTAATTTTATAAATTCTACACAGTTAAAACTGTTTTTTTGGTTTTATTCCAAAGCACTAATTCAAAGTTTTCACCCAGCCGTGGGAAAACATCAAAATACTTTCTTTTTGCATGACCCGGACAAATCACCCAATAGATAGTGATGGATTTTAACCGATACTTGTGTCATGTAAAATGAGGTGCAATTCAATACAAAGGTTGTGTACACAAATGTACTTTAGAAGCACATTACAGTGTGTAAGATATATATACAAGCAGTGCTTGTATCTCCCTCTTGAGTAGTTCCAGCATCACGCTCCCGTCTCTTCCTCCACTCTCGCCTCTCGCCACAAATTCAACCCATTTTTCCACATCGACATCACCCTGCAGTGAATGTGTGAGACACTGAAAGGCCCCACTATGCACCCATACTCACACTCACTACATAATATCTGGAGCTAAGAACACAGAAACCCAATATCTGGAGTTTCCCTTCGGTTTGCTGGAGTTCCCACCCACCCCCGAGGTCCACCCTTGGCTTTCGCCTCATGATTAACTGAGGACAGGAAAGGCTGAGTGGAGACATGTAATCCATTACTAGTGTAGACAGAGGAGGGCAATGGGGAGGAAGAGGAGGAGAAAAGATGGCGTGGGGGTGGAAGAGGAGTGGACAGAAGGAGTGGAGATGGCGGGAGATATGTGGGATGGAGGACTGGAGGAAAGGGAGTTTGACGGTCTCCAACAGTTTATAACAGGACTCCCACAGGCACAGCGGAGATGCTGGGGTGGGGTAGGGTGGAGCAAAGTAAAACATGTCTCCATTCATTTCTCAGTACACGAAAAGTACATTACTCTTTGCAACTAATTGAAATCAATGTCTCATTGATCAATCTAAGATTTTTCCCAGTTAATTTCTGCCACACAAACATTCAAAGCACACAATATATTTTCTCACACGTTTTCTAGCAGCCAGATCAACAACAGAGTGCTCTCACACACAAATCCAAACGTGCCCTTTGATTCCGCTCTACGCAACGATTTTGCTATACAAAACAAGATCCTGTTCTATACCTAAACGCGTACCTTAGTTCATTCCTGCCATGACCGTAACAGCAGGGGCCTTGTCTTGTCTGTCACCAAATTCTCCTGCTCTCCTCAGCAGACTCAACACTGACACCCTTTGCCAAATACCTGTCATGGTGTCTCCTTCATCATCTCCCTGTTCAGCTGAAGACACGGACACATTAAGGCACATCCTCAGATGTTCTCTCCTTAGTCTCCTTCTGTTTTCTGACTTTTTGTTGCAGTTTCTTCCGCTCTCTGTCTGCCATCACTGAGTTTCTCTCTTCTGTACCACATGACCAAGTCACCAGCTTACCCAGTACACCTTTATCAGTAATCAGTCCTTCCAGATGTTTGACATTTTTGCTTGACCTGTTGCTTACTGTAACCCTTTTAAGGTCTAATACCAGTAAAGAGCCTGTTTTTTAAAGCCCACTTTTGGAACAACAATGTGACCTGCACCAAACACATCACTTTAATATCACATACAGCAGAAGTGTCAGTTTACCTATTATGTGGCCTACAATGGGGCAGTGAGGTGGATGGATGGGCATGCAGAATGGTGGTTTTGACTGAAGACTGTGGTTTATGTCCTCTGCAAGGCCCCTCAGGTGCTCTGAGCAAGGCCTACTAGATGTACCTCACTCGAGACTGAAGACATGTGGAGACTGACTGCATCTGCATCTGTCCCGGGTTCCTGTGGAACAGTCTGCCGCTGAGAGTCGGGTCAGCAAACTCTCTTGGGTGTTGTAAGTCAAAGCTGAAGACCTAAGTGTTATTGTGCTTGAGTTGTTATGTACTACTTGTGTTTTCCGGTTGTTCACTTTTTGCTTCTATTCTTTTAACCTTTTATTCTTTTGTAAAGCACTTCGTAACCTAGGTTACTTCCTTATTTACTTACTTATGTCCAGTCTCCTGCCAACAGTAAATGTTGGCTTGCTTTAACTATGGTAATGATCACTCCCTAAACTTACTTTGTTTCCGTTGCCAAACCTTGATCAATGTAGTAAAAAACAACCTGTTTTGTGCATAAATGTGCCGATTTATATCTCATCATTTAGGAATAAACAATATAATAAATTATGAAAGTAACAGATAAGTACATCAACATCATGATCGCACTGTGCTCTCCCACATGACAAACACTTATTCTAAACGTCTAATCAGAACGGCTTGCACTTGCTGCATTCAAGTGTCCTCAAATAACCACAGAGAATCTCAAACTTCCACCTCTTAAGACCCTCACTGTCACCCAAAAATTTGCCTCCTTTGCTCCAGAGGACCCCTGCTGCTTTTGTGGTGAGTTGTCTGTTTCTTTTTATATCAACTGGGAGGAGAGGTGGAGAAAGCTGAGATGATGAGGGGGAAGGATACCTCCCACCAAACCACCCACCCAACACATACTAGGACACGGCACTCCAGAGACGCACTGCACCTGCTGTGGCCCCCAGGCACGCAAGGCTCATCTCCACAAACACCTCATATATTATAGACACACACACACGCACGCCAGCTTCACTTAATGCCTGTCTATGTTTGTTTCTTTACTTACCCTACTGCATCTTCAGTTGCTATCCTCATCTCGTCCATGCTCTCTGTCCATATCATTTTGAGCCTCCTGAAAAACCAAATAATTGAACATTATTGTATTGTTTGTTACTTCTGATACACAGTGGTAATCTTCAAGGAGAATCCACCCAGTAGTTAGAGGACCAGACGGGGTAATAATCTAGTATAAGCTGGACTTTGTAAGGACATGTGCAGGGTGCAATTTGTGAAAAAAATCTCTCACATTGCAGCACTTTACAATTAACATTTTTTATTTTAGGTATATTGTATGGTCTATTGGTGAAATAGCCTAGCATTAGCTACAGTGGTTTGGCTTGCACCAGCTACTGGGGGTTGGCTAACTACAGCAGCTAACAATTGGGTTTCCATGGTGCAGACACTGAGCCTTGCTTCCATTACGGCAAATGAAGCACATCAGTGCAGCAATAAAAGCCCTGTTGAGAAATAAAGGGTTTCTGTCCACTGGAGCGACAGAGGGCTTTTAATTTGAAACACTTACAGGAAGTGTTGAATTTGTATAAACACATAAAGCAATAACTTTAACAGAGCAAATGGATGGGAGTGGGTCAAGACAAGGCTTGAAACTAAAATACTGGCAGTACCAGTTACACACATCAACCAAGCCACTGATGGCAGTCAATCATTTCTCTCAGAGGTCTTATATACACAGTCAAATTTTGCTCCAAATTTTTTGTACCATCACCAGCAGCAGCAGTCATGTGGTACAGACAGGAAGCAATGCTTCACACGTCATCGGTTATGTCACACATCTAAAATGATACGCACGCCGGTTCACGCTTCACTGGAGAGGCTCAGCCATACTCGACACACACCTTGAAGCCTCGACCTCTCACTAACATCCTGAGCCAATACTGCTGTAATTTTGACAGATTAATCTTAAATCTCTGATTCAAATGATGCCACATCCTATTTTAGATCCACTCCTGTCATTAAATCAGTCCACTGCTGCCCACATTACAAGAAACCAAATGGACTCTGATAAAAATCTATGTCCACAGGCTGTATTTGGTTACATGGGTAAAACAGATTTGCGAGCTCACATATTTTTTCTTCCCTTGGTATGTGGTCACTTATACATTTGTGGTATGTTCTAAAATGGCTGTTAGGGAAAAAGGTAATTACCTGTCTGGAAAGCTCCAGACCTGTGCAGGGTTTGGCCAATTCAGCAGGGTAAAGGATGGAGATGAGGGGATTGTTTATTTGTCAAACGTGGTTATTACATCTGTCAGGCCCCCTTTTGAAATCTCAGGTTTTTGAATCACTGATGGCGATGTGAAAGCAAAAGTGTTTTTTTACTCAATTTAAGCCTCAGAAAACTCAAACAATAAACAGGCCGCTAGGAAAGATAATATTTTCTGAATCAGATATTTATTTAAAAGGCAACGCTGGACGAGCTACAGATTATTTGTGTGATCAAAAAGAGCTTTTCGCTGTTCAGTCTACAAAGCTTTCAAGTCTGGCCACGTTCAAATAAATATGGAAAACGGCCTGAAGTTTAAAATCACACACAGATGATGAGGGCTGATGTGTGTAGTCACACGCTGTGGGAGCCCATGTGCTCACTGCAGGAATATAAATGGAGTTTTTAATTGTTTCTGACTCAGGTCTGTGGGCTGGGTCTGAGTAAAGCCAATTAGGAGACTGGAGGAAACAGTGAAGGATTGTCTGCGGAAAAGGGCTACGACTTTCTGGTAGGCAGGCAGACAGTGCTTGCAGCTGTGTGTTATTGTGCACATACATGTCTGTCTGTGTGCACTTTATGAGACACTACTGAAGCATACTTTGTGACTGCATCTGTACGTGTGCATGTGAGTGCTTTTCTGTCTGCGCGAGGGAGAGAGCGAGTGCACTTCGAGTTCGAGGGAAGAAAATGTCATATGGCATATCTGATTACGTCTTGCGATGTTTTTTTGTACAGTATTTAGCTTTTTTTTCCCCCTGACACTGAAAGCCCTGGCCACTGCAAAAGTATCTGGAGATTGAAATCAGACCCAGAACTTTGGTCAGACTTGGAAACAAAACAGAGGGAAAAGCATTGCTGAGAAACCAGCTCTTTGGTTTTATGTGACTTATGTGGCGCTTGAATTTCACCCATTGTTTTGCATAGTCAAAACAGTGTTTCGGGATGAAGAGAAAAGCGGTCAGTAAAATTTATGGTGCATTTCACCAATGTGAAACTTCATACAGTATGTGAGGTCGATTTTCCTTGTACCATGTGTGTCGCTGTGTACTGTGGAACTCCGCAACTGTGTCGCTAAGACAGGTTCCTTTATTTTTTTTTATTGTGTTTGGCATTTTAAGTTATTCTAAATCTAAAGCACAACGTTCAACAGGCAGAGAGAAACAGGCAGAGAGAAAGAGGAGTGCCTCAATGGTCAGCGGCTAAAACACTTTGTCTTTTGTTCAAGACATGTTGTGAATCATATGGTCTCACTCTGCTCTATTCCCATTGTAAAGCCTATGATTGCTTTCTGTAGTATGTTGTGAGGTAATGCCTGTGCCGAATCACAAGCTCCATTATATCTCAACTCAAATTCATGTCATTTATGTTGCATCCATTAACCACAGAAGGAAGACAAGTACACCACAACACAACAAAACCTCCCATATCTATTTTTACTGTTTACCAGTGCATTCTTCCTTTAGTGTTACTGTCACGTGATTTGAAGTCACTCCTTGTAATGGTATCATGGCGTCAATGTTGGAAAATGTTAAAATGCTCCTTCATTGAAAGCTGCATGGCTGCTTGTTTTATTCAATTGAATTTTCAGTACCAGGGTGGAGAAACTAAACAAGAGGAACAAGTCTCTATTTATACCTCATATATTTACAATGCAGTGTTATTATAAATAATGAGGTCCCAAAGGTTTGCATGCTGACAGTGTGGTGGTTGTTACTAGCAGCCATTTAGCCACACTGAGGTCCCCGGTGGCCTTTAGAATCCCCGAAAGAGAGCACTACAGTACCACACTCATTTCACCACGCTGCTGCTTAAAAAGCATATTATCCCCACGCGAATGAAATCACGTCCACACACATGCGTGGTGAGGTATGCGAGTGTAGGTACACAGGTATATACATTTCTCTATGTGCAGAGTGTTGTTTATGTATGTGTTTATATGTGTATGCTTGCTTATTGTATGTCCATGCATGTGTATGCCCGAGGATGTGAGCGAGTGTGTGCGTTAATGCGAGTGTTTGCACTGCATGGATTTACATGTGAGTGTCCGTGTGCATCTGTGAGTGTCCGTGTGTGTGTGAAGGGAGATGACCTGATTGGTGGCAGGCTGGCCAGCTGGTGAGGGCTAGTGTTTCCTCTGGCATGAAAACTCTCTGCTTGGATCATCACCATAACCAGGGAGGGGGAATGTGTGTATGTGTGTGTGTGTGTGTGTGTGTGTGTGTGTGTGTGTGTGTGTGTGTGTGTGTGCGCGTGCGTGCGTGCGTGCGTGCGTGCGTGTGTGTGTGTGTGTGTGTGTGTGTGCGCGCAGAGTGGCTGAGTATAGACACAGTATTTTCTTTGTGTTTATGTTTCATATATTTTGCTGATGCATTTATCCTGAGCAGAACAGAACTGAATGAAACTTCAACTCCAGGATCAACATCATTATAATCAACCGACAGTCAGGAGTTCCAGGGCCTGAGCCACAATGGTGGAGAATTACATATCTTTATAATATTCATTATTACTACATACATGTAAGCTGTGCAGACAGACATAAACACCAGCCTCGGATGCTCTCATGAGCTGTATGAAAGTACGGTTTTCTCTATTTGTGTAATTTCTGGAATTTTGAAGGGTGTTTTCCAGACAGGAAAATTCAGGGAGGTATGGATTTTAAAAACATGAATACTGAAGAGAATATTTCCCCCTTTGCTTCACACAGTTGCTATATTTGAAGGCTGTTTGAAGACCAGCTATAGTGCGTTTTTTCAGAAAATCAATGATCCATTTCCACATCATTATAAAGAGTTACCGAAAAGCCCCTTAGATCACGGACACAATCTGGGAATCATGATTCATAATTTACATACATATGGTGTATGATACACAAACATACACACACCTGCGCATCTATATGTACTTTTTACAGACAGTACATGTGCTGTCTGTAAAAACTGAAAAATGTTACAGATGCACTTTTTAGTTGTCTTCTGTTCTGGTGCTTCAAATGCAAATTAGAGAGACATATTTAATATTTTAACTGTTTGTTATCGACATCAAGAGTTCATTAAACAATAATCCTCCCTCAGTCGTACTTAAGATGCATTTTTCATAACGTGAGCCTTTATTTTGGAAGTGTTTTTAGACTTCCCAATACATCCTAACCCATGTATGTTATTTTTTGCCAAGGGTCTGATTAAAACTTTGTTCCTCCCTCAAAAGTTAAAAAGAAACCTAATACACTCTAGTTTTCAAGACTACAGCAGCTTCTCTGCTGTTTTTTTTTCAGATTAGCTGTCTCTGTCTCACCTCACGTTTCCAGGCCAAGGACCACCCCTCCCCTTGTTTCCACTCTGTGTGCATCTGGCCGTGGGCTCGCTCTGGTCTGACTCTGGGCCAGGCAGGTCTGCCTGAGGCTCTTTGGAGAGGAATCTTCTGCTCACCTACTACTGTCCTGGTTGGATGAGACAAAAGGAGAGAGAGGAAAAGAGATGGCAGCTTTTAAGATAAAAATACAAACTATGGGAGTACAAATTTAACTTTAGTAACTCGTTATCACATTGGTTTTGAGTCTTTAGTATGGACAGGTCTCAAATAGACTTGACCAAACAAATAATCACGTTTCCTTGAAAGTTTTGTAAATTTCACAGCACAAAGAAATAAACAGAACAAAATAGGAACATCTCATCATCCCAATTAATACTCAACAAGACTTAACTTCTACCAGTCCAAGTTGAAATTAGTATAACTGCAATTCCTGTCTCTCACATTCAAGACAGAACATGCTCACAGATAACCAGCCACAACATATCATAGAATTATAAAGTTGTGTGGTTGGTATATTGCCTCCTTTCACATCTAGCAAATAAACTTTCATTTTGTCTCCACCAACTGCTGAGAAAAATGTCTGGGTCTGGCCAGCTACTGCTAGATCATGTTCACCATCCACATGTCAACTCTGCTCATCTGACATTATATTTGGCAACGTGCACAGAGAGTATAGCAGGTTTATTACTGCTTTTTTGCAAGAAGTAGTTGCATTAATGCGACAACAGGGACCCTAAAAAACCCTTTACATATTATATATACACTATATAAACATGCCATAACATGCTGTTGTTAAGTTAAAAAAAAGACTTGTTTAGATTATGGGAAACTGTCCGATGGCACACAATGACATATATTTTATTAATAAATGTGCGGTTTTTTCCTTAATTTAAAAAAATACAAGTTGCTATATTAATTACTTTGTATTGCAGTTTGGGAGTATATGAAAGTCACAGGGACGGAACAAGAATAATGAGGAAGTGGAAGGCAGCGTAGCAAATGAAATAATGGAGAGAGCATAAAAGGGCATAGGATGGTGGGGTGTAAGTGACTAAGAAAAAGAATGCCGTAACATAATAAAACAGATGAACTGCAGGCTTTCACCCCAAGACCACAGTGCTGTCGACTTTTTACAACAAAATGAAAACTCCACTTTTACCCTGATTTATTGTCTGAACTGCAACAATTCTTCCTTCTCTCTCCTTCGCTCACTTCCCCAGTTTTAATCTAATTTGTAGTGGTCAAGTTGCTGCCCGTAAACAAAGCACGCACCAAAGATTGATGATGCAAAGCACCACCCTCTCTGCCTATTGTGTACACATTTTTGGAGAGCCATGAATTGTCAGCGAGTTATATGCGCAAAGCTGCGGTGGTGGGGTTTTCCCCAAGTAGAGAAAGGTACAGGAGTTTAGTACTATGTTTCGTGCAGGGCAGTGGGAACTGATGAAAAGGCCTTAGGAGGTGTTTGTAGATGTGATGGCAAAGGTAAATGTCAATGCATTCATAGGCCACACACACACACACACACACACACACACGTCCACGCACGCTCTCACACACAGCATAGTAACCCTACACTCCCAAATCCTTAAAGAATTGCATAAAGCAAGCCGGGAGACCTTTGAATGCGATGTGAGACAAACAGGTTTGCATACAAGGCCTAAAACACACAACCACAATATATAAGCATATGTGTCCAATAAGAACATCCTCTCTTAAAACATTCACAAACAAACGCACACACGCAACCACAAGTGTACACATAAAGTGAGCACACCCATGTGTGTCAATAGATAACTTAGTCATACAACACACACAGATAAAGCTCTCAGCCAGTCGTTTGTCCCCAAAACACCAAATTCTGTGGTAGACTCACTGAATGACAACACACACACCAGGGAGAGCTGACCTTCACCACCACAGACACAAACATCACTTCATTAGCCGCAGCTCCGCCGCAGGCCGTGTGGAGGGTGGAGGGGGTTGCAGACCGGGCAGAGGGAAAGCAAGCCAACACAGTGATACCGCTAATCTAACTCAAAGGCGAATAGAAATTCAGTAGAAAACAACTAAAAACACCTAAACAGCACAGTATAGGTGATGCTGTACGGTATTTTCGTTCTTGTGGTTAAAAGAAGAAAGGATCATCCAGCTAAGATACAAAGGAACCCGATCACAGTCAAAAACTTGGCAACCTAAAACGTAAACAGTACACAGTGAGTAGTCAAAGAATAGTGTCCTCTTAAAACCCTGACACATTTATCGGTTGTGTCACTTTTCGTCTTTGGGCTCTCTTGTTCCCTCCTTTGGACTTACCATCCCTTCTGTTAGGATTCCTGTTTCACCTCTGTTTATCTTGGCCTCTGTCTCCTGCCACTCTCCGTTTGCCCACCAGATGTCCTCAGACTTCCCGCCCCCTCCGAGTCACCTGACCGCCAGATCCACCTGCTCACCTGTCTCCTATTCCCAATCACGTGAGCTTCCCCCCGCCCACACACACACACCTGTTCCCAGTTCACTCATTTTCCTAGCCAGTACTTAAACTAGCTATTTTCACCAGCTCCTTGCCGGAACATCTGTATATGTTCCGCTATGTGCTTGCTACTGGCGCGTAGTCACCTGTTGCCCGTGCCTGTCAGCCTGTCTGTCCACCCACCTTTTTTTTTTCTTTTTTTCTTTAACTTTTTTTGTTTTAACTTTATTAATAACACCAAGTAGTCGTTCCTTTGCTGAGCTAGCAAACTACAATCATCTTAGGCAGCATTGAGCCGAGGATAAAGCAGGAGTGCCCCCTGCAAAATGGTGTCGGAGGGGAACATTTGCACTCGGGGGAGGTGAGCACGCTTATTTAAATGGCCTGCAGGCTTTATACCCACAACCTTTGACCTTTACCTGTAGAACTTAGAAAACAGTCAGCCAGTAAACCGACACAAACCGCACTGTTCTTGCTAATGCTCCAGAGAGAAGAGTGAGAGATGAGATGTAACCCTCTGTTGAGATGGTTTTTGGTACTTAAACCACAAATATATCATATCGTCAAATAACACACTGGAAAAGTATAAAGTATAGGATCTTTTTAAGTAGTTAATAGAAGTGTTTTTGCATTAATTACTCATATTTGTGGCATCGACAGTATAGGTACAGTTAAGCTTAGGCAATTACAATTACACGGTAAAGCTGAGAAAACAATCTCACCACAGCATCCATTTCTTAGCTGTCTGGAGCTTTTGATCTTATCATATGATCTTCATGAGCAAATGGAGTTGCCAAGTTGTTTTGGAATTGTATATGTTGAAATTCCATCAATTTTCAAATAAAATCCACTTTTTCAGAGCACTTAAAGGACTTTTTGTCCATGCTGACTTAAAAACTTGACCTTGGAAACGGAGGCTAAAAACACAATCTCACCACAAGGTCCATTTAGAAGCTGTTTTGAAATGTTCCATCAAACTTGATTTAAGGTTAGGGGAAAGACTGTCGTCATCAAGAGGCCAGCGTTAATTGTTGACGCGGGTCTCTGGTGTCATAATCAAACACGTCACACACCAATCCGCCTCCATGGCCTCTACACCCATAATACTCGCCATGCTCCAGACACGGCACACTTTGTCTCGCATCGTCAGTGAGCGCTGGAATTTGACGTAATTCTGCAGAATCACTTGGAGGTTTAACTGTCCAGTTTCCAGAGGGGTCATTTCACACCGATCACAACGATCTTAATGTGAGAAAACTATCGCAGAAAAAGTATAGACTGCAATTTTGACCCAACAGTAGCTTGAAATAGACTAGAATATACTGCAGCCACAGTGCATTTTGTATAATTTGTGCGACTGTTACTTATCCTAGAATTGAAAACCTTTATTTTACCTCTATTATGCTTTACAACTATGAAGTGAACCTATGAAGCTCCAGTACAAGTAAATCCTATGCAACAAACAATAACTATGGGTTTGAAACAAACAAACAAACAACGGCCTGTGTGAAAGTCTCCTGTTTTGTCAACCCATCCATCCACCCCAACCTCTTCCTAATGTGGACTTTGACACTCTTTATAATAGATCAGCTGCTACACCCGCTAGAGGTCGCCTAACAATAAAACGTAACTATGGGCCGTAATAAGCTGCTGGCACAAACGATCTGTAGGGTCGTTTTTTAGGGGAGAACAGTCGTTCTGTGCGTTCTTCAGTGTTAAGAATCCGACTGGTATCACACTAACACTGATGTATCACCTGACCTTTCATATCTCCTGCAGCTGCATTCAATCTCTCTCTCACACACTCACACACACTCACACACACACACACACACAAACTGGTGACTGGGGATGGATTCTCTGGTTCTCGAGGGGGCAGTTTAGATGGTCACGCCTTTCCCTCTGTGCCACTGAGGCATTGCCACTGTCTGTTTCACATTTAACATGGCACCCCTCCCCTCACACACACGCACTGCTTACACTGACATTGCCTGTTTCACATTACAAACGCATGCATGTGCATGCATACAGCACATACATTCATCCGACACTAACTGACAAGCATGCAGAAAGACACATACACACACACAATTCCTCTGCCCCTGTCTGTTTGACATTAAAGCTGAGTCCCTCTGCACCAGAAGGCAGTGGTTTATGTAGATATAAACTATTGCTCTAATTACCCCATATGTAGTCCTCCAAAAACAATGACGCTCTCTGATGAATATTTAACGACTGAACTCATACACACACATATGCATAATAATGATATGTGTGCACACCATCAAACACTGCCTGATTAGAATTTATTACAGACGAACTATTAAAATGGTTCAGCCTCTTTTCTCCTCTAGTAATTATGGATACAAAACATCCCTTTCGTCAGACTTCTTAGCCAGGTACTTACTTTGTTTATATGCTCACTGTTGTTTAGGAGTAACATCAAATCTTTAGTACTGGAGAGAATGACATTGTGACATGTAATGATTCTGTTTTTGGCACATTTCAACTGACTAAATCAAAACTTCTTGTGAGTGATTTTGTCCTGGGAGCAATGGCTCTGTCCATTTAAGAAACAGATAAAACATATTTGTATGTATATGGATATTTTTGTACGAGTTTTATTAAACGTATTTTTAGTCTGGTGTTTAGTGTCTCTGCTCATGGTTGTATGAGCAACATTCATTCGAGCATTTAAACGACATATGAGAAGTGGCAGCATGTTGCGTTTGCTTACCCAGCAGAAATGAGTATGACATGGTGAATGTGGAGATCCTACAGAGGGTGAAACCCAAAGCTTGAGCGCTGATATTTGGGAGGGTTGTGACGAGCTGCACTGTCCGACATTAGTTAGCATCAAAGAGGCAGATGACAGCTTCCTGTGAAGAGGCAGGAGAGAGGAGAAGATAGATTTCAGTCAGACGTGGTAAGTATGAGTAAAGACTTCCAATATGTACCCGTGTGCACAAATACAGCCACACACACGAACCGGCATAAATGTCACATGTGTCATTAAAATATTAATATGTACATCGTCTTTTTTGTACAACAACTGAATATGCAAGACTCCTCTTCTCATAGTTCCATTGAAGTACTGGATTATGAGACAAACAGATGTTTTATGATTTATTTAGCCTAGCTCAGCAATTTATCACTGCCTCTATCTGGGGCTGTTCCCAACTCTAATCCTTATTATTGCTCCCTGAAATAAAAAAAAAAAAAACGCTTCTTTTTTTTTTCCCTCCTTTCTTTCCTTTTAAGAAAGGTCACTATCACTCAATTGATGTATAGAACAATTGATGAGGACATCAGTGAAGCCCCATCTGAATTTTTTAAAACACAAAAGTCAAGGTGCCTTCAGCTGCATCGTGCTTTGATGACGATGCTGATGGTGGATACTTCTGCAACAGGCAAAACAAAAAAAAAAGTTTCAGAAACCAAAAGCAAGTCGCATCACTGCAAAACAAATTGTGAAATCTAAAACATATTTTACATGAGCTTTGATGAGGAAAATATGTCAGCAAAGAAGTTCTGCAAAGTTGTGACGGGACACAATGCAACGTGCCAACCCATAAAACCCATGCAGTCTGCACACAAAAATATGCATCCACACATTCTGGCACAAACACTCATATTTCAAGGCATACCTCCAAACCGATATTCATAAACAAGCACACAGCGTTGGTCAACTATATTTCCATGTTCGTAATGTGCAGTTTCTGTCTGTATTTTGACCACTTGGACAAATGATACACCACAGTGTTTGCTAGAATCTGGTAGAGGACAAAAAGGGCTGAACAGTCACTATCCTTCTTCAACTCAGATAAATTAGCACAAATCTGAGCACAGCAAAGAGAAAATAAACTCCCTTCTATATATGATGAGTGAAAGAGAAGGATCAAGATAAATTGTGCTTTGTAATTGGTTTTAGATTTATCATACATATATACATTAACAGGTTTAATCACATACACACAACCATATATACCTTATATTCGCAATACTTGCAAAAAAAAAAAAAGACGAACAACACAGCAACAATAAAATGATTGTTCACCGGGTAACAATATGAAAAAGTCTGGACAACACTTGTGGACTGGAATCAGGTGGAGGAGAGGAGCGTTTCTTATTGCTAAAATATTCAAATACAAGAACGATTCATTGAATGGGAAGAAAAGATTTTTATGAAAGAGGAGTGAGACTTTAAAGAAGCAAATCTGAAGATCTGCAAGAGGAGGAGAACAAACCATTACAGTAACTTAATTATGATTTTTTTTTTCTTCTGAATAAGATACCTGAACAGGCAACAATCTAGAGAGAGACAGCCACAAAGAAAGGTGAGAAGAAAGAGAAGTTAACGTGATATACAGACAGAGGGGAAATGTGTGAGTCATTGAATCACGGCTGAACAAGTCCATCCGAGCCCTCTAGGTAGCAGTCAGTCTTTTGTGGTTATATCGCTTCTGGATGAAATTCAATAAGAGGAAGAACCCCGAATTGGTCTGCAGGAACTGAGCCAGTCCTAAACTAAAACAATACAGGTTAAGAGTCTGAGAGGAGTAAGCAAAAGGTAAGTGTCAGTGTTTTTTTCCACTGAGATTGACTTTATTCAACAGAAGAATAAACTAAATTTGTTTTAATTTTACCAGAAATAAAATGTTCCCCAAGTTGTTCAGTGTCTTGCTGCCTTTTCTGTTCAGTAGTAGCAAAATAAAACAGTAAAAACACATGAAAACACATACCAGACATTGACAAAATATTGGCAGGGTCGGTCCTCCAACATTTTTGTTGAATTGCTCAAACCTTCCTGTGACTCATTTGTGGTGGTTGGACAGACTCGATTAATTTTCAACAATCCATGAGTTCAGGAAAAAATAGTCAAATAAGATATGAACCATGATATTATAATAATAACAATGCCAAATTAAGTTAATTGTTATCAACCTAGCTGTGCATTGCTCAAGTTTAATGCCATTAACCTTTGCTTACCAAATCAAAAACACTACACACATTTTAGTCATTGGCCATATTTCTACCGTTTTAAATGCAATCATGACAGGTTCAATTTCTAAACAGCAGGTGCTGTAGTGCACTGACTGACTGACTGACTGACTGACTGACTGACTGACTGACTGACTGACTGACTGACTGACTGACAAAAAATACTGTCATCATGACTACCTCAACATGATACAAATATACAGACTTTTATGGATGTAGTAGCCTACTGTGGTCACATTAAATTAAACCTGTGTCATCTTTCAAAATCGTCTGCTTCCAAAAACATGTTTGTAAGCAAACAGAGGCCATTTTATGTTTTACAGGACAGAGACAAGAGACAGCAAGGAAGTAAAAAAAAAAAAAAAAAAAGAAAAAAAAAAAAAAAAAAAAAAAAAAAGATATTCTACTGGCAGCCATCAATGAAGTACAATTACACAAAAGCCACTAATATTGTAAAGTGATAGTGAGACAGTGACACCCACAGAGGGGAAGGCAGGGTGAACTCAAAAGCTAAACAAACCCCACAGCACACAAACCTATTGCTCTGGTCCGTCACCTTGTAACCCAGATTCCAACAACACTGCACAGCACTGACACGTTTCCCCTGGTGTGCCACCTCAGGCATAGAGGCGCTACGGTCTTGGTGGATTTGTAAAAGAGGAGTAGACATGCTGTATAGAGTGAAGTCTGGCCCAGAGGGAACAACAAGCCCGCCCTTCCCTGCACCTCCTCCTCCCCAGTGACCTTTCACAGAAAACAGTCCTGGCAGATATTACAGCTCCTATCTCAGCAGGCTCTTAAAGGATCAAAGAAGCCCTAGACCTGGAACACATAGACACACAAGAAGTGCTCGTACAGGTACAGATACACACACACACACACACACACACACACACACACACACACACACACACACACACACAGTACCTGCATGCACGTGGGCACACTTTCTTGTAGGGATATTTACACAGGCAAATGTGGACAAATAAACCTAAATGGGAAACAAAAACATGCATAGATGCAAAAAATACTTCTACACACACACACAAACCTGAGGTCAACATTACACACACGCCACACACAGACAGTATATGCTCTCTCACACACCTGCACAGACACAAAATCACTCCAATTACATGTTTTTTTTTTTTTTTTTCCCTCCTTACTGCCCTCCCTCAATGCAGTCCAAAGGGACAGATGATGGGAGCGATAGAGAAGAAGAGGATAAGAGGATGAGAAGGGTGCCTGGAGCCAAAACGAGTTGGTTTTCAAGAAAAGAGTCATCTAAGCTGCCAGTCCCTGTCTTTTCTTTTGGAAAAGTTAATCCCCATCCCTCTCCCAGCAGATATGATCCCTCGTCTACAGGAACCTACTGGCATGAATAGAAGCAGGTGAACTGTCGGGGGATTCTATCACTGGAGGAGCGATTGGATTCCACAATACAGAGATGAGCCTTTATTTTATTTTTTTTTTTTTTCCATGGGCCAGCAGAGCTATCTTTTCCAAAGCAGGTCCAGTGATCAGAAACTTAGCTCTGGTTGTACCTCTGTAATGTGTGTGCCAGGGTGAAATGTGAGCATAAGCACATCTGTGTGTATGCTTGCTTGTTATAGGCTTACAGATTACAAGCCTATTCAAGCACTCTTTTGGAGTCTCTGCTCTGGTGAGTAGGCTGTAGGAGTGAGCCGGGCACTACTTTTACAAGTCTTCATAATGGATAATATGCTTTCCCAGACACAAGTCGCCCAGTCTGGGCCCGTGTACCTAACAAAATGTTGGAAGCTGAAAGGGTTTGATAGTCAGTAGACCTGAGCCGAGTGTTTAATGCTCAGTTCAAGGCCATAAAGACATCATGTTGCTTACAGAGCTAACGCTTCGATATCATTGTTTTGGAATTTGCAATTTCTACAGATTCCCAGCAGACATACTGACATGCCATGGCAGAAAAGGCACATGTTTAATTAATAACAATAATAGGTTTATTAGTTCAATGCCATAGACTGGGCATGCTACTCACTGGCAAGCCTTATTTGGGCATTGAGATGGAATGGGGCCCTCATAAATTATAGTTAATTAATTACACCTGTTCTTTTCCTGCCATGACAAGTCAAAATGGCCTCGGTGAAGGGAAAAAGAAAACGTCTATCAACCTCACCTACTCACACTTTTCCAGCTGCTCAGGGATTTTACTCTCTGTTCATATTATATTCAGGTCTGTAGTCTTACACTATTGTATCGGTTCCAGACAATTAACCCACAAGAAAAAGAAAACTGTTGTTGTGAATGTTGCTGCAATTCATCACAGTCACTTTAAGAGGCTGATACATGTTAAAGATTACTTACTACATGCTTCTACTGTTACCACTGACTTTGTATGTCTACAAGCGCAGGTGCATGCGTGTTTAAAAATACACATTTGTATCTGTACAGGTGTGTGTGTGTGTGTATGTGTGTGTGTGTGTTCCCCTATGTGATCACGGTAAGCAGCTGTCAGGGGGCCCCAGTCCTTGGGTGGTCTCACACTCTCATCCATAAATTATTACCCCACTCTTCTGCTGCTGGCCTTGAAGTGTGTTGGGGTTAGGTTAACACACTTTGTTGGAGCGTCCACCTCCTGTAAGTCTGGTCTTATACTCAGCTACCATGAACAAATATGGACCATATGGTAAGGTGGTTGGATAAGGTTTATATTTGGATCTTGATTTAGATTTTGTGATTTACGGGTCCAATTCTGAATATGTGAGTAATAAAATAAATTGAAATATGCTGACAACAAAAACCATCTGTATTTTAAGCAACATGTAACAGACATTTGGTTAAAATAATGAAATGTATAAATATTCCATGTAATACTGTGTATACTAGGTGTAGGTCTAAAATCTAATTTAAGGGAATCAATCAGCAGAATCAAAAGTAACTCATATACAGTAAATTCCTGCTGACCTCTGACCAGAGTTTGATTTTTTCCAGTCCAAACTTTAAGTTTTCCTACAGGTCTTGGATTCCTGATGTATTGTCAGCCGTTATTGGTAATGTCTGATACGTTACTGTGCTTATACCTTAGTGCTTTCTTTCTTTTTAGCAGGTGCACTTTTATGACCAACTTAACAGGCTTCTGTATTCATTGAGAAAGGAGGAAATACAGTATTTTCTCTTCTACTTAAAGATAATAACAAATACACCACTCATTCACAGGCCTCTTATCTTAAAATAAGCAATCTGTGATTGTACTTTGGTTTACTTTATCTGGATTTATGTCGAGTGCATTTTATTGCAAATCTGTTTGCTTATTTGACAAAAAGTATTTAAATAAATCTGGAACTAAATAGACCTGGAACAACTTTATAAAATCGCTCCATAAAGTTTTATCTGGTGAGAGCATCAGTGCATTCTGCACTGTTTTGCTGCATCATGATTTACACATAATTAACAAAAGTTTATCCAAAGCCACTTTTATCTGTCCGTAGAGCTGTAATTGGTAGAGTTCATGTCTTTGACTGACACTTGAGACGATAAAGAAAACACATTCTTGAATAACACACACAAACAAACCGCCACATGCTACTTAAAACATAATTCACTGCATATTTTGCTGGTGTTTAATCATTCCCGTAAATTGCAGTTATTATCTTTGGCTATTATATCTAATTGTTGCCATATCTCATATAATCAGAACTATATGGGGCCAGAACATGTGCATGTTTAAAATTGTTTGTGTTTGTGCATGTATGTGTGCATAAATTAGAGGGTATGCATGTTTGTCAAAGTGTGTGTGTGTTTCTGTTTAACTCAGCATCCACACATATCTGTGCGTATGTGAGCACGTGTAGGCCTATGTTTGTGTACGTGCATAAGTCTATGTGTGTATATGCGTCTGTGTGAGTGTGAAGTGTTTCTGCACGTGCATGTGACTTAAACAAACAGAGCATGTTTGGGAGGAATGTGGTGTGTCTGGAGATTGTAGGTCTCTGGGAACACAGCACACTGGTGCACTTAACATAGCTGTTCATCAGCAGCTCCTTCCAACATACACAGGCATCACAATACACAAACACACACGCAACTGAACAGTCTGGCATAGTTTCCATTAGGACACACAATGAGGGGTTAACTGGTGTGTTCAGCAGAGAGCGAGTGAGACAGTCACACCACCACTATTGTCATCTGAAACCTCCCCACAGCCGCCCACTGATGACTCCTCGATACAATATTAAAACCGTCTGTCATCATCAATCACTGTCATGTCGATTTGTGTAAAATTCCTTTAAAAATGCTTTTAGCAAACAGGTTGGCCACAACGTGCTTCACAGAGAAAGACACAATGACAAGAGGTGTACATTAAAAACAAGAAAGAACACACACTTCACAAACTCCACCGAAACTAATTTCACCATCCCCAGCTCACCGCAGGCTGACTCAAATAAGCCTGGTCCATAACAAAAACAATGACTCTTTGAGCGACTATTACCACAATTTCTCATGAGCTGACATCAATTGTTTTGACTCCATCAGAAATCGAATGGAACCATGCACTTGGCGTCTTACTAAGGTTAATGCTGCAGCTTCAGAACCAATTCAAAACATGGCTCCCCACCAAGGGATCCACTGCACTGCAGAGTATTGTCAAATTCCCAGCGACACTTTCCTCACCGCTGAAAATGCAGAGTGAGATTGGAAGTAATATCCTCAGCTGTGTAGGACAGAGATCATTTTGATACTGTGTAAAGATTGGAAAAGCACAGGGGACGCACAAAAAGCCTCTTAGATTGTATAACTTAATCATGCATGAAAGAAGGCAATACAGAAACATTCAGGGCCTATTCAAAAACACTGAGGGTTTTTTTTTCACCGTCTGCTTATCCTGTCCAAGTTCTGAGTCTCGTTGGGAGTGATAGCATTGTTATGAAGCCAAGCTTTTATGAGCTTTGGCCCTTGATGATGATGATAGGATCCCTTTATAGCAGAACAACTGTTTTTTGCTAATGACCTCTGGTTACTTTAGCATTAGCATGCTAATGTCGCGAAAGGGAGACAGAAAACCCACAAAAATACTTGGATTTTCAGCCGTTTGTGGCGATTAAAAAAAAAAAAAAAAAAAAAATCATCCAAAAGCTATTGTCTTTCGTCTGACTCCATTGGATCACAGTAAAAAGAAGAAAAAAAAACTGAAGAAGAAAGAGAGAATCATTCTTGTGCCTGTTTTCAAACCCCATCCCAGGGAACAGATGTTGTTCATTCTGCTTGGCTGTGCTGAGGAAGAGCACCAAATCGTGCTGTTTTCAGCCCAAATAGCTCACGCACAATTACTCTGCCGGGGATCTGTGTGCGTTGGCACGTCGCTGCGGTTCCCCCTTTGTTTTCTTAATAATTAGCTTGTGTTTTCACAGGGGGTTTGTATGTGTGTGGGGAAGCCAGGCTTTTCAAGGCTACTTAATCTACTCCCTAGTCTCTCTCCCTCCCTCCCTCTGTCTCTCACCCTTCCTCAATCTCCTCCTTTGCTTCTCTCTCATCCTACATTATCTCTCTTGTCTCACTCTCTCCCAGAACCCAGGGCCTGGTTGATGAATAAATGTGAGTTCAGGTGGTTTTGCTACAGCTCATATTTGATCTGAGGAGTGAGGTAAAATGATGAAATGTTCCACAGTTGTTGCATCATTGGCCTTTTCTTTCCCGCAGGGTTTGTGAATTCTAGAGAGATGATCAGAACGGGGGTCATGGTTATTGCTGGGTGACTTGATGGCAAGGCATATGGCCATACATGCTGTATTAATATTGAATGTTTTAAGGCATTGCTCCAGCAATGACAGACGAGTGGAAAGCATTCAGATCACTAGCATTATTCATCATTATCATCAACATATCAACAGTCTGTCTCACGCACACAGTTCTCACATTTCGAAGTAACTAAATACAATTTTTTCAACAACTTAAAGAGTCAGAACTGATCTCCATTTGAAACACAAATATTAAATCTGTTTTTTTAAAAAGGTACACTAAGGTGTACGGCTCTGGCAGCGTTTATCTCTCTTACTGTCATGTGTCCAATACATGAACTCTACTGTTAAACACACTTCCGCCGCAACCATGTCAATCAATAATGCCTGTGTTTGACTAGTGGTCGATATGCTCTGTGTCATCGATTTTCCACCTGCTCAGATGGCTCGAACACCTTGACCCCAACGGGATCTGTTCACATGGCCTCTGTTAATTAAACTGAACCAAGGACATGCATTTAATAAAGCACACACAGACAGATAAATACACAGTTACTTACACACACTTGGGAGCACAGATGTAGTCAACATGAGCGCGCACGCACACACATTTTAGATGTTACAGCAGAAGCACTGTGACTGCAGGGTCACCAGTTCAATCCTTGAACCATCTGGGAAAATGCGGGCAGGGAAGGTGAATGAGTAACAGTGCCATTAACAGCTGCTGCAGAAGTGCCCTTAAGCAAATCCTTTCCAAAACAAATGATGTTGAGATCAAGATTTGTTGATTGTTGAAAATGAAAAAAAAAAAAAATGCAAAGACGTATTTCTAGCTGGTTAAAAAGATAAATATGAGGTATTAAAAAAACGTTTGGCCAAGTTACAGAAAGAGAGACGCATTTGACAAGTTTTCAACGACTTTTTGGCTACATGATGGTTGTCATAGATACTTCAGATTTATCCAATAAAACTATATCCGTAGAAGCCAGGTGGCTCAAAACCAACTGCTCCTGTAGCTGCTGAGTGTCTGACACCACAAGACTGTGCAGAGCTTGTCCCAGGTGTGAATGAATGAAACTGTATAAATGTGGTGTTGATGTTTATAGAAAAGACCTGAACATGAACACTGAGTTGACTTTCAATAAACTGTTAAATTTTCTCTCTCTGAAACATGTCAGATCAAAGACAACCCCTAATCTTCACAGTAATCATTCATCTCCTCACTGGCCTTTATAAAACAACAATGAATCCTTCTGAGAAGATAGCAGAAGTGTTACATCAGACCGACATGACAACTGGTCACTGGAAAACATGACTGCCAGTAAAGACTCATATTCATTAGGACAAAATACTGCTGAAAATATGCTGATGTGCAAAATGTTGTCTGTGTATTGAGTCCTGCACGGTGCTGATGCTGCCAGAGTGAAAGTTTTCACTTAAGCCATCCACACTAAAAATGCATGCACGCACAGCAATGTGGGACTCTGAATTAAAAATGTCTACTAAAAGCCAAAAGCACAGACAAAGGAATCGGTGGAAACTGAGGTCACTGGCAAAGAATCTGGAGGAATGATGGCTCAACTCTCCCTTCCCTTCTCAACTTGGCATAGCTACCAAAACCCTCAATGCAAACCGATGTCGAACAACAATGACGTTTAATAGTCCTTTAGCAAACACATGGCACAAATCTTTGCCAATATACCATGCTTTATTCCAAAAAAGACTTTCAACTATACTTTTGATCATTGGCACTGATGAGAGCAAAGAGAAAAATAAACGTCTGAGTAATAGAGCGTACAGTACGCTTTATGCCTACCAAATTGTACAACGAAGGCAGAAAAAGAAAATGAAAAAAAAAAAAAAAAATATGGGTTGTAGTTAATAGTTAAGTTCCAACTCATGGAAAGAAGTGAAGCAACACTCTTGCCGAAAGCCAACACATAGCTAACTTTTACATTTGACAAAAATTTGTGTTGATATCTTCAACACAATCTCCATATTATTTATATCAGCAATACACTTCCTGCACTCTAGTTTATGCTTAATTCACAAAAGAAAAAGAGTTTTGTGTGATTATATCGTTGCTGTTATAGGTAGATTTGTGTGAATGGCGTGCACCAGAATGCACATGCATGCACATACACACTGACGTACTTTCCCCCCGGCCTGGGTTGGTGATAAGGCTGTGGGAATGGGGTCACACCTGCAGTGGCTGGCAGGGGTGATAAACGATGTTGCTTTAAACTTTGGAGACCGTCATTTTTGGGAGCCTCTGTTTACCCTGTATTGAAGTATAATGGGGGCCTTTGAAGGCTGAAGCGCCAGGGACAGAGGCTGCCCTCTTTCTGCTTTTTTGAAAGGAGTAAAACCAGCCCTCGATTAGCTAATGACACATTCTGTTTCGATTTGCCATAATAGGACAGAGCAGCCCTCTGACATTAGGACCGGCATTTCCTACTCAGGCTGCTTTGGAAAGTTTCTCACAGCTTTCATCAGCCAAATGAAATAAATCAGTTTATATCACAGTTTTTGCAGATTTTTTCTTACGCGAGACAGGCGGGTTGGTTTTTATGATGAAAATTAAGACATGGACATACGTGTTTATAAGATGTCAAGAAGTGTAGACGTACATGAAGAAGCCTTCAGAACTTCCTAGCTATCAAACCCACATATGCATGTACGCATGTTAGTCATACACTAAAGGCTGGACAGCTCATGCCCTTCAGTCATCACCTACCCAAAAAAAAAAAAAAAAGTGCTTGCTGTGTCAGACACCAGAGCTGCCTTTTCATGCTAGTTTGGAGAAGTCATCAGGAGATCCTCTTACCACCTCTCTTATCAGATGAGGCTGCATATCTGGGTGCTCCTCCTTATTTGTCTTTTAGACCCGAAGCGATAAAGTGACGCGAGAATGACAGTCTAGACTGCAGCTGTCTCAGTATGAAGCATTCCAAACCTTGACTGAAAAGCACTGTAATCTCTGCACGCACGCACACACACAAACAGATGGACATTAACACCAACACAGTTACATGAGCAAAAGCACTGTGAAGAAAACGTGCATTGTAACACACCCGTGTAGACACACACACACACACACACACACTCACTCTCTCTCTCTCTCTCACACACACACACAATTATACGGTTACGCACACAGCCACATGCACAGAAAAAACAGTCAATTGATGTCAATCCAAGCGTGCAGTGGCTGTGTATTAGATCATGATTAGCCCGTACAGCCTGCAGCAAGTGGAACGTAGAACATCCAGATTTTTTTTTTTTTAAACATTTTTTGTCAGAGGATTTATGTGGTTAATAACACCACAGACTTTTATTGAAAGTCTTATATCAACAATCACTCAAGTTTTCAATTTCTACTCAATACATTTTGATTGCAGTTTTCATGCAGATTTAGAGTTGTGAATAGACAATTTAGTGCAGAATGTAGTCAATGGATAGAAAACCCAACAAGTCTACGTGCTATAAATACACTTCCTGGTGTATAAATGGATAACTGGTAGATTGAAGTCCATCATGTTTATTTACATGTCTGTGTTTTGATTTTACAGTTTAAGTTTATCTATCCACACAGAAAAGCACAAAAGGGGAAAGTATAAAATATGCTGTCTACTTTCTCTACTCTCTCTCTCACATGCACGGGCACACACACCCGTGCACGCGCACACACACACACACACACACACACACACACACAGTCTCACTTTAATTTTGATCAATAATAAACTTTATATTCTCCATTCAAGAAAAAAACTTTTCCTCCATCTCCTCTTTGAAATCAAGTTACTCCCCTCAGCTAAACAACCCCAGAGGAAAGTTGCAACCATAACAAATGGGTTTAAATAACAACCATGCAGCAGCAATCTTCTCACAGCGCGGTGCATTGCGGTTGTCATTCATCACGCCACCGCAGCATAACGTGGGACTTCCACAACAATTACTTCTGTCATTAAACTCCCCGTATTGTTGTCGTTTTCTTGTGTGATAAGGGTGATTACCGGCCAAGCGAGAGCTAATCTTCTCTGATCTGCTCTGCGGTAGGAGGAAAAGCAAACCTCAGCTTGCCACTCAAGCCTGACCAGAGAACAGGCCTGTACTGCTGTGTTAGACTGCCACCCTGTGGCTGCTTGGATGAACCTATGAGCCTTCTTATGCTTCTGTACTTTGGGCTGAATTAAGGAGCGCTGTCTGGGACTCCTAAGAGGTTTTATTTTATATCAAAAGCAAGTTTCTTTTGAGACAATCAGTCTTGTATAAATAGTAAAAACTGGTTTTGTCTGGAAACACAATTTATACCTTCACTGTATAAATTATTGGGACAGCCTATCTACTTCCATGAAGTAGTTAGGATGGATCATGCAAGAAAATACTGTATCTTAATTATAGCTATGAATGACTTTTTATAATAACATCTTGACATTATCTGTAGAGCTAACAAGACAGTCAACTCAATTTTACTGCCATCAAACTGGCTCCTTTGTTGCATCCTTTAAAGGATAAGTCTTGTTATATTGTAAAATCTTCTTATATCAACAAATCTCATGAAAAGGCCAAAATGTACAATGCATTAGTCTGTCTCTGTTGTCTGTGCCACTCAGCCCCAAGCACTTTCAGTCCAGCGGAAAATGTAAATCTTAAAAGGACAGATAACAAACATATCAAATATATTGTCTCTCTCTCTCTCTGTTTTTGTTAAGGCTAAATGATTTCCCTAAACAGCTGGGAATTGTAGCTTTTACCAAATGTTACTCCAACAGGAGTCAGTAATGTATTTACTAGGGACTACTTTCAGCTGCAGATTAACACACATTTGGTGCACTAGAGAATACTTAGGCAGCAGGATGGTGTGTGTGATGGTAAATGGTAAAATAAACTACAGTGCATGTTCATTATAATGGAGGAACATTTCACCCAGTGCAACAGTGTGGCTCATTGACACATTTTTAATGAATAATGGCACTACATATATAGTTTTGGTAACACAGTCAATACTTAATGGAATCAATTCATTGCTAGTTTCTGGTCTTATCACGGGATTTACTGATTAAGAAAAATATAAATATTACATATCGCCCAATAAATTCTTTAATCTGAACACTGATATTGTGTTTCGTTTTGTAGCTTTGGCCTCATCAGGTCTGATTTTTCAGTGAGTGATTTGATGGTAACTCTTGTTTACTGAAGCAATAAAGTCAGTATAGCTCAACAGTTCAATGACTGATGGAATTCTATAAAACGGGCGACGGATTGATGTTTTGAAGTTAAATTAACACTGGTGTTTTGTATAATTCCTTATTGGCTCCTTTTAATGTCGCTAATTCAGAGGTTTAGTTGACAGTGTTTCTACCATTTGGGATAACAGCAAATTCAAAAAGTCTTAAAGGTGATGTAAATATTTAGAAGCAGGGCATACTATCAATCCAGTTCCCCTGCAGTCCAGTCATGTACAGTATATGGACACACTGCTGCTCTCACAAGCTCTTTTACTCTCTCAGGCTACATCATTCACATCATCATAAAAGCAGAGGCCCTTCATCACTTTACAGTACCCAGCGCTACCGTTAGCCCCAGGCTCTCACATCAAGGCCTACAGCCTTCCGCCCCTCGCTAGCTGTAAACCTCGGCTCTGAATGTAAGAAGGGAGAGGGATGAGAGGGGTTACTGATGTGCCATAAACCCTGTTATTTTATCGAGGGAGAGAGGAAACTGGGTGTGTGTTGAGTAGAGGAGGCATTCGAGCTGTTCATTTCCAGCAGGTGTGTGTCTTTCGAGGAAAACTAAGGAGAAACAGGAGCTGCTGTCCAAGAGCTTGTTTTGTTGTTTGTTTGCTCAAGAGCCCCATAAAGTGCAACAAGCACAAAATTCAATTTGTAATTTGGACAAGCAAGTGAATATTTCCCCAAAGTTTAGAAAATGTTATTTGATTTAGATCAACTACTTATTCACCCTTTTCACGATCAGTGTATCTTATGAAAGCTGCATACACTAAGCTATTCCCTACTTATCTGATTTGGGAATGAATCCATGGATCCATTTCAACCTCAATACCCAAAGGGTGTTTCATCTGGTATATATGTGTTTGACACACATAAAATATATATATTATAGTAAGAGTTAAAATGCTTTACACTGAAAATACTGAACCACATTAATGTCAGAAACAGAAGAGTAAACTGAATCTCAAAGAAGCTGTAAAAGCTGTAGCAAACATCCATGTAGCTCTGCAATTTACTAATGGAGACATATGGTTTAGGAAGAAACATGATTGAGACTTTTCCCAGTTGGCAAAACAATATCATAAGCTACAAGCTGCATGCAAGCTAATCTATCCAAAATATGCCTATAAACCTGCACACTTGTATGATAACATGACTCTAGCATTAGCTACTGTACAGGATGGAAAGTGAGATTCTGACTTTTTTTTTATTTTTTATTTTTTATGAGACCTGGCCAGCTGCCCTCGTCTTCTTCCCCAGCTGTTGAGGCTTCCTAAAACAGAGGAGACCATCTCCTGTCTGCACGCCATTTCATCCTTCTCCAGAACCAGCAACACACCTTGTCCTGCAAAGGTGTGCGCGCACACACACACACACACATATATTGTACTCGCTTACTCACTGTTGCTGCCATTGTGAATGAGAAAAAGTATAGATACAGAAACGTGCATTCAGTAACCTTGCACATGCCTTCATGAGAAACCCTTTCCACACACAAACACACATGATTGCACACACACTAAAGTCCTTAGGGCGATCATTTGTCATCTGGAGAGGAATCTACAGTCATGCTCTTTATGCTGAAGGCTCGGACTTAAGGCATTCCTCTGGAAATTTATGTCCAAACAGCTGTGGTCTCATCCGCCTCTGTACGGGCCTAGAAGACAACACTGTCCCAAGAATTATGAGGGGGATCCAATCCATTACACACCTCCAGTCAACTCTGAGTGTGCATATATGCACATGTAAGCCATTTTCTGTGTGTCTTTGCACGTCCCTCAGCATGTTTAACAGTGAGCGTTTCCCTGCTTTCAGTGTGCTTGCAGCTGCCTAACTCCCTCTGTGTGTGTGTGTGTGTGTGTGTGTGTGTGTGTGTGTGTGTGTGTGTGTGTGTGCGCGCGCGCGCACGTGTGTAAAGGATTCAGAGATGGTTTTGCGTTCAGCTCTTTGATGGCTGAACGGTTATCCTGCAGCTTTATGCATCGGAAGCCCATGGTTTAAAAGGGAAAAGCCCTGATTTCACATTGCAGCCATATGGACTGTGACGTTTCCCTCCACACCAGAGGTAAACATCGGGCCACAGTAATAGATGAGGTCTTCAAATGGCCACAGATATGGCAACACAGAGTGACATCATCATAAAGCTGGCCAGCACATGGGACAAAGAAGATGAATAATCCCCGTTTAATATGGATGTTTAATTTTCGAAACTTTATTTATCCATTAAAAAGGTAATTGAAGGCAATTTCCTATTTCACGTTTATTCCCATTCAAATGCTGGAACCACCCAGTACAACCACAATAAGAGGTGCAACTCTGACTTGACTTTGAGAGAAGGGCAGTTCTTACTCACAAAAACAACCAGTCCCGATGAATTAAACCTACAACCTTCCATGCCAAAGCTTGATTCTCTAAAATGATTTTATGTTTTCATTCCTAATAGTTCATTTAAGCCTGATCAGTGGCAGACCAACTCTAACTCACCCAATGAGCAGTATTTCTGTGTAGATTAAACACACTGGCAGGAGTAAGGTAATGTAAAGGATGGAAACTCAATGAAGTGTGATGATGATGTGATGTGTTTAGCGAGGAGAGTTCAAGGCCTCACTCTGTGCATGTTTTCAGCATGCCGTCACATTACAGCCAAACCCCACTGGGATGTACAGTAGTGGGGGAGAGAGGAGGAGGGAGCAAAAGGGAGAGAGCAATGAAGAAAGTATGAAAGGTGCATTCAAGCTTTGTGTTCTGTCTTTCTGATGAAATTGTCCAGGTACTGCTGTTCCCTTTTTTATCCAATTGTTGATGATTTTGAAAAATCCCATAGAACTGAAAGGGAGTCACTGGAACTGAACTGAAAAGTAACATATTGCAGAAACTCGACATAGATGGATTAGAAAAAGAGAATAGAGGCTACACAATCTTACTAATGTGTCAGATTGATCCTAAACAATCTGCCTGCTGTCATTATGCTCCTGCACAATATCACCAAGACAAATTACAATTACTGAACTTGACATGGAAGTGATACCAACTCAGATAGGGAAATAAAGGCCAATGTTAAAGTGACAACAAAGGGGCAATAATGGATAACACAGACAATGGCAAATCTATTAGACAGGAGGGTGTTCTAATCTCAAGAAAGCGGTTATGAAAAGCTAGAATCCTTTAATTGGTTTTTGACTTCTCTTGTGGTGTGAAATGAATACAAATTAATAATTTTATTTTGGTTTTTTTAGTCTCAGTCATAGAAAAAAATAATAATGACCTTGCTTCAAATAAAAGAATATACATGCAATAACAAAAGGGTTAAGAAGAAGAAGACGAAGAAAAGAGAATGTGACCCTACTTTCTAGTTTAGTTTCCCTAGTTGGAAACCCTGGTGGTCTGAGCTTCAGCCTCACCTGCTGATTCCCGCAAAAACTAATTTGTCGGGGCGCTGTGAGGTGAGGGCTAAATAAAAGGAAAACACTGTTATCATGATTAATCAGCCGCTCTGTCAGCAGGCCTAGGTGAATAGAAAGTGGCACAAATGACTACATGGAATTCCTGGTGTGTCAGACAGAATAAAGCTGCAATGTCCATCCTTCACTCACTCTCAATTTCACCCACTTATTCAAAGCAAAGCTTGTTCCAGTGGGCTTCATAATACCTCATCATTCCCTGCAGTGTAGGCTGCAATCAAATGCTTTTTAAGTCTGTGGTGGGTGATGTATTTTCGGATTGTAAATCATAAGATATTACCCAGACACAGAATTGCCTGCAATAAATAAGATGCTGGCTTTTCTTTTTCCCCACCATGAAAATGGATGTGATGAATTGAGTGAATGACAGTGAGACTGAAAAATGACATGAAAACAGTTAAAAGATACAAACACTGTCCCATTCTCCACACACTATCCGTCTTCCTTACACCTTTTGAAAAATATAATTATATGTACACTAACATGTATCCAACCACCACTTTTAAGTAGTACAAATAACCAAACTAAACAGATACATACACATTAAATGTTTTATGTACTTCATTGTATTACATCATCATGATGCATACTTAACTTTGAATCTCAACATTTAAGCCAACATGGAGGTGACTTCCTTAAAGTGCTCAGGAAAAAATGACAACTTGAACATCTACAATTCCTGAGAGCTCCATCTGTTTATGAATACCATGTGATATGATTGAAAGGTCCAGAACAGCAGCTAAATTGACCTTGTGGTGAGATTGTTTTGTAAACTCCTGTTTCCGAGATCTAGAATAAACTTTGAATCCCAAAAAGTTTGATGCCAGTGTGTTGCTCTTGCAAAATTCTACTTTTCCATGACTTTCCATTTATAATTTGCAGCACTGCAAAAAACATTTACTTGTGCCTGATTTGTTTAAAATTTATTTTCTGAAGAGATCAGTATTTTGGTTGCCAATGCAAATGGATTGCAAAGCAAATATGAGTAGAGAGAAGGGGCTGACTGGTAATTACAGTTCTAGTTTATTCTTGTGACCCAGTAAAACTTAGCCTACTGATGAAGAATCAATCAGTTTCCCTGACATTGGTGGGATTGTTAAACTCAGGGATATTCTTGGAATTTAGCATGCTGTGAAAATAGCACTCAAATATGTTTAAAGGAGTCGTTTAAGTGTAATGTATTTTCATCATCAGCTTAGCCCAAGTTTGTTTACAGCATCTACTTACTAACAACTTACCTCGAATTATGTGATCTGCCCAGATGTGTGACACATTTGGTGCTCCAAGCAGGTTAATGCAATCTGTTGTCACCACACTTCATCCTTTTAGGAGATAGAGAAGTCTGGAAGGAAGGCTGCTTCTCCCTTCATCTTGCCTCAGGGGGTCATTTGGTCTGATGCCTTTCACTCCGTACAGTATAAACTTCCTCACCACAAGCTGCACACAAACAGAGTAAATAAACAACTGTGGGACAAACCAGGGTTTGGAGCTTGTTAGGGTGCACAATTTCAACATGAGAGTTTGTTTGTTCAAATTTGCTCGCACAGTGACCTAACTCCTTTATACTGAGCACATGTGCGGATGAGGGCACAGGAAGGCGAACATTACAGAGGGAAAAAAAAGTGGAAAAATCCATATTTTTCCAATATGCAGTCAGGGCTGTTCATCAGGCAAAGTTTGACACATGTCTTTGAACAGAGTTAGAAACAACAACTTGGTGGAAAAAGTAAAAAGGATGGAGTGGGGTGGTTTGGCTAAACAAATGTCATTTTTGGACTCTACTGCAGGGAGGATGAGAAAAGGAAAGATGATGAAAAGAATGAAAAGATGCATTCCTAAGTATCTAACTCACTGCCTCACCGTTTCCTGGGCTTGATTAGAGGGATGCAGTGACTTGTGGGTACATTAAGATTAAGATCTCAGCTGTCCAGAAGAAATTACAAAAAGGAAGCAATATGGGTGTCTTTATCTAATGTGACGTTGGTTTTTATAAAAGGAGGTCTCATTACAGCATATGCTTATACTGTGCAGCCATGCAGCCACAGTAGTATTTTTGATGGTTACAGAGGCCGTTTTGTAATCAAAAGGTTACAGATTTGACCCACACACAGACCAGTTTAAATTGCTACCATGAATTAAATAATGGGCTGCTTTTAGTGGTTCAATCATAAACTGTATATAAAGACAGACGCACTGCAACTTGTAACAGCAGGAAAAGCACAGGTGTTACTAATTACTTTAACAAAGGCTCAGTTCTAGTCAAATAAGCCATGAAAATGAGTTAGCATTCAAAATACCATAACACTGAAACCAAGCAATGCAATGCAATGCAGCCAACATTAATTTTACACCTGAGCTTTTCCCACTGGTATTGTCGAAATTTAATCTGTGAAAAACGCCTGTTGAGGAAAGTTGGGACGTCCTAGGAGTGTTTGGAAACTCTGCGGACAGCCCCGCCGTCGCCATTTTGGCCGAGGCAGACGCTGCAAAACTCCAGGCTAATTCACAAATGAGCAAAAAGGTGGTGTGTGTGTGCAGCCAAGACTTCAGTGCATGCTGGTTATAAACTGTGGGAAGCAAGAGCTCGCGTTAGCATTGCTAGCACAGCTGGGCGGCTTGCTCGAAGGCTAACCCAAGGCTAAATAGCTAGCTAACCGCCTAAGCTAACACGCCAGATATGAAGAGCGCACACCTGTTAGCATATATTATATATATATATATATATATAAAACACTAAACTTTCACTCACCTCAAAAAACAGGAACACAAACTTCCTCACGTCCTGTTAGTCAGTTAAACGCACAGAAGTTCATATTATTTATCCGATATGTGCATGAAAACTCCTCCAAAGGACACCGACACCACTAACACGGCCGGGAGGTCACGTTCACTGACTCGATCACTGAGGTGGCGCCGAATGGATAGCTAGCAGCTAGACACCGAGCGGCTAGCCAAGCGTGACCACGCCCACATGTCACTCAAGGCGGTCGCGCTCTCAATTTTGCATAACTTCAAGCCTTAATAATATTTAAACGGGTGATTTATAAAAAACAACAATAATAATAGTAGTAATAATAAATCAAACACCCCCCCCCGTACAGTTGTCATGAAGGAATTAATTAGCTAAAGTGGCCAAAACCGTTTTTGCACCAGGATGTAAAAATGTTTATTTCTGCTGTAAAGTTGTGCATTTTAATATGTGTATAGATGAAGATTGACTCGCTGTTGGAGCCAGTCTCATGCGACCATTCGAAGAACTGCAGTACTGGTACATCTGTGTTGGCTCCATTAATCAGCCCTCGATATTGCCGCGTGAGCAGAATACGCAATTTTATCTAGTTCAAGAAGGCAACATCTCAACCTAATTTTTCTTTTTTGGAAACTTCCTCTATAAAGTAAAGCCTTGTTACTATGGACACAAAAGCTTTGCTATATTTACTGCTATTCTGACATGTAAAGTCAACTATATGAAGACATGATTATGTAAAAAGTGTGTCAAAGAACACTCACCACTCTAATTAATACATGCAGACTGGTTACTGAGAAACCGACCACTGGTAATCAGTAGATACAAGGGAAGATTAATAATATGTGAACAACCCAGCCTTATCACATAACCAGGTTAGTATAGTCTGAAATCATATGCACCAAGCTGCAACAAATTTAGTGCATCAGTCAGTGGCCAATTTACCCAGTAGCTTCATAGCAGCAAATGTTGCCATTTCATAGGATAAAAACACAATTAAACCTACTTGTATTAACCCAACCCTCTTATGTTATACAAAAATGTCTTTTTCAAATGTTTGGACTCCAACCTGAGTGTTAGAGGGGTGCTCATGTAGGCAAATCAGGCCACTCCAGAGTCATAACTATTTAAAACCTGCCCCTAAGACAGGATATGGCAACCATGCTGTCGATGACAGACAAAAAAGGCCATTTGAGCAATTTTCACAGCAGCAACTGCAACTGGTAACAGCAGGAAAAGCACAGTTGATACTAATTACTTTGACAATGGCTCAGTTCTTTCCAAGTAAGCCATGAAAATTAGTCAGCATTCACAATACCATAACCCTGACACCAAAGCAATGATATGCAATTCAGCCATCAATAATTTTACACCTGAGCTTTTCCAACTGTGACATGTCAACATTTCCTCTATGAAAAAGCCCTGTTGAGGAAAGTCAGAAGCATACACTGGATTGTTTTACCTAAGAATTTTATTACCAATGTTTCCTGCACAATAACAGGTAACAATGGAAAACATGAACAAAAGAACAGGAATATAAACTAAAAATGACTCAAACATCAGGTTTGTTCAGCATTATTCATTAAGTCAATTAAAGTCAATAAAAGAAAATGCATCACCATACATTTATCAGTGCAATGTGTAAAAACATGCACATTGCAAAAATTACTTCAAAACACACAGGCATTAACATTTATCCTTAATACAAAAAAAACATTTTTTACGTATCCATTAAATTCTAGAGCAGTTGCCAGCATCATTGTCCAGAAATATGTTCAGAAAAACCTGGATGGTGTGTTGTAGATGGCATTTAGTTAGTCTTGTGTTTCTACTACATCTAGCAACATTTGCTGAATCCATGATCCTGACTGGTGAGCAACCCAGATGAACACCAAAGTATATTTTGTTGTCTCAAGTTGTCTTATATGATGCCTTATCAAACAGTCTTAGAAAATTTCTTGTGAGCAAAGTTGTTAACTCCAGTGTTTGCTGCCCAAGTAAGTGGTGCAAACTGCAAGGACTGTACAGATCCTCCTTAATTTCAGCTCTGCTTTGGACGCTTTGACTGCGGGGTGTCAGCTGGTGTGTTGGCTGCTTTCTTGGATGCTGTTCTTTTTCTCGATTCTTTTTCCTCTGGATCATAGAGAGCATTCCTGAGAAAGCGTGCAGCGGCGCCTTTATCTAGACGGGCAGCTTTCTTCTTGTCAGTGATCTCCTTCACTCTGTTCATGTAAGTCCTTATTCGCTCCTGAAGAATAGAACAGGTACAGACAAATTAGACAATGCACGTAAATAGTGAGGAAAAAGTGATTATTTCAAAGACAGTTCAGAGAAAAGATACAGTACATACCAATTCTTGCTTGATTCCATGTTCTCTGGGATTTACTCCTTGTGTAACCAAGTACACTGTAAATGAGACCAAAAGTAAGACAGCATGTACTGTATGTTGATTCAAAATCAATACATATTCAATACAGGTTTCTCTGGGATACATTATTTTCAAAGACAAGCTTTTGTCTTTATATCTCACAGTGTCATAAGCAAAGAAAATATTCAGTCTAAGCCCAGGGTCTCAAAGGCTGTGTCTGGCATCATTATACCACTGTCATTTCCTCTTTACATCTGAAATTACATTGTATTGCTGGCACTTAATCCCTGCCACACTGTTCTACTATTGTCTGTTTTCATATATAGTACAGTAGCTTTATGTTTTAGCATTTTTGATTTTTTGGTAGATACAAAACAGACAGGAATAATGTCACATGTATATGGTATGTGCCATAACTCATTGAGCAACCATAAATCACATAAAGTAGTGATAATTTAAATCAGCCACAGTGAGTAAGAAAAAAAATCATGTGAATAATTATGTGATTACAAGGAATCCATAAAACTTACTCCAGAATAATGAATTGAGGGTGTAGGCAGACATCAGGTCCAGCTTGGCTTGATCCAAAGGATCCAGCTGTCAATAAACCAGATTTAGTTTAATTCAAACCAGCTGTATAAAAAGGATTCAAAATCCTGCAATCACAAAAATGTCATTACCAGTTTGACAAGCCAAAAGTAAAAATTGTGCTCATGTGCACTATGTTGACCTACATTACATCACAGACTGCTTGCTACACACCAGCATCATATTTTCTGGTTTACTGCAGGTTTTGCATGAAAAATGTTACTCTGCTAATGAACTGGTAAATAGCAAACTCATGATAGAGGAGTCTAGATGTGTAATTAGCCCTTTGATAGACTGGTAACCTGTTCAGGGGTGTACCCTGCCTTTTGCCCAGTGTGAGATGGGAGAGGCTCCAAGCCCCCTGCAAGCCTCGACAGATTGAATAATGGATGGATGGACACAGTAGTTCTCTGTGATATTTGGCGGAGCAGGAGCATCATGTCTCAAAATTCGAATTAAATTTTCTCTGTTTCACCACCGATACAAGTCAAAACAAAAAAATATGTTTGCATGATATGATGTTAATCTATAAATTGGTCTGTGATGTAGACTCATCACAAGTGACATTTTGACTTGTCATGGAAAATGTGTAACTAGTAGCATTAATTCTGTCTTTGTTTGCCTACCTTTTGCAGCAGGTCATTTCTAGGCATCGACATCAATTTCTCTAACATGGTTTTGACAGAAGAAACGGAGGAGTCGAAGCCTGTGAGCTGTTCGTCTATCTCATGAGGGTAGTCCTCCGTCCTCATGTCCGCTGCCATTTCTCTGGAAGACAATTAATGTCATACGATGTTATGTAGCTCTGTTGTAACATGACTTTCATTAGATTTTACAATAATAGCAAAAAGGCTCACTTTCAAATCTGTACTGCTAGCTAAGTAGCTAATCATACAGCTTGCACATGTTGCTAACAGATAAAAAGCCGAGCGTTTATATGTGTAGAAATTTACCGTATAAACTATTAATGAAGCAACATTTATTACTGGTTTAACGGCAATACAGATTCGCTCGAACCTGAATCTTACGGTATTTAACGTTGAACATTTCTGTTTTACCTTCTAACAGGCAGCACGCTTTAGAAGACAGGAAATTACGTCAAAAAATACCAACGTCGCTGAAGTTAGTTTCTGATTTGTATCTTCCTATTCCTCTATTTGCCAGTTAAGCAAAAGTTAAGAGAAATTGAAATTATATTACTGAGTGACATATTCTCCTTTTTTGATCCACTTCTTGACGTGAAAAGCGCTGTAAAGCCTTAATGCTGTGTTCTAGTGTTATAACTTTTTCATGTAACGTTCCCCCTAAATACCCAATTGGAAGCTAACTTCAGCGTCCTTGTCCTCGTCTTCTGCACTCTACTGCCGTCTGCCGTTTGGAAGAACGAAAGAGCTCGTTAACTGCTTTTAACAGGTAATCTTTTGTTTCGGACCCCCGGTAAGCTAACCATGGATAAATCCAAATAATAAGACAAGTCTGCAGCCATATGTTTTATTTATTACAAAGTGGGTTACTTTTTTTTCCCGATCCTTCACAAATAAGAGAAGGACTCAAATAGGTCTGCATATTTCTGTGTTTTATCTATAAGTAGGCATACACGTGCCAGTGTTTTTTTTATCTTATTCATAAAAGTTTGGTGTTTTCCTTTGTTATAACGGGTAAAAACAGCAATAAAATTTCAACAGTTTTTTTTAGTTCTATAATTTCATAAATGCAATTAACTATAGTTAATTTTTATATATAGTATAACTATATGGCTCTTTTAATAGTAAAGGTTGCAGACCCCTGGAGTTTTCACAAGAGTATCTAACAAAACTATTTTCGGCACATTGATCAACAACCAAAGGTGTCTACCAGGTCCTCCCCTCTGTATTGACTTCTAAATACTTTTTGAAAGATATCTGAGTTCTGTCAAAATGTATAGCAAAAACTAAGCTTGGGTTTGTGAGTTGTGTTGGATTACTCGTCAAGTTTTGTTGTTAGTTAAAGAAAATGCGTTTAAAATATTTCCGCTAACAGCTAATGTTGCTCGTGGTAACATAATGCCTGAAGGCAGTGTAGGTGCTCGCGTTACTATGGTAACCCGGGGCGTCAGTGCGGTAAATGAAGCTGAGTGTGCCGGGATGTCAGGGACAACAGTTGGACCGTATACACTGTTGTACTGTAGCTGAACACAACGAAACCAGAAAAAAGGCTTGAAACATGGACAATTGTGATTTGGAGAAGCTCTCTGTTTCTCGTGGGAAGCTCCATCCAGCCTTCACTCCAGAAGTTACAGACTACAAAGTGACAGTGGAGAGCAGTGTCAATAAAGTGACTGTGAACCTGCTCACTAGTGACTCTGGGGCTTCATACAGTATTGTGAGTACTGTGCAGTAAATTATGTGACATTTGCCTCTGATTTGTCAGCTAATACGTTAATTTAACCTCGTTTTTTAAAAATGATTTCAGCTCTTTGGTGACGGTTCCAGCAGCATTAAACTGAATGATGGGTTGAACAGAGTAGAAATCGAGGTGGTAGCTGAGGATGGCACCTTAAAGAAATACTGCGTGGAAATCACCAAACTGTCTGCAAAGATTGCAGAGCTTAGTAATCTTACTGTGGACGGAGATATTCCACTTCATCCCGCATTTTGTAGGAAAATCTACGAATACAATAGTGAGTCCAGGCTTAATTTACTATCCCCTGAACTGCCACACTGGGTTAAGCAGGTTATATTAGAGTTATACTGCCTTGTTTTGCCATTGTTCATTTTAATGTAGTAAATACACTAATACATTAAAAGTTAATACATGTGTAACTATATCCCATGATCGTAATTCTTCTATCAAAAGATGCAGAAAAAATTTTAAAATTTTTTTTCACATTTCTGAGCATTAGAAATATTACATAATATTTATTTTTCTTGATGTTGCTGATTTCTGTTGCCCTCATTGTAAACTTTTGTCACCAGGTATTGTTCCCTTTCACTGTAATGCCGTGACACTGCTTCCCAAGGTGCCAGACAAAAACATAAAAGTTACCGTGAATGGGTCAGACAGCTCACAACCAGTCCATCTGAATTTTGGAGACACTGTGGTGGAGATCTCAGTCTGTTCAGCAGATGGCAGTAATTCACAGGTGGGATGAGACATAAGTAGACGACTGCTCATTATCATATAGGCGTTACTGTTATGATGCACGGCTTTATGTGTGTTTGATTACCACAATGAAGTGACTAAATTATATTTCAAAATACCTTCATAGCTTTGCAGCTCACCTCATCTTTGCCTACCTACTTACCTTGTGACCTACACTAATCTTACATTTAAAAGTTTCACACACTTGTTCCACATTCATGAATAATAGTATATAGGTCAATACAAATTGAATACAGATGGTTTGGATTGTTTTAGATTCTGAAAGGCTGTGCTGTTCTGCTACAGTGGTCCATTTTTTAAATTAAATCTGACTCTAACTGTCAGGTGTATACAGTGTTGGTGACTCGAGAGCTAATTCCCATGGCCGTGACCTTCACTGATGGGAAACAGCAGCTGGACTATGAATGTCCAGTGTCCCTGACTGCTTTTTATAGGCCTGTATCTATCAACCACAGGTGAGACTTGAACAGGAAGATTTATGAGAAAATGTTATCAGTACTAGTAAGAGCAGACACCCCCTTTATCATTTTCACTTTAACAGCATTTCTTCTGTGCTAAGTGCTTTACAGTTGATGCAAGTGTAAAACAAAAAATCAAAAGTAAAATACATTAAACCAACAATCATCACAGTTTCTCAGTTTACCAATAGAAATTGCCACTAACTCCCTAATTTAGCTATTTTGTTTAACTTTGGTTAATTATAGTCATTGGATATTAAAAAAAAATGTTATATGATGTTTTTGATTTGCAGTGACCCAAAACACATCTTCTCAAGGCCTTATATTGAGATGCTGACACGACGTTCAAAAGTTGACCCACTTGGCGATTGTCCTCTGGGAGACGGCTGGAAAGTTGTTGAACTGGACCTTGACAGGGAGATGTCAGATGCTCTGGTCAAGTGCTTCTTTATTTACCGAGGTAAAGCCTGTAATCTGTTTGTCTAAAGCAAACCTGCTGTTTAGGCAAAGCTCTTACTGGTTGAGTTAAAGGTCAATGGGTAGAGTAATAGACCCACTGTTATTTCTGCCTAAAGCTGAGTAAAAAAGCAAGTGAGGAGGAAGGTAAATAGTTTGCTAACATTGCAAGGACATGAATTTCACAATTATTGATGAATAAGAAAAAGTTATTTGCTGCATTCAGGTAACTGATTCATATGCTCAACCATTTTTTAAGATCAGTTGAATTATTTCTTCCTCTGAAACAGCTCTACCTCTAAGAAATGCTTGTATAACGTACATTGTTGTACATTGTTAAAATGCTAACTACACTTTGACTTAACTCCCAACAGTTCTGATTACACCACCACTATACTATCATGTAACATGATGATACTGTAGACAACTATTATGTTCCTGTAATGAGGGGGATACTATTACTTAACTAAGACCTTGTGTATCCAGCTGGATATTAGATCAGGCCTTTATATCCAGCAGGCTTTTCTCTGGTTAGTCAGATGTGTATTTCTAGACAACCTAGACTTATTTCAGATATATTTTATTTTCCAGAAATTGCAGACGTTACATCTAGATAATTAGATAGAGTTGCACCAGAACAAAATGCAATAGACTTTTTTACTACAGTAGTAGTTAAATACAGTTATTTGAACATAGTTTGCTCAATTCATCCTGTAAAAAAGATGCAAACTTGTTGTTAGCACTACAGTAGCATCGACCCCTAATGTGTGATTTACTGTGTCTGTGATGTTTTTTTAACATAGGATGTGACAGTGTGATGAAGCTGTCTGAGCTGGGGTCACACTCTCTGGACTGTCCACACAGGCCCACAGGGGACCTGGATGCAAAGGTCAGTATATAAGATTAAACAGCGCTCTGCTTTGCCAAAATCACTGCCCGACCTCCACTCTGCTCATCCTTTATTTACAAGTCAGCGCTCCCTTTATGGTGACTAAGTGCCGGTTTAACTTCCAGAGTAAAAGTATCTTGTGTTTGTGTGTGTGTGTTTGTGGTAACACAGTTGAGAGTGGATAAAACAATAAATTGTGTGCAGTGAATGTGTGCAGGTATTTATAGAGAGGGTGCAGAGGTGTGTTAGGGTTGTTGCATTTAATAAATTGTTATCTTACCTTGACCAAGAATCAAGAGGAAGATGAACCCAGCAAACTCCAGAGTGTGTAAATGCACCTCACATATGTTCATGTTCATTTACAGGATGTCACAGAGACAAGCTGGTATAAGAGACACTTTGCATCATCCAGTTGTTTGGAGATAGAGACTAAACACATATTGGAGGTAATAAATCATTCCTGTTATTTAACATCAAGGCTGTAAAGCTGAGTACACACTTTTCTTGAACATACCAAACTATATAGCATAGACTGGGATTAAGAGGATTTATTTAAATACATTCTTGCCTGCTACTGTAGGATTGTAAATCATAATATAGTTCATGTAGTCATCACCCCTACCTGTATAATCTCATATCTGATTCAGCTTTACTGCTTGGCCCGTTGTGCTTCATGGGTGGATAATTGTTTTCTTTCTCTGCTACAGGTGCGTAACTGGGAGAAAAGACTACAAATGACATCAGGAGAAGACCATGTGGATAAACTGTGCGCATTGGCGCAGGATCACCTGAAACTCTACCGGCAACACCTGCCAAAACCAGGCATGTAATACTTTCCAAACCAAGAGTGTAGGATCAGAAGTTAAATGGAAGTCATTTATCAAAATTTGTTGGAAGTCAATACCAACTTACAACCCCCTGACTTTAATAACCTTCTCACCCTCTACATTTTTACGCATATAAATCGCCACGAACATTACTATAATAATAAAAAACGCTGTTTCATTAACTCTTTTTCTTGGGAGGAATTTTTTTTTGAGCCAAAAAAAAGTGTACAGGCCAGAAAGAGTGTCAAAAACTATATTCATCACAATTACCAATTTTCTGTACATATTATATTTCTTATAAAATGCCGCTAAGTCAATTACCATCCACTTTAGCAGAGAGCTTCTGGAGTTTCTTTTGTATTCTGCAGCTAAATAACAAAACTGTCTGCTGAGCATTTGAACACACCCTTGGCGAATGGACAGAAGAGTCATTTTCTTTGCCCTGCCTTGGCACAGCAGCTCAGCTTCAGCCATTAAAAAATACATGAAAATGGACTTGTTAGCGGTTGCCTCCGGAGCTTCCTCCTCTATCCGACGTGCCAGACACTCAAGTTACTGCTCGTCTTTTCTCAGCTACTTGTTCCTTGCTAATTGTTTGATGACTCTGAGACGGGTCATTCGAGACTGATCCCAGAGGACTGAATGAAAGTCACTGTGACTGAACTGAGATGCAACGCCAGGGAGAGAGAGGGGGGAGAGGACGACCGAGTCAGGGAGCACAGTTCATTTTCACCTCTTATAATATAAACAAGTTTTTTCTGTTGTACCGGATCAAGCTGGACGATGATGAATGTATCACTTGTGTAGATATTGTCAAACTTTAATATAAATAAATACTGCATATGATATATTAACATTAGGAGCGTGCGTACATGATAAATACTGATGAATTTTCCTCAAAATAGAAATCTTGTGGTGATATCAACCCAGTTTTAGACATTAAAACTACACATAGTAGCAGACAAACCCTGAGAAGATCACCAATTAAAATGATTATAATTAAATTTTTTTAATTAAATTTGATATGTAGCCAAACAGAAGAGCTGAACTCTCATTTGGTTTCTGCAGCCTATTTTATTTGTTAAGTTTGTCATCTTACCTTTTGTTCTTTTGTAATTAAATCTTTACATTTTAAATGGCTCTGGGTTTTTTGTAGAAGACACATAGTTTGTATTTCTTGTTTTTTTATAGTTAGTGTTAGAGTGTTAAGATTTTAAAGGTTTAAGCTGTAAAATGGTAAATTTAGCAGTAGACAGTAAACACACTCAGTGATCTGTTGCCAGATGCAGAGATTTTGCAGAGGCTTTTCAGGCTGTACGCTGTTTATTTCTCACATTTCCACAGGGGACATGTTGCAGTATGAGGATGGCCAGTCTCCTCTGCATAACCTGGAGCAGGCAGCTGTCCATTATGCATCAGCTATCAGACTCAACTCCAGAGATGCCAGACTCCACTTCCTGTTGGGTCTTGTTCTGGAGGAGCAGCACTTTGCCACAGAGATGTATGGCCTCCAGCAGAAGGTAGGAAGGTTTTGCTCAGATGCTGAGCTGTAGCAGAACAAGCAGACTACATACTGTGGTGCTTCAAACATTTTTATTTAAAGATATTTTTATTAAAATTCTTTTCAGCGCTGACACTGTGAAACACATTCACAAAATTCAAATTTAAAAATGAAAATTTCCTTAAATTTGAAAATAGTGAATTGCGCAGCTGAGAGCAACCCAACCTCTCACTTCTTCTTTCCTTGGTCTCCAGACTGATAGGGACAGAGATGAATTAAGCGATGCCAAATCAACAGCACGTCAGGATGACATCCTGGCTGTGTGTAAACTCCATGGTTTCCTCGGCACGCCCACAGTGGAGAACCAGCTTCAGGCCTTGGATAAAGAGTATCAGCAGCTCAGAGAGCAGGGACAGTCCGGCAAAGCAGACTATGTTCAGACTCTCTACATCTGGCTCTCCAAGAAATCTGGCAAGGTAAATGTGTCATACTGTGGGTTGCTAAGTTTATTTTACTTGCTCTAATTAAGAGCACCAGGGAAACACCTAAAAAGCAAATGATCATGTATATTGTGATACTATTTTTGTATGTGTACTGCAAACACCTGTGATGTTGTTGCTTGAGCACACATCTGTGTCTATTAGTGATGAGATAATTACTGAGAGACCAGTATAGACAAGCAGCTTCTGCAATCTCACCGCTCTGTGTCTCTGTCTCTCTCAGATCAATGTCTTGCACATCAGAATACATCAGGAGGCCTTTGACTTATCTTAGAGGCTACCAAGGGACAATTAAGACGTTACAGGCATCACAATATTTTAAAAACACACTAATAATAGTCTTTAATTGCGGATTAATTAGTAGCTTTTGATCATTTTGCAAATTAAGTAGATTTGATTTTCAGAACCAGAATATCTTGCCATTTTCCACTGCTATAGCACAGCATCCTGCCAGAAACTGTCACAGGTTATGCATACTTAAGTTATGCATTTTTATGTAGCTTGTTGTGTAATGTAAGAGACTGCTGTGACACATAGCTATTGTTCTGTAAAGCTGTTTGGATTAAAGCCCCCACTAAATAATTACTCATCACTAAATGGCAGATGAAACTGAACTCCCTACTCCCTGGTTGCAGGATAGCGGTTCAGCTGTGCGGGACGAGGAGAACTGTGTCCACCGAGCTCTGATGAAATACCTGGACGCCTGGTCTCTGAGTCCAGACAGCTGGGAGTACAACCTCCATGTAGGAAGGCTGCTGCTGCTGCAGGGGAGGAGTAGGGAAGCCCTGCAGCATCTCCAGAGCGGCCTGGCACTGCGCCCTTTAGATCTAGCACTCAGGTCAGATCACAGAAGTATTGATGGTAGTAGAAGCAGAAGCAGAATGCTTTTCTGTGTTACTGTAACATAAGATAACCAAACTTTCAACCTGCTCTTCAAATGCTCCCTCCCCTACAACCTCTATATGATATCATATGATCATATACGGATTGGGGAATTGAAAAAAGCATAGTTACAATGTGAGGAGAGGCCTGGCAGTTCATCAGGGTAAATGGGGTCAGGATTAACATGTAAAAGCACAGAGTAGGAGCGAGCTTTGTATTCAACATCTCTTCTGTGTTCATTTTCTCAGATTCTTCACTGGGCTGGCTCTGCTGCAGCAGGAGCAGAAAGCCTCTGTGGACACAGAGAAAGAGGCTGCTCTGTTCTTACAACAGGGACTGGAGCACTTTGTCAGCCAGCGCTGCAGCAAGAGGTGTGCACTTGTGTGTGCGTGTGTGTGTGTGTGTGTGTCTGTGTATGTGTGTGTGCGTGTCTGGTGGAGGTGGATGCATTCAGCGAGACAGTGAGAGAGTGAGAGGGCATGGCGGTATCAGTAATATACCAGGATGTTCTGTTTAAGCCTGCAGGAGGAGGAATAGGACAGAAGAAGACCATCATAGTCTACAGGAACACACTGACATAACATCTGCAGTGTCACTTATACACAGGTTTTTTTTTAAATAGACATTTTAAAGTCTTGATATCGATATAGGTTTTTCACAAACCACCATCTTTTTCAGCAAGTGGGCAAAACAATAAAAAACTGAATTGAAAGGGGGGAACATTTTAGTGAACATTATGTGATCTGATTCTTAACTAGTTGAAAAAGAGGTGAGTAAATTTGTGGATTGACTGGTCTCTGTGATCTATAATGAAAGACATTCTGTTCCTTGGATTTGTTTGTTTTGCTTTTATGCAAGTTCCTTGTGGTCGTCATGGCTGTTTTTTCTGTGCTGTCATACGCTTTTATGTTTTTCTCTACAGCTGGGTGGAGCAGGATCCATCAGAGCCTCTGTCCAGCCTCAGCACACAGTTCCTGCGAGGCCTTCTCACTCTGGGACAACTGCAACACAACGTGCTGCCTGGGAAGGCCATGAGTGCTGAACAGGTTTATCACACGTATGTTACAAACCAGAAGTTTTAAGTAAGACTTCCACAGATTTTTTTTTAGGTCATATTTTCTCTCTACTCTGTGTTTGTGGTGGCTCTCAGCTCCAGTTAGCTCTCACTCATCTCCATAGTGAAGGTGTGATTCAAAGAAAAGTCTCAACATTCACATCAGTATGAACCACTTTAATAAGTGTTTGAGTGCTACATGAAAAGCCTGTGTCTGCTCTGTTTCTGTGCTGGAATGCTTCAGTGTAGCAGTGCTGACTGCCCAGAGTGTGAGTCAGTGTGTGTGTCGTGGCGAGGTGAGCGGGCAGCTGGAGTGGGTGTTGCTGCATGCTCACTTCTCCCTGCTGCAGAGGCTGATCCAGCAGGGTGAGCCCCAGGCCAAAGATGGCACCAGCAGGCAGTCCCTGGTGGCGAAGAGATGCCAGGCCCTCACAGCTCTCATACGCCTCACGTCTATCCCCTCCTGCCAGGAGCTGCTGGACATGCAGGAGAAGGTAAGAGTGTTCTGTTGGGCAACGAAACATTCAAAATGTGTATTTTATTAGTAGGTCTGTTTTTGTTTTCTCTTATTTTTCTGTTTTGCAAAGTTAACAAACCACAGATTTCTGTTTTTGGTTCAGAGAATCCAGACTTTACCTTCTTCCCACCTCCCCTGCTGCTTTGTACAGGCATGCCAGCTGGCAGTAGTGATCACACCACGGGACAGCCACGCCCTCTTTCTCTTAGGTCTGGCACAGCTAGCTCAATATGACAACAACCCAAATTCAGGCAGGTCAAACGAAGCCAGAACTGATGCCTGCCTCAGCTTCCAGGCCAGCATTGAGCTGGAAAACAAGACTCAGAGTGGAGAGCCTCCTGAACAGCTGAGCAGTGAGTCTCTGTTGTGTACTTACTGTCTTTGGCATTAAGGTCTCAGAAACACAGCAACAGAGAATTACATAGAGATTGGCATCATCTTACACTGATGTAAAAATCATATGCACAGCATTGGTTTCATGACAGTTCAGGCTGTATATGATATGGTAACCTGAGCAATTCCTAAATGATAGACGTGTCCCTGCTGAAACACTTTATATTTAACAATTATGATAGACTTTTGAAAATGAACTCTACACCCACATTAATCATCCCCTGTTTGCTCAGAACAAAGGTGGTGGCAGGACCGGCACAAGGCTGAAAATGAGAAAGCTGCCAAGCAGTCCATCACCCAACCAGTGGGAGTGAAGGGGCCTTCTGACACCAGTGTGGCCAAGAGAGGAGCTAGGCGGGGCAGAGGAGGGCCTGGTCAAGGGCGGGTGGCGGCAGCTGTAACCAAAGCTCCTGCTCCTGCAACCCCAGCCCCCATCAGGGGAGGGAAAGCTGCCGGTCCTGCAGCCAAAACCCCTGCAGCCAGGTGAGTCACGCTGGCAGCCTGAGTCAAGTGTGTGGCAGACCTGTGATGTGGTTGCCTGTGGATGTTTGTTCACATCTATTTATTCGTGGAAGATTTCGTCTGGACACAAGTGAATTTGACTGTTTGACCTGCTACATTTTTATGCCAAGTACAAACACAGTCCATGACTGTTTATCGATCTGGGGAGCTTCACAAGAACAAGCTTTAAGTTTGTTTCCTTGTAGAGGCTGTATGAAAAGTGGATTATTTGAATGAAGGAAACATTCACATATCTTGAAAAGTTTGAGGACTATGTGTACATATGAGTGTATATGCACATTAGCAAAACATTACAAAACTTAGACATTAACACTGACAGAAATGTGATATGTATGCCATATTATACCTAACTCAGAAGTGAAATGTTTTCTCTCCTGTAGGGGGAGAGCTGGAGCAGCAGTCAAGCCAGATGGATCAGGTAAAACTGGCAATAAACCTCAGCTCCCCGCTAACAAGTCTAAACAGGACTGTTGCCCCATTGCTGTTGAGACAGCGGAGGGTAAGTAAGGCATGGCACAAGCACTGAGCTCCCCAAAATCTTGTCATGATTTAGGGGAAACAAATCTTAGTTTTAAACTGAATATAATGTTTATATATAAGCTCAAAGTTCATACCATAAAAGACAGAAAGAAATGTGGGGGGATAAAGGGGGTTGATGCACCCTGTATGTAAGAGGAGTTCAAACTAAATACTCTTTTAAGGAGTATCTAATCTAAGTATTCTAATGTGAACATGTCACATGTTGAGGGCAGATGACACACATTAAATGATAGCTGAAACATGTTTTTAATGGTTCATTTGGTTCCTTTAATTATTCTTTTACTTTATGTTGCATTAACCAACTTCAAATTCACCCTAAAAATATATAAAATTCCCAATCCTAATGATAACTGTTCAAATGTGGATGATGTGACGTCACATTAGATCACCACACCTTACACTGTTTCAGGTATGGTAACTTAATTTACTCCTTTTTGTAAGAACATGTAAATATTACACTGGTCAAGAGGTATGAAATTAAAAAAGTTGCAGTTTCACTTTAGATAACAATTGTGTCATTGTGAAAGCTAATCTATGACATGGCATGAAATAATGTACGTCTCTCAATGTCTTTTTCTTCCGTTTATCAAAGGAGGTAATTCTACTTTATGTCTAGTTGCAGAGCCTCCTGTGGGAGTCACTGTGCCCAGTCCGGTGAACCGCAGGTCTCATATCCCACGGCTGGGTCTGGCTCGCGCCCTCTCTCGCTCTGAAGACACCCAGGACCAGGCAAAGCAGCTCTACCACGAGGTCATCTCCATGGCACCAGGGGTCAGCTCTTATCTCTTACATTTAGATTTCAGGCATTTTCTCAATGCTCTTACAACGCAGCTTACAATGGCTATAAAATTACATCACCAGTTTCACACCCATCCAACTGTGACTCCAGTCTTGGTGATTAATTCCAGTGGAATGATCCCATGCTCCTCTGTTGGATTAGACAATTACATAACATTTGGTTTCATTGAAAAAAAAAAGATCTGTAAGTGGTAGAATATGTGGTGATCAAGACAAGAGAGCTGTTGCTTCCTGAGTGGTTTCAGACTAAATGATGTCTCATGGCTAAGAGACGATCTGTACGTTGGGGGATTTAACATGTGATTTTTAGGATAACCTGAATAACTTGCAAGTATAGTTGTCATTCATACAGACATAAGAGCAGCGTGTCTGGTGTCGATTTCCCTCAACTGATGTAATCCAAACAAAATGTAGCTAAGGAATTGCCTGGCTGTCTAGGTCCACGATGCCTACATTGAGCTTGTGCAGCTGCTGGAGCCATCAGACCCACAGGCTGCAGTGGAGGTGTACTGCAGATTCCCTCTGAAGCCTGTGGGGGAGCAAAGCTTCGATGATGCCTTCATCACAGGAGAGATCGTCCGCATGCTGATGATGCTGGAGCAGTACGACCACCCGCAGCTGAGCCCCAGTCTGGTGGCACACGGAAAAGTCATGGGCCTAAGTGATTACTATTACTATATTATGAGTACTGTATTAATTGTAATATTAGCCTTGGAAGAAGTCAAAACTCAGCAGTAGTAGTTAGCAGGAATAAATGTTTTTAAAGTTTAAGCAAACAGAATTTGCAGATTACACATTAAGATCGTCAGTCACAGAAAAATGCAAACTTTCATATTATTTTGTTCAAAATAAAATGGTGACATTCTTTACACCATGCTATTTGACAAACCCCAGCTATCTTGAATGACAAGCACTTACTATTTGCAAACACTGATCTACCAACATTTTCCAGTTCATCACCAGGTCATCTATATTTAATAAATGTGTTAAATGCAGTGTTTTATTGAAATCATGTAGCCAGGCCCGTGACTTGAGATCTATTTATAGAGATGTATCACACTCAACTGGTGCGGTGGCCAGATAGATGGCACAACACATGACATAGAGAGCATACATGCAGCATGATGTCAGATAAATAAGTGCCTGCACAGGGCAAGTCAGGTTGGAATCATTTAGTCGTCTGAAGATGTAATATATTGTTACATGAAACATCTGAAATGTTTGATTTAAAATCAAATAAATACCATTTAAAAAATTTAAAACACACTTCAAACAACATGACAGAGACTTCTGTACTAATCTGTGGCTGTGTTTGTAGGTTGCATAGAGAAGTACATCGACATCTTGGATGGAAAGTCCATGACCAAGCTGCTGAAGAGTGTCTACGCGAGGATCCATGACAAACATGAGGACGATGAGGATCTACAGGACTTCTTCAAGTTCAAATGCTGGACATGATGCTTGTAAACTTCTAGCAAATGTATTAATCCTTTTGGATCCTGAAGTGACTCACAGTTTGCTTACTCTACATCCAGACAGTAGTTCTCTTGACTTTACTTACTCTTGATGTCATAAATAAGCCTTTCATATTGGATAGGGGACACTGAGAAAAAGGATAATTTTTCGCTCCAAACACACATTTAATTTGAGTTCTCATTAAAATGTCATATCAAAAGTGACCATTTGAACAATAGACAAAACTCGAGTACAACATTCACCAATAGTGCAACAAAAGACAGGTGTTTCAGTAAGCATCCTACAAAAATGGTAATAGATAAAGAAATCATATCTTGATCCCCAAAGTATTATTCCAAGCCAGAGATTAAATGACTCATTTATCCATCCTAGTAGAGGCTTTATGATAATATGGGAAATGTATCATCGTGTTATAAGGGTATTTCTCTGCACTAGAGGACAACATTGCCTCCAAGGCTCAGTCAAGCACTTTCCCAGTTCATATGAGTTAAATTATTTTCTGGCAAGATAAGTCTAAAGATGAGTATCAGCTGTATGAAATCTATATGGACAGCTGCAAAGACCTGCAGTAGGAAATCGTTGTCTTCAAATAAAAGATCATCAATCCAAAGATGACCAGGAGTACAATTCAGCCTCAGAAAAAGGCAGTGATTTAAACACTATTGATGCATCTGTGTTGTTGCATCTTGTTTTGTACAGGGCTGCACAGACCATCAGTCTTTGTTGTCGTCCGCTTTTTCACACCATGTGGAGTTTGGTGACAATGAGCACGCGGACAGACTGGTCAAAGCCTGAACACACACACAGGCCCTGTTTGTCAGGACTCCAGTCCAGGCTTGAGATTGGCTGAGTGGACAGAGTGACGTTCTGTAAGAGGTTGACAGTGCCGGCTACGCCCACATCCCCGCCATCTGAGTCCTTCTTGCTTCTCTGAGCAGGATACTCGCTGGAAATGACATCAAAACACAATTAAAATATTTTCCAGTTTATAGTAAATCAAAAAAAAAAAAAAAGAACCTGATTCCCATTTAACAAAAATTACTTACTATTTCCACACATGTAGGTTGCCTGCTCCCCCTGCAGTCATAAAGATGTCTCGGTTTTGAGGCAAATGCTTCACCTGCCAGACGGTCGACTTATGAGCCTTAAATAAAGAAGAGAGATCATTTACTTAATTTACAATTAAAATAGTAATGACAAAATTCATTCTTAGCAACTTTCAAGACATTGTAAGCCTGCGTCGAAAATCTCTTAAATACTTTAATCTGATGAGGGGAAAATTATATGGTCTTACACAGTTATGATTGCAGCTTTTATCTCCAGTGTGATCTCTTCTATTAGGCCGTATTCGCCTGCCCCCACCTTTACCAATGCTCCACTTTCCTTGTGTAAACTGACAGAACTGCACTGGTGAGAGCTAATACTTTGCCTGTACATATAAAGAACACCTCCAGAAAATAGTTTGAGCATTGTTAATGAGTTTATTCCACTGTGACTGATTTGAAGAAACGATGTGGTAATGCAACACAAATAAACAAAACTGTATCCCACTTTAAAAATTCTAGTAAATATATAGCAAATGGTGCCTTTAAAATCCACTAGCTGCAAATTCTCATCTAGAGTATAGTTTTGAGATGTTGATTATAATATATGTTGATAATAATATATAAAAGAATATAATAAAAATCCAATGCCTCAGCCACATGTTAAGACTTCTCTGTAATGCTACACTGATATCTTCTTAGACCAAAAAATATATCTGGTGGAACCTTATGATTCATGCTTGGAGACACTGATGTGCCAACTGTTGATCTCTCAGAAGAACTGGACAAATATTTCGAAAGCTGAGGCCTCTCATCTCTCAGACCATGCAAACACTTGGCGAGCTGGGCTGTGCACTAATACCAGTTTAAGTGTGTTTTTCTAGCATTTTCCCACAAAACGCCACACTTCTCTCTCCTAGCTGGCCCAGTGTCATTTTTGGCCAGTGTCACAAAGCCACAGAGAATGTTAGACAAACACAACCCCAAACACTTCCAGCTGTGAAAACGGTCAAAACGACGCGAGCCCCATTTCCCTCTGTCCCATACAAATGTAAAACTAATAATAATAATAATGATACTAATCTTTTGACGTTTTTCCATACGTAGGAGCCAAACATCCGTCTGGCTCGCTTCACCCAGGTCAATTACCTTTTCGGAAACAGAGGCGAAGCCCTTGGTTGGGTGCTGGGTCCTCATGTCAAAGACGTGGAATTTTCCCTCCAGGGAGGTGGCCACCAACTTGTTCATGTTGATGTCTTTCCTGTCAAACTCTACACCGCATACCTGGTCATGATGTAAGAAAAAATAACAGTCACTCCCTGGGCATTTATCACATGGCAGGACTCCACTCCAAGTTTTTCCATACAACAGAATCTGTTGAAATGGGCATAATGACCCCTGGCAGGTTCATCTACATTCAAGAGGTGATGAGTAAGAGACACGACTATAAAAATCAGTGCACTGACTTCAGACTTCCCCTGTGGTTTTATTCTAAATTGCGCTGGGAAGTCATTTTCAACTCTGTCTCCACATCTGTCCCTGTTTTTGTCTACTGTATGATTCAAGTGCAGGTTGCAGTGCAAAAGAAATGACGTATGATTGGACAGTTTATCCTAATAACAACATCGGTTTTCAATAGGAGAACTACTCTTTGTGTTTCAGGGCTGAGTTGGCTAAATCACACTGTCAGTTTGAGTCCCTGTTTTCTTCTGAAAAGGTTGTAATTTTCTTCCTGTGGTGCCTCACTGGCTACATATTTGACAAAATCAAGAGGAAAATCTTCGCCGGAAATGTTTAACAACTTCACAAAAATCACATGCAACAGAGGCTGTCACACCACTTGTTGGCAGATTTACTTTATGCTTTACCATTTCAATACAGTGTTCACTTTACCCCATTTTTAATGTTGGTTTCCCACCGTAGAGACATATTTCGCAGGTCAAAGAGTTTGATGTCCCCATTGTCATAACCAGCACACACACACCGGTCTTGATCATTAAAGGCATGACCTGTGATGAAAAGTCAAAGGAAAATGAACACTGTTTTCATTCATAACAAAAGCACAGGACCCTCTTTCAACCCTGAAAGCTTATATTTTTAATATTTAAAAAAAATATTTTACTCACCAAATGCAACAGTCCAGCAGTCCCTCTTGGTTTCACCTTCCATAGGCTCCATGTTGGCTACAGGTGAATCTTTCTGTCTGGGATCCCACACCTTTACTGTCCCTGTAACACCCCAAGGAAAAAATGACATCTTAGCTAACTTAAAAATGAGATAATTTGATTTCAAAGATTCACTCTAGGATCTTCTTTTTGTCTTTACATCAATGCTTTGAAGAGGTTTTAATTGTAAATGACATCAAACCGTCTCTGCTTCCGGTGACTATCTCAGGGGCGCCATCTCCAATCCCCAGACCACCAACACCGTCGATACTATTCACTATTTCTTTGTGGGCCTTTACACTGTACACTGGCACTTCAGGTATCTCCAGATCCCTGTGGACAACAGAAGCATCTGTACTGAATGAACCAGCAGACTTAAAAACACGTAGAGTGTGAACTCACTTTCAATTCAGTCAGACAGCAACTCTATTAAGAGGCCAGTTATAAAATAAAACCTTGCTTTCACCGTTTCATGCTACTAGTGGCAAGACACAGATGGTGTGACATCAGTGGGTGTGGATAAAATACCATATATTGAGATTTCCGTCAAAATCCCCGGTTGCTATGTGTCTTTGTTGAAGAGATGTTGCCCCAAATGTCCCACACTTTATGGGCTTCGGCTTCTCAACCTAAAATATTAGAGTAACAAGGTTTTCTTTCACTCAAAGAATGGCAAAATGAAACAAGCAGTGAAATAGCAGTATAGAAAGAACCAAATACTTATTTTTGGTCAGTCTTGACAAATGTGTTAAAGGCAAATAGCCTAAATTTAAAAACTACATGTAAGGATAGGTATAAAAGAAATTAGAAATGTTTGTCAAAGTTGATTTAATTGAAATTGCCCAGGCATGAGCAAACATTTACTTACCAAACAATAATTAATACCAACTCTCACGTAGCTGCCCACTGATGTCTGCTAGATGTCAAACTATATATTTATAAGAACATGTCTGCTTTGATTGTCAGGAAGCTGCAGTGCTCAAAGACACTACTTTCTTTTTGATATTTTTCTTTTTACTTACATGGGTCAAGTATTATGTTGCGCAAATCAAGTAGGAATGCAAGGATTGTTGTCCCTCACACTTTAGAGATTTGTTAATGTGTCTTTAAGCACTTTGTCTCACAGTTTGCAGTGCATTTTGGCCAGTTGGCACAAGGAAAGTGGAGAGTTGGGAGAAGGGATTGGCTGGGATAAAAACTCTGTCATCATTAAGACTTCGGAGATTTTGTCACTGACACTGATCAGAATCATACTTTTTCCCTTTTAATGAGCTGATATTTGCCTCTGATGGTGGCTTTTAAATGTCCTCTAGGTTGTTCCACCACAGGCCTAACTCTGAACACCTGTAAATGGTTAGCAACCTCTCAGATCCTAATTTTACAGCTAATTAGCACTTTATGAAGGACAGGTGCACCGGGAAGGCCAAAACGACAGTTATACTGTACACTAGCGTAATCTATTCTTAAAAATATTAATATAATAGGGGGGTGTTCAAAAACTTTTGAGTAATAGAGGTCATTTGTTGCCTGTTGCTATGGAGACAACAACCTAGCAAGACTTTTCTAGAAACCTTAGATAAGCCAGATATATAATGAGATAGATAGAGGCAAAAAAACAAGCAAGAGTAGCATGTTAAGGTGTTATTTACCTCCTTGATAAGCTGAGCCTCCCCTTGCTTCACTTCATATATTTGCATTACTCCGGTTCCTCTTGGAAAGTTCCCCAGACAGACAAACTTCGCGCTGCACGGAATCCATTTAGTGTCGAAAACGGTGTAGTTCAAGCTCTTCTGAATATGCGCAATAATCTGAGGCTTTGATAGAGGCGATGACATCTTTGCTGATTTGGAAATATTCAATAAAACGGCCGAAAAGCTCTTGAAAACTAACAGGACAAACGTTCAGCGGGGGATTTCGCTGCCAAAACAAATGACACCCGTGTAGCGCGGCTGCCTAAAGAGATGCCTGACAAAAAATGTTATCTCCCGAGTTAATGTTGACATACATAGACAATTTATCCAAATATTCCCCTGAATAAAACTAAACTTGAGTAAACAACTGAGATATATTTGTCAATTATCACACAATTATTCCTATTATTAATTATTTTCACTCTACAGGCACTAACGCTGTGGCAGTTTGGGTCCTTTCCGCCGCACGAGGGTAGCTCTCATGCCACTGTGGCCTCAGTCTGCTTCAGTTTTGACTCTTTAAACCGATTTTAAAAACTCACTTCAGGATGGACATCGATAAAAGTACAGTTCCTGTCGCCGGCGCTGCCACGGAGAGTAAAGATGACACAGATTCTTTCACAAAGGTCAAATCTAAAAAGACTCAGAAGCGAAAACGTGAACAAGGTGGAGCGGACATGGACACAGAAGAGCCCGTGGCAGTCAAGCGGCCGCAGTTTCCACCGATCTCAGGCGACAAACTAAGGGTAACTAATCTGTGTGTACATGTGCTTTGTGTATTGTCTCAACTTTATCCAACGTGAGCGTTTATTTAATGTCATTTCTCTTCATCACACGTTAAATTAGTCATTATTATTATTAATGTACAGTAGTTTAGTAGCTAAGTCTTGTCTGGACTAAACTGTAGTAGCACAGGGGGAGACAAAAACACCTATAACTGCTGTTGTGTACAGGTTTGAAATTCTTCCAGCACATCGATTGAATATTTTTGAGACTTGCCCTGTTCTGCCAAGTTTGCCTTATTGATTGTTTAGGCTGCCCATGAAGCGCAGGTGAACATGTTGAGTCTATATTTGCTGCCAATCAGTTTTCTATCAATAAACTTCAGTCACTTCAGCCCTAGAAAACTGGTTTGTTTCTGTGAGCCGAGGGAAATAATGAAACTGCCAGTGTCATGTATGATAGCTGCAGTCACTGGCTACTTCTCAAAATAAGATTTAAAATGCAAAACATTGGATAAGCTCATAAAATATTCATAATTAATTACCACCCAGCAGTTCAAGGATTAGAGAGACCACCCACAACTTAAAAACCATCATTACAGATGAATGCATCAGCAATTAAACGCTGAAAAGAACAATCAGTCACGACAAGTCGATTAATTGGGGAAAAAATAGATAGTGAAGAAGTAGATTAATTGTTATTGAAAATAATCTATAGTTGCAGGTAACTCAAGTGGAATTCTAATAAATCCCAATTTAGTGCTACAGAACATGTGTCTTTAATGCTTTTACACAGTATGATTGTGATTGTTTCACGTGTGTTTCAGGGACCAGATGACATGCTCAAAATCGCTGTCCCGGCTCACAGATACACCCCACTGAAGGACAACTGGATGAAGATTTTCACTCCCATTGTCGAGAACCTTCAGCTGCAAGTCAGATTCAACCTCAAAACTAGAAACGTTGAAATCAAAGTAAGTTTCCACAGCCCCATTATTTAAGCAATGTTAACACTATAATAATGTCTCTGTTTTTCTCTGGTACCCACAGTTTTGTGTGTATGTGTAATATGCCTTCTTTCTTTCAGACATGCAAAGACACACAGGACATTGCCTCCCTCACAAAAGCAGCAGATTTTGTTAGAGCCTTTGTTCTAGGATTCCAGGTTGAAGTAAGTACACTAATGGAAGGCTTTGGTGAGCTCTGCATGTTTTCATTTTCCTGGCATTTTTTAAATAGGATTTCTCCGTCTGTTTTTGTACTAAATCTGTATTTGTCAGGCCAATACCCAAGTTTGGGGAGAGATTTAGGATCAGGACTAGATCTTATAATTGGTTTGCTGATATTGAACTTTTCTCAAGTCCAAGTCGTCTACTGCCAATAAAATAAAGGTTCCTCCCTGCTACAGGAAATTTGTTCAATACCCCTTAGCCTATTGTTTAAACAAGCACAAGAATGTATTATCTTTGTCAACTTTCATACATCACACTGGGTATTTGATTTTGAATAAGCAGAAACACTTAGCTTTATAATACTGTCACAATATTTCATTCTTTGTGTTTTATGATTGTGATGTAACACTCACACTTTCTCTTCCCAGGATGCCCTAGCTCTCATCAGATTAGATGAGCTTTTCCTAGAAAGCTTTGATGTCACAGACGGTAAGATCGCTGCACCATGGATCCTTCTCTCTGCTCTGAAACAGGCCACCTTTTATGAACACTTTTCTTTCTCTGATAGAAAAATGAACTAGATGTCTCTCGTGTTTATTTAATTGTTGTCTGTCCTGGCAGTGAAACCTCTGAAGGGAGACCACTTATCCAGAGCCATCGGAAGAGTAGCAGGGAAGGGAGGGAAAACCAAATTCACCATTGAAAACGTCACAAAGACTCGCATTGTGCTTGCAGACACGTGAGTACTCCCCACCATCATTCCTTCAACGTTACAGTAAAATGATGATCACAATCATTTTGTGGTCACAGTTTTATTACAGGGATAATTGACCATGATTAAGCTCTTTTTAAAAAAAAAAAAAATCACTTATTTTATTGCACTTTTGCAGCAACGTTTTGTTTTGGCAGTTTCATTGCATTATCTGTCAAACTGAACTGCTACAACCATCACACAAGTTTGTGAATTACTACTTCCAAATCAAATTATCTCCAAATGCCCAAATGCCTGGTTTAAAAAAAAAAACAAAAAAAAAAACAGGAAAAGAGTTTTCAGTTTGGCACAGAGGAAAGACTCACTTCTCTAAAACTGGACTGAAGTTTTGTGCTTTGTTTTTAAATGCAGAAACATTCGATTGTGTCATTGAATTGCTGACTATAAACTGTGATTTCCTACCTCACAGGAATATTTATAAGTGAGCTGGTGTGCTTGTAAAATGTGTTGTAGTTGTTTAACTGCAGAGAGAAGTCTGATTTCTTGTTTCTTAAACTGTCTCTCAACAGAAAAGTTCACATATTAGGGTCTTTTCAGAATATCAAGATGGCCCGGACAGCGATTTGTAACTTAATCTTGGGTAAGGAGGACATCATTTTCATATAGTTGATGTTGTATTTTCAACAGTCTCTTTGGATCTAGATGTCGTGCGGATTAAATCCTTGTGCCCTTACAGGAAGTCCTCCTTCAAAGGTCTATGGCAACATCAGAGTGGTGGCTAGCAGGACTGCTGAAAGATTCTGAAGTCTCATTGGTTGCCGTGTGTATTTACCTCTTCCCCCATTGGCTGATGGAATTCCCACTTTGATCCGTGTTGTTAAGACTGTCGGCTGCCTCTGTCATGGCCTCATGTTTTCCAGCTGGTTTTTGAATCAGTTGGCTCCACATGAGGAAAAAGTTCTGGTACATGCAGAAACAAAATGCAGGTATCTGAAACTATGAGTTTGTGTAAATAAATAAGTACAAATCCACTAAAGATTGAGTTCAGTATTGTCACTGAAGTGTGTAGGGTGGCAGGTTTTGGAGAGCAGGAACGAATGATGACTCTATGCTCCCTCTGACAATTCAAGTTGCTGCTTATGGCGACACATTTCTGGTCAATAACATCCTGAAGAGAAATTAAAAAAAAAAAAAAAGCATTGACAGAAAATCCAATACTTTCAACATTTCAAAGTTTATTTAAATTTTATTTAATTTTCATACAGTATCAAGTTTCCAACAGTCCCACAGCATAAGATGCAGCATGCAGAAAAAGGAAAAAAAGGTTCTCAAACTTAAATCTTTTCAGATATCCCCACACAAACTAAAAAGAACCCAAGTCCCTCAGAGAAAAAGTAGCACTTACAAACTAAAGCGCAATCTGAACTATACAGAGAACAGAGAGCCAGAACTGCATTTAACAAATACTTATATACAAAAGAAAGAAAGAAAGAAAAAAAACAAAAAAAAAACAAACATAAAACTTTCCCCTTTAAGCTGAGTACAGTGTGTGGCAGTTTGAGACAGGATCAGATATGCAACTTTTACTGGAATAGAAGCATCTCGCTGACCCGGGTAAAATACAAAAAGTTACATGTAGTTCAGTTCATTTGGATTACCTCTCATAATATGTGTACATTTACCAAAGTTTGGCAACATCCATATTGTATACCATTAAATTCTTAAATATATTAACATCACCATCCATGTGTAAACAAGAGGATTATTTCAAAAAATTGATCTACATGCACAACAAAAAATATATTTCCATGTCATGCAAGCACAGGGAGGCCCAAGCCGTGCAGAGCTTTGGGATAAGGGACAACAGAGCACTCCAGAGTCTCATCTCTGACTGAAAACTCCTGTTCAAACCAGCAGTCGGCCTCCAAAGCAAAACAAAAAGCTATCCCGATGCCATTTTATAGTAGGAAGCATTTTTCCCCTTAGAAATGAAAATTTGGTTAAATTTGTTTTTCTCCCTGTTCGTATCAGTGGGTGGAAGGGGGAGAAAATGAGGTGATTGTGACAGGAAAAAAAAGTGGGAGAAGAAGCCAACTTTTGAAATGTACACCTTCCAAAAAAAAAAAAAAAAAAATCTACCTATAATATACAGTCTGTCCCATTGCACACTGATCATGCCAACGTGTTAAGATTTTAAGTGTTTGTGTTGCGTTAAAGAAAACTGACCCGTCCTGCGCTGTACTGAGAAAGGTAAGTATTCAGAAGGGCTCATGTAAAGCAGAGGCAAAGCCTTCTCCTCTTGCTGTTAAAGACGATGAGCACATTGATTACCTAATATACACATATCGGTTAAAAAAAAACGCTGCCTGCAGATAAGTCTCTTAAATTGCTATATACTCGCACAAACAACATAATCTCACCATTATTCACTCTTAAACTATTACTCTCAGCTCTTAGCAAAGTCCATCCAGCTGCTGTCCTTAACATTAAATAAAAGTCTTGAAAATAATGATTCCACTATACTTTTGTCACTGAGTGCAGAGCTATTCTTTGCGTTGGAGATTGTCGTATGGATGCACACGGTTAAAACGCGAAATACTTCATCAAGAGTAAACCATGTATCACTTTTGCAGCCACAGATTGTTTTTTGGAAAGACATTTTCTTGGCATTAATTTATCTACCTATAATTTCATGACAGGAAACAAGGATAATCTCCAACAATATAAACACATTCCTAAGTATAAATAAAACTAGCGAATCTTATTACAAAAAAAAAAAAGAAAAACATGAATTGCTTTGCTAAGAGTAACTGGAAGCTTCACTGGTCTAATCCAAGCTGCTCGTGTGTAAGCTAAAAACGGAGGAGACAAAGTCAAAACTGAAGATTTTAGTTTTGCATCTAATGTGACTCGCAGTCGTGCAGTCAGACGTGTCACAAGCCAGTTTGTCCGGCGTGGATGACAGCAGTGATGATAGGTAATAACTTGGACTGGTTTCTGGATATGTTCTGGTTGGCACTTCATACCCTACTTTCTAGTTGTACTGTAAGTCAAGTGTTAATATACTATACACTTCCCCTCACGAGACAACCATAGATATACTTGTATTTTTTCTTCTTTATAAAAGACAAGAACAAAAAATAAATATCAAAAATAACAATTAACAAAAAAAAGAAAGGATGAAATATGAACAAGCCAACCAGCCTCCTCACTGAGCCCCCTTTCTCCCCCCTCATCCAAAATCGGAGATGCTCTTGCAAATGACAAATAGATGTCCTTCAGTCTCTTAAAGTGCTACGACCGGGTTATTGAGAGGATTTACAGTTCAATAACACTTCAAAGTTGGCTTCACGAGGCCCGTGGTTTTTGAAAGAAAAAGTGGCTTCACAGAGAGAGAGAGAGAGAGAATAAGAGAGAGAGAGAGAGAGAGAGAAAAAGACGGAGATAAAGAGAAAGAGAGAGAATACTTCCATTGAGTTACACAGAGAGCGTTTTGCCGGACGTCTTGAGCAGATCTTCAGAGATGGTGGAGAAAGCGAGTGTCGAGGAGGAAGGGGGGGATTCAGCGAGCGGAGGGAGCGCTCACACATCCACCACCATCTTTTTGTGTATATCAAGACCGCCGACCACCTGGAGGAAAGAGAGAGAGAGAGGGAGGCAAAAGAGAAAACATTCATTAATCCAGGGCTGTTAGAGGCAGCCATGGTAAATGCAGTTAGTGAGGCATTTGGCTTGTAGCAGGAAGAAACACAGGTGTTAATAATAAAGTAACGATAAAGCAGTTTCTCAGTGTACCGTCCAGCCATGACAGTGAACCAGCTTTCACAACGGCAGGAGCCTGAAGGTACACTTCAACTAACAATTATTTTCATCACCAATTAAGCCATTTTTTTCTTTTACAAATAATCTTTTAGACTATAAATATAAGAAAGTAGTGAAAATGCCCCGAAAATTTTTCCATGGTTAAATCTTCAAATTGCTTCTTTTGTCCAACCAATAGTCCAAAGAATAAAAGTTTAAGCAAGTGATATAAAACATAGAAAAGCAACAAAGAAGAAAACGGGGAATATTTGGCATCTTCCCTGGATGATGAATAACTTCATTAATTGTGAAAATTGTCCATTAAAAAAGGGTTTTTCAGAACTTTAGAGTTAACGTTCGTAAAGCTCGGAGGCTCTCGACAGACACATTAAAAACAAAGGACTGGTCAAAATCGAAGCAGCAGAGGCGACAGTTCAGTCTGCAGCAAAGGTAAAGCTCCAAATGCAATGCATGCTTCATTTCCCATAATGCAACTCAATTGTCAAGCCAACATAATTGTTTTCATTAGGTTTATTTTTTTTCAAACTCCTCCAGGGATTCAGAAATCAGTGAAGTGTCCCTTTAATGGACAGATGGTTTCAGCAGTGCATTACAGCTTTATAAGAGAGTTTTACCATTTAAATCTCCTTTCCTTTCCTTTTACTACTCCCAGCCTTTTGACATAATCTATTTTTACATCCATTTTATTTTTACACCCTCTTTGTTGCAGCTTCTTTAATCCTACATGCTCAGATCAGGACGTCTATACGCCAGACACAAATCATGTCACACAGTCTCCTCCTCCAAGTGTTTTGAGCGGCGCCGCTTTGTTAAAAACAGGATGTAATATTCTCCTGCGCCATCCTGAAAATAAATGCTCACAAGGACGAGAGCCTTTTTAGTTCAAGGCTCCGGAGATGCAGCCGTCAAATGTGGGCCTCGTGTCTGTCAGAGTTAGAGCCGGTGCCTTTCATTTCAGAAAATGTCTCTGAGCAAAGCGGCCTCCACTGGGGTCCAACAGGAGACATGCGTTATGTGGAGGAGAACGCTAATTGTGCTGAGAGAGACTTTGTTTCCCTCTTTGATCTTAAATTAGATAATTAAGGCCATGTATCTGAACTGTAATGGTGTTTAAATCAGCATGACAGCATATCGGCAAAATCTTGGTTCTCGGCATTGATTTGGGTCGAAACCTTCGCAAACAGCACTGCTGCATGGAACAGATCCTCTTTCAATCTATAAAAGTAAAGCAGAAATAACTATGTTTGGTACCTCAGCTGTTAATTAATGCCATCTGCTCATTATTTCAGGCTGTGGCCACGTCTTTAAAGAGCTGATTCAGAGAGTAACCCCGTCGTAATTCTGTCATCTTTGAAATATCTCCAGGATGAATTCATTTGGTGAAGTGCAAAAGACCAGCCGTGTCTTAATTTGAACTACATCAACTCCAGCAGCTATTGATTCAAATATGCATTGGCTCGGCTCTTGACAGAGCCGTATTAACTCCTCTCTCTCCTGCCTCCCTCTCAGTCGTAGATCAGTAAAATCTTACATATTCCTCTCATTTACTCTAATGGTTCTTAAAAAATGACTTAGCCTTTGTTGTCAAAGTCCAGTGTGAGTGTGTCCTCTCCGCTGCTGTTGTTTATGGTCATGTCTTGTAGATTAGTTATGTGTTTATTCATATGAGTGTCTTCGGAGTGACAGGTCGGAGCGATCTCTGAATAATGTTAGTTTTACCTAATCAAGGCCCGAGTATTGAGTCCAGTTAAATAAAGGTGGACTTTCCAGCAGGAAAACCTTCCTGCTTGTGAAGTGTTGGCAGCGATAATGTCGGTGCAGTAACACAGCAGAGCCTCTCCCTGTTCACCGCTGCAGCCTGAAAACTCATCTTTTCAAAGAAATTCATTAACCCTCCACCCCCCCCCACTCTGACATGCTCCACTGGCTCTAATACTTTCTTATTTTACAGAAGCAAATCTCCACCCCTGTGCTTTTATATCTCATTTCACTCTTATTATATTGGTGGTCACCCCTCTCACATGATCATCCCAGGATTTTAATGTCAAGACACTATGCACTCCTGACTATTGCGTTCTCACTATAAATATAGTCTTATTTCACAGTTGTTAGATTGGCTCCAGCTCAACACAGAATAAATGTGATCTTTTATTTGTTGCTCCTGTGGTGTATTACAGCTGAAGTGCTAGCTCAGTATTTTTAGTGTCCCATCACATGTAGCAAGAACTCACCAGCCTATATTTACAGCCCCTGACACCATATTTCACCAGGAAGCATGAAACTGAAACCCAGTGCTGTCCAGCCTCAGCAAAAAGCTGTTTCCAGGGTTTTCTGCCCCTTTGACATTTGCCTTCACCACAACAAGCTGCATCAGCAGAAACGTCACGCCCTCACCCCCAAAATACCCCAGGAGGGCTTCCACTTACTGCACAGAACTCTTCGAAGGATATCCTGCCGTCTCCGTCCTTGTCTGCGTTGATAATGGTCTTGTCCACGATCTGCTGGAGCTGCGTGTCCTTCAGGTTGTTGCCTACCATCATCTTCAACACCTGGAAGAGCTCGCCATTGGAGATGTAGCCATCCTTGTCCATGTCGTAGATCCTGAAAGCGACTGTGGTGCAGGGTGTGGCACGGGGGGGAGGGGAGGGACAGAAGCAGGGGTAAATGAGTTACACAGCAGCACCCACAGACCATCGAATGTTAAGAGAACTTGTCTTTGATTCAGCTCTGGTAACCCACTGACTAACATTTGAAAGAAGGACTCTTTCTCCTTGAGCAAACGAAAACAATAATCCTTTATCAGACATGCTCTTGTTTGGCTTCCAGACAAACTGCCTTGAAGCTTCAGGCTTGATTCTAGAGACACTGAAAAACTGGTTGGCATTTCTGCATTAATTAGTCTGACTATAAGGATAATCAGTTCTGATAGCAACATGAAAAAAAAACAACAACCCCTATCTCTTGGCAGGTGAGTTCATTTTGCGCACTAATCAACGTTTACTGTCGTTTTCACCAGGGGAGTTTTCGATGAGACAAACAGAACAGGGAAGACACAGGAGACACACAGGTTCAACTCCCAAAGCGGCGAAGCGAGCAGACGTGTTTGGGGATAAGACACCCTGAACAGCCTGTGTTACCTCTGGCCACATGTGGTTTTAATGAAGAAGCAACTTTACTTACACCGAAGCTTCTGTTCCTTGTCCCCCTTGACGCTGAACTGCGAGACTCCCTCGATGAACTCTGGGAGAGGAGAACAACAATCAGTGCCCATAAGGCTCCACCTCAACATTACAGACATCAACATCTTGATATCATGGTATACTGTATACTGTTTATGATGTATACTGATAGTGGAAAGGCTGTAACAAAGACAGAGGTGAGGGGATATACTTCACATCGATAAACAGCACAATAGGTTTTCGACAGTGAATCTAAATCATCATGTTTAACGTTTCAAAACCCTGGTCAGAGCTCATTCAGTTATATAACACCACCTTGTTTTCACTGACTGTCAAGACTTGAATCCTGGTCATACATATTGGATTGCATTTCCTGATCTCCATTTTGAAAAGCACTTCTACTGTACTGAAGAGTTGAGAGACACGAGAGGCTGCTGGGTGCAAAGTCCCTAGATATCGAGATCAGATTATTTTTAATCATGCGCTGTAGTTGAACCTCAGAGACAGTTATGCATTTCTACACTTGGAGGACAATAGGTCTGTTTTGTGAAACTTGTCTAGGGGTAATTCCCTGTCATGCATTCAGTTAGGAAGTAGATTTCTTTGCCACTCACATGCTGTGTATTTGTGCACTGACATGAAGCCTGATATTAATCATCTTTATTGTAGAAAATGAGCTTCAAATTACACTAAATGCTGATGGAACATGGTGCAGCTGCCAAATAGTGTGAGCTGAATAAAGAATAGCTCCGGCTGCCACCAGTATGTGCAGGATTTGCAGTGGTATTAATGGTGGAGTAAGTTCTTGTACTGGTCGACTGTTTGTTGTTTTGTTTTGGTGGTTGTTTAGCAAATGGATTTGACTGCCTTCCCTGCTGAAATGTAAATACTCATATTGAAACCTACATTGAATTCAGTCAAGTACGGAGAAATATTTCAACTCAAGACGGTGGATTTTGTGACTCCTTTCTTTTCTGTTACTCGTATAATAATTTAACTTTAACTGCTGAGCTCCTGTTCTGCAGATACACTCCACTCATGGTCATTTTTAAGCTTATATCTACGGTGAGCTCTGTATCTGCTGCAGCTGTTCCTCTTTTTCAGGGATGTACTAAACTTGGTGTACGCTTGCAAGCAGTTACGTGATTAGAGTCTTGATGCTAAATACCAATATCATACAGACGTCAAATAGTAAAACCAATCTGTGTTAGTTCGCTGGCAGATCTTAAAATTATGTGTATAAAAATCAATGCCTAGAGACAAATTCTGATCAGACCAAAGCAATTACAAAGGCCTTATTTACGTCACATAAAAGACATAAAAAAGTTTCCTCTGAATGAACTGGTTGCTCTGTGAATGTCACAACATATAAACTGTGAAAATGGCACAACAAAATTCAAGCATTGGCTGTAAAGTAAAGCAGTTTTGAGAGAGCCCTTCTGAAATATGATCACTGAGTTATTAATAATGATTAAGTTGTGATTGAATATGGGATAGCAGTCAACGTACTGATACGACAACAGCAGTGTTGTCGTATCTTTAAAAACATCTCACAGACAAATATAGTCCAGGATAAAGCTGTAAAATCAGGTTCCGGTAGTTCCCCCTGCCGGCAGAGTTTATGGCATACCTTTAAAGTCCACCTCTCCGTTCCCATCCGTGTCAAATATGTCGATAACCCTTTGCACCAGCGGGTTCTGTTGCAGCTCTGGCAGCGACATGAACTCCTCCACACTGAGCGAGCCAGAGTTATCTAGGTCGAGTTTCTTAAACCTCTTCCCTAGCCTCTTAATCTCATCAGCATCGACTGGACAAAGAGAAAAAGAAACAGAGAAAGGGAGAGAAGATCCGGATGAGTTACAATTTCTTTGCAGACATTCAACTGGTGTTCTTATTCAATCACTACATCATCATAATTACAAGAAAACAAATGGTAAAGTGTGCAGGGGTCAGATTCATGGTGCCCTGACGCAGCCCCCCAAACTCAGAGCAGCCACATGGGGAAGTAAAACTAGGACACATAGAGACAGGAAAGAGTTAAAAGTGACAGGGAAAAATTGCTCACCTGCAGCAGTATTCTCCCAAGAACAGTAAAGCATCACATCCACTAAGCCAGTAGCAAAATATAAATATCCCTATGCCAACACCTGCATGAACTGTAGTCATAAATTTTAGTAGCCACCACTTGCAACTAGGTCAAGGACACCACTTCCGGCCTGAGCAAACTGCTCCGAGCTGTGGACCCACAGCAACCACAGTACATGTTGTACTGCACTTACACAGACAGACCTGAAACTGGTGCAAGTATTGAAAACGCTCCAGTTACTAGACTGTAAAACACTGCGGTGATAGAGTAAATAGATAAAATAGGAAAAAGGGAGAGAAGGTAGAGAAATGAGAGCTGATGAGAAAAGGTAGAGGAGAGGGAGTAACAGCGGAATTAGCAGTAAGACAAACACACAGATCATTTTTGCAAACTTACAGCCTTTGTGGTCTACTGGTGCTTTTTTAGGGATCTGGATCTTTTGTTCCCCTGCCATCTGAAACTGCCTTAACTTCCCAGTCAGTATACTGAACAATAGCAAGGAGTAATCCAGAAGCAATAACAAAGCCAGTTGTTAATTACTATATAAGCTCATTCACACATAGTCACGTGATCCCGATGGCCAACCACAAACTACTACACTGCCTGCTTTAATCTGGGGTCCTAAAAGACGAGGGCTATATATTAATCTTAACACATAGCTGACAGAGGGAAGGAGGGACAACAGTGAGGTGTGACAAATTTATGACACCAAGAATTCAGTTCATTCCAGTTCTGATCAGGTTTACTGACCTCCACAAGGACAGCCGGTGCAGGTAAAGTTCAAGGAAAAGTTTGCATCATATCAGATTTACTTTGCATTGAATCTGACAACCAGGGGGCGGGCAGGAAGCCTCCTGGTGGTAATTACAAAGAGGACAGGTTGGCATTTTTGCAGGCTACGATATCTCCTGCTTGTATTCACACAGGGGGCAAACGGGTCCGTAAGGGGAATATCTTTTGAAAGAATGGTGCACGTCCTTCCAGTTGAGTTCAGAGACTTGGATATTTTCTGTTATCTGTCACTAACTTTAACCCTAACCCGGCTACAGAGCAAAGGGATTCAAAAAAAACAAAACAAATTTGTCAGTAATAAGGAAAGGTATACACCTGATATATATTTGGATGCACAAATATGTCTGCAATCCAAGAAGAGGAACCATGTTAATGATTCCAGGTTGAAGCAACGAGATGTTATCCCATCGTTCCACTTATTATATGATAGAGGAAGAGAGAGAGAGAGAGAGAGAGAGAGAGAGAGAGAGAGAGAGGAAGGGGTGTGGGTTGTGTTTTGGGTTTCAACATTCGGACATGCTGTGCTACATTAGCTCCATGACTAATCAGAGTGTGGTGGAAGAGTAGGGGAGGAACGAGAGAGAGAGAGAGAGAGTGAGAGATACAGAGGTTGAGAAAGAGAAAGCTGGAAATGGACGCAACCACAGCAGCAGACTGCAAGTGGAGAGCAGCACAACGTGAACAATCTGCTGACCTCCACTGTACAAATGAGCTATACATCAGGTCCTATCATCACTGCTCTGATGACCAGTCCAGTAATGATATACTGTATGCAGTAAAGACTTCAGGTTTTGAACTTAGCACCCTTAATCAAGCAGCTGCAAGCAAACAATCGAGGTGGAGGAGAGTAGAGGTTAAGTCAGTTCACCTTACCTGGGACATTAACAAAAACAACTTTTATCTACATGTACAATTGCAAGTCAAATACTGAAGAAGACTAAAAACTACAAAAATATGACATGGTGTAATACAGTATAAAACTGAAACAACAAGCCAATTAATCAATTAGTCAGTCAACAGAATTTTTAAAAAATTAGAATAATTGCTGATTCTCTTGGTCTTCTATGATAATCAGTTGATTATATTTGTGTAGTGGACTGTCGGGCGCAGACATCTGAACACAACACCTCAGGCTATCAGAAATTGTGATGAACATTTTTGACTGTTTTCTTACATTTTTAAACTAGGTGATTAATTGATTAGTAAGGAAAATGAGTAATTAGTGTAATGGTTACGTAGGAGTACATCAGAACAACTACAAATGAAAATCAAGACATTAAAAATCAATTAATTTTTTCCCTTGTATGACTACAAACTTTAACTCTTATATAACTTAAACTCATTCCCTGGTTCGTCTTTAATGGATAATGCTCGTATTTGTCTTCAGCATTAACATCAGCCACTGGTAAATTGTGTGTGTGTGTGTGTGTGTGTGTGTGTGTGTGTGTGTGTGTGTGTGTGCTGTGCGAGCACCTGGCGAATTGAATTTGTGATGCAAAAGCCACTGTGGCCTGTGGATTAATGAGCCTTTGCATGAGCAAGACACAAAACCCTTTAGGATACAATGAATGTTTATTATACTGTATCTCATTTCCATGATTTTTGCACATATAAAGTATTTTTTTTATTTCTAACGAGGTGGCACTGCCTTGTTTTCATGTGCCTGACAACCCCTGGTACAAACACACACACACACGCAAAATCTGATGTATACCACAGGGTTTCTATGTCCACTAGGTGTGAGTTATCAGAGCCAAGCACATGGCTGTCCTGTGACACAAAACACTTCCTTATCAGCAGCCTCCTGTTTCCTGTTCAGCACAGCAGATGACACAAGCTTGGCTCATAGATTTAACGGTCCGTGCGAGGGGTATTGGTGCTACAGATAATCACCATACTGGGTTTAGTGCCCTAACTCAAAGCCATATTTATCTAATCAAGGTGGCCCAGCTAGATGTGTCAGTGTGGGTGTGAACCTATTGTTTGATTTAGGGTTCAGTTTCCTCCCGACACACTTCCTGTAGACACCACACACACCCCACATTCTGCAAGTGGGTGCAAAATCAATGGCACAGAACAACTGGTAGAGCAGCCCTCCCTTTCTGTTCGCCAATACCTTCATAATTAAGAAGCCCTTGTCAACAAATAATAGGATGCCATTTTCAGGAGCAGAGAGGGGATAACTAAGGTACTCGAGTATGGAGGGTTCAACTTGAACTTGGACCGCTTCGAGCCCTACAAATATGTTTACACTATCGCTGTATAAGGCCAACAAAGTAGAACTCTCCACCAAACAGCAGATGTTAATATTAATCTTTCAAACCGGTTCCCTGTCACAGTTTAAGTACCTTTTGTTGCTACACAGTCAGGTCAGTGGGATAAGCTGTACAAATGAAAAATCGCTTTGACATTTACAACACATAACAAACTTCGGTGCAGCAGCCGAGCGGGGGAACATCTGAACACTCTGCCCAGATCCCTTCTTGCTGTCTGGAACTGCCAAGTGAGTAGGTACATGTATAATTCATGCGAGCGAGGACAACAGCTTTCTCACAGTCTGAGTCCCCTTCCAGGTCTTGAACCAACATGTCCCACGTCTGCCAGCACCACAGACAGACGTGGCTCCAAGCTGAGCCAAATAAAACTCATGATTAAGACGGCGGGTAGAGTACGTTTACTACTGCAGCTAGTTCGCCTGACTTATCCAGTATATGGCTCTTACTGATAACTTATGGCCAAGAGGTAAAAAAACAGAACTGTATCATAGCTGCGGTTTACGGCTCCAAGGAAAGCACCTAATAAACTAAAAGGTTCTCTGATTTAACTGTCATTATCTCATACTCTTATGCAAACTCTTTCCAGTGAGAGCAGTAAAATAAAGCGTAAATCCCTTGATCACCAGCTTTACAAGCACTGACTCCTTCACAGAGGCCGGACCTCAAAATGTGGTGTCCAACAAATAAGTGAGGTGAGTTGAATAAAGAACTACTAGTGTCACTGTATGTAGAGGAGAGGTGTCCCTGAAATGATGATGCTTGATGGAAAAGTACTGTGCACAGATGTGAGTGCCAGGAAGAAAAGGTTAAAAATGTTCTTTTTATTTTTTATTCTAACATCTGTACTTACAATTATAGGCATCCAAAAAAAAAAATCAGATTTAACATTAAATAAATAAGCAAATTTTCCTTCCTTATTTCTCCATTAATAAACTGAGGGATTTAATATGGAAGTTATAAATATAAAACCAGCAAAAACAACCCTGCCCTTGATGATCACTGTCCTTCTCCGTGACCTCAGCTTGCAGAGGAGGAGGGCACGGACATGTTTGTAACCCCAGAGTCATGCCGTAGCCTGTGTGTTTGAGCCTCCGGCAGCAGAGACAGCTGCGACTATGTGGGCGATGTTGCAAACTGATACTCACATGGACACCTCCCATGTTGCTGGTTAGAAAATACAGTAGATGAAGGTACAGAAGAGTTGCAGGCTTTATATGATGGTACCATTGGCTAGATCAACCTTTGACCCCGTAATCACTTTTTGTATGGCAGATTGTTTTTATGTGCGTTATGCATTCGGGCGCAAGATGACTCTGAAAAAACAGTTTTTACATTTTATACAAAGAGAAAATGAGTGTTAATTACATGATAATATAACAGATAAATATACCCATGGATGCATTTTTCATTACATGGAACATTCAAGGGAAAAATATCCAAAAATGTTCCCATGTGAAGGAGAGGGTTTTCTGAGGGGGCTGCACAGTCAGAGGCTCCTCACACTGCTATATGCTAATAAGCAGCTCTGAGGGAGACCCAGTGTAACTGTGAGATGATTATGATAATCTCATATACTCCACCGCAGATCACAACAGACACACACGCACACACCTTCATCAACGCTGTGTGCACCCTCAACTGTGTTACTAGGCAACTGGAACCCGTTAGCCCCCCAAAGTAGCCCACACACACACACACACACATGCGCAGATACACACACACACACACAGAGGCGGAAAAGAAGGAGGAAGTGTTTTAACAATTGTTCACCAGGTGTACGCATGAAAACACATGCATATGTAGATGTCCTGCGAGTGCACACAGGAGGAGCAATTAACATAAAGAAATTGGCCAAATGGCTCTCCCTCTGGTCTTCGCTCCATAGCTTGTCTTGCATGGCCTCCTGTACAGTTTGCGCTGTCTTTATTATCAATATATCAATATGTGTTTATAAAAATTTCGTCAGGACAGATATCTGCGCCTGTTTAGTTGATGAAACAGTGAAACAATTCTGATTCTGGTTGAGCTAAAGTGAGAAAGGCTAGATTTTAGACCCAGTATCACTAAGGTCAATACTAATATCAGTACCAGTGTTTCTGTAACAAATTGCATTTGCGGTTTGCACCCTACATGTTCTGCTTAACACTGAGACATTTCTCGTAGCACATCTAAAAGTCAGGTAGCACAAGCTAAGCATTAAGCAGCAGCACAGCTGTGTGAACTGAAAATCTGGCGGAGTGCAGCTGGCTTTTCCTCCCCGTTTTTGTATAATTATAAAACACAATGTTCCCAAAATGTCATTGTCCTCTTAAGCATGCTCAGCCATTAAAATGGTCCACCCTGCACATTAATGGAGACATGTGACTCCATTAACAAAGCTAACCTGAACTGAGAGGTGGTGGTGGGGGGGGGGGGGTTTACAGCGCAGAATTCTGTCGGCATGTTCCTGATAATTACAGCCTAGACCTGCTGCATATCGCTCTCCAAACACCCAAGATAAGGTGTGAGAGTGGGTAAACAGGAGGAGGTTACATGCACAGCTCAGTAATTACATGAGTTTGACGCATGACACTGCGCCAATTAGTATAATGGGTTTGTACTGGGCAAATAAGGTTGTAGTGTTGTCTAGGGAACATATCAGAAGACAACAGTGTGTGACAAATACAAGATAATAAAAAAAAAAACCCACAGATTCTAATCACTGAAGATGAACTCACAAATCAGTTTAGTGGTCATGAGGAGTGCTGCACAGCGTGAGAAAACCGTTGTATAACATCATCTGTGGCTCTCTCTAAAGTCTGAGAAAAATAACCCCGATGAACAAAAACACTGCGCTGCAAACTAGAGGCAGATACGGGTGCTTGACAGTAAGGAAGGGTCTACTGAAGAGATGCTATTCAGTTGCATTATGGGAAGAGTGGGATCCAAAATGTTTCTATGGCTTGACTGATATATCTTCGCCCCAGTATCATGGAAGTGCAAAAAAAAGTTTCTAAGTTTCTACATTTCACGACAGGCAGACATTGAAAAAACGATAAAAAAATCATATGCAATTATGATCAATCATATGATTATTTTGGGAGGTATTGTGATTGCGGTATGAACTACAAATTTAGTAAATAATTTTTTAATTTCATTTTCACCGAAAAAAAATAAATAAATAAAAAAAATCATGATGTTATTTTTGTTGGTGTCTCTACCAAACAAGCTTGTTCCCTTACGTCAGGAGAATATGATTTGTAGGCCGGGGCATCTCTGTAGCACCAGATTTTAATAATATTTTGATTAGCTGTGCAGCCCTAGTAGACATATTTACAACCGTGTTCATGTTCATGTTCTAACACAAGTATGAAATCACAACCTTTTTACATTTGACCATATTGTGCAATTCAATAATTCTAATAGCACTGTTGAAAATGTAATGTTACTTAGTCTCATGAAATTTTAAGGGGATATTTTCTGAAGGATAATCACTACAGCACTAAATAATATGTAATTTACCTACAATTGTAACTCTTGGTTAAGAAAATGCAGCACTGCTGTGAACCTTTGAAAAGATATACTGTATAATTAGCTAAAATTGTGCTTAGTGTCAGTGCAGAACAGATTCTGGATTACCTGTGGATTTGGAAGTCAGGTTATTTCTATGACTAAAAAAAAAAAAAAAAAAAAAAAAAAAAAAAAGAGCTGCGCGTGCACACGCACGCACACACACGCACACGCACGCACACACACGCACACACACCTTTTCTCTGTCTTATCTCATCTAGGCCACTGTATAGAGGAGGCATACAGCTGAGTGTGTGTACTACAGAGGAGAGCTCCAGCACTCGGTGCATTAGGCTGATTGCTCCGGCCGCTCTGATAATGTACAGCTCGCCTGCATGGACTGAACGGAGAGGACGAACCAGGGCATTGCGCTGATGGTGTATATTTATAGCTGTGCCGTCATCAGAAAACCCCCAACTCACCCCACCACCCCCACCAACAGAGGCTCTGGTTCCCGCCCTCAGGGAAACCCCTAGCAACAAGGAACTCCAGCGAGCTGCCCGCTGTTTATTTTGGGCGCTTGTAGACAGGCCTGTGATGGTTTCAGGCTCACTGCTGCGTTTCTGTGTGAGAGCGTGATGCGTTGAGGGTGATGATCTGGCCTTTTGCCACTTAAGCCAGCGGGGGTGAGACGCTGCATTGGCAAGAAAACTCACGCTCCAGCATATAATAATGACCTTACTTCACAATCCATAGTGTCAAAGCAAAACTTAAGAGCAGCCTGATGACAGGTACAAGCGAGTGGGTGTTCGACTTTGTTGGTTCACAGTCACTCAGGGTGGTGAGGTTGAGGTGCAGCAGGGCGTATCTATCTGACCAGCAGGCCAGAGCTAATTTCTTCACAGCCTGTCCAAACACTTGATGAGCTGAACAGCTGCTCTGTCAGTGGAGGGTGTGAGAGACAGCGAGAGAAAGCCAAAGAAAGCTCGAGAGAGAGAGAGAGAGAGAGGGAGAGAGGAAGGGAAAAAAAATCAAAGAAAGAGAAAGTAGGAGACAGATGACGAGAAAAAGAGAGTGTTTGATAGAGACAAGCAGAGTAGCAGCACTGAACATTTTTTCCAAGTTGAAAACTGTTCAATCTAGCAGGTAAAAGTCATTCTTGCAGTTACAGTAAGAATCTAAATGCTCATATTGATGCATTCAATCACTATAAATAAGAACAAAGTAGGAGGGAGGACAGCCAAAGAGAGAGAGACAGACAGTGGGAGAAACAGAGAGAGAGAGATAGACAGAAATGGACAGAGAATGGAGAGAAGCTGTAAATATCCCAGACTGACTGCAGAGGTCCTTCATGGGTTCAGGTCAGGGTCATGCATCATCCAAATCCACCTCCCCTCACCATAATCCTGGGGGGAGGAATGCCTGGAAGGCCAGACAGGCCAAGGTCCTGTGCGCCTTGGCCAGGACCCGCACAACGTTAGTCATTAATACAAGTATGGACACGCCACAGTGTGTCCACAGCTCTGCTCACTCTAACAAGATGTGTCACATTGAGTGTGTTACTGTGGCTTACTCTGTTGGGCAACACTGAGACACGGGTGATCTCAAAATGAAACACTACTGAGTGATTAAAAGAGTTTAGTCACGTAGCAAGGAAGTCCTCTGTCGTTGTCACTCTCACTACAATCCATATTGATTATTGACAATAACAAGATGTCTCCATCTGCACGTTTTTAACATTTCTTCTGCCTGTAAAAAGCTGCAGGAAAAGCTCATTTACTCATGAAGACTGGTGTAATTTTAAATCCCAGCAGAACGTTTGTCCCTCCTTCACTTTTCTGTCTCCCTGTACCTGCTGCACTGTTTGATCAACACTGTAGTTTATCCATCCATTAATAAGTTTATACACCTCTTTAACTGTGGCGCCAAAAATCAAACCTCAACAACTAACTTTGCAGCGTTTACGTTAAAATAATTAACGACATGTGACTCTGCTTCAGAGACACGATGAAGTCATCCTAAACAATGTCCCTGAAGAAGCGCTACACTACAGAGGGACCTATCGCAGTCTCAGTGCTCATTAAACACATGCAGCAGTGGACCCATTTTAACCTGGTTCTCAACAACGTCCCGGGGAAACCGTGCCATGTGCACCAGAGCGAGCTGGTGTGAAAACTGCCTCTCTCAGGACTTTTTCAACAACGCCAGGCCCAGAGATCATGTTGACGCAGAAGAAAAGTGAATCATCCGTTCTCAGTTCTCCTCCTCCCGCTGAGAGCTCAAAGATGTCTATTGGCACACATCTTGTAAACATGACCAAGTAGAAAACAGTGAAAAAAAGGTTGCAAAAAATGCAAATATGCTTAACCCCTGCTCACTGATTTGCAACATCACAGAAATGAACACAAAGCAAAGGCATGTATTTAACGAGTGGGTCAACTTTCTGGGAGAAGCCCTGCGAACGATGAGCTACGCCAGATAAAAATTCAGAGGCCGTCATGCTTTGAACAAAATCGAGCCCTGTGCATCTAGAGCAAAGCAAAAAGGTACAAAATACTTACAATGTGAGCACATCTCCAGGGGGTAACTGGCCTCATTTCCCTGAAGAGAGAGAGAGAGAGAAACGGAGAAGTTAGAAGAAAATCAGAATGGTTTCAATAGAGACTCATCACAGCTGCTAAGTTACTTAAAATAAGTGGGCAGTGATTACAAACCCTCTCAGAACAAACAAACCAACAACTGCAGCTGGGTATTGCTGGAAATCTCTCTGTAGCTTATCAATCCAGACAATATCTCACTCGCGTACCAACCAGTTCAAACCGGGAAACAGTGAGGTGCTTCTTGTAGTTAGGATACAGCTTTAAAAAGCTCTTTGACACCGTGATGCTGATTAAAAACTGCAGTGCAAACCGGTACTTTTAGATAATTTTATGCAGAATTCAAAGTTGTTTCCTTGTTCATCAAACTGACAATGGCACCCACTGCGGAAGGCGACAGACAAGAGCCTGGTGAGCTGCGGTGAGCACTGAATTCATTTTCATACCACAGGTTTTTTTCAACAGCAGGAATAAAACAGGCAGTACAGCATTCAGCTATGTTCTGTATTTATGCATTTAAAGATAAAATAAAGTTCATAGTAACAGGTTGGCGACTGTACCCCATTGATTTTCTGATCTTTTTTTAAATTACCAGGATGTTACACCTTGCCAATAAACAGAGACAGGCAAGACTGTAAAATCAATGGCTTAGACTCTGGGCCCTAGAGCCTATACTGTTCAATAAAAGTGATGGATCTTCAGCTAATCTGATTATCTTTGCTGATGTGGTGGGTACGTGCAAGGACGTTGCAGGGTTGGCATCACTCAAAAAAAACGCTTTAGCTGAGTCATGCATCAAGACATTTAGGAGATCTTGTTGATAAAAGCATTCACACACAAAACGGCACAACTGCCTTCAAAGTAAAACGTCTTCATTGTCTAGAAAGTGCGGCTGTGAATTCCTCAGATGTTCTACGTTCTTCAACTTCTACAACATGGACAGCTCAGGACTGGCCAGATGAATGCTTCATCTTTACAAATAATATCATTTTTTACTATTTTGCACTGTTGTGGGCTTTGTATTTAAATAATGTTACGCTCACAACTGTGCAAAATACAAAAACATTCATAGAACAAACTCTTGGATTTTTGATCTTTTAAGTTTAAATACTTCCGATGTGACATATTCTACTTTTTTTTTAATTAATTTTTTTAATTATTATTTTTATCTAAGTTCCTTTAATAACAAATATATACAATTTATGTAAACATACATGCAAATGTGCTAACACAATTATCCAATTTATTGTACAACCCTAATACGAAAACAAAGTTACAGACACAGATTCATCAGTCTGCTTGATTCTAATTTATACCTATATTTTAGTTTGTCTAATATTTGCTGAGGTTGGGGTGAAATCTTTGTGTGGATGAAGAGGTAACTGTAAGATTGCACACACTTTCACAAATACGAAGCCACTTAAACTGCTTCCGTGAACGTTTCAAAATGATGATTTTCTCCGACTCTTTGATGCTGTTTCCTATTTACATGTGCAGCCTCAGGTCATGCATCTTGCACACACAAATCTTTCAGCACAGCGCAAAGGCTCTTTAAATACCATAACATTCAGAGACACTGCATGGTGGTGTGTGTGTGTGTGTTATTGGCTCATGTTCAACAGTCACATCCGCATCCCTGCCCCATCCAACACTGCAGTGCCCACTGAGCCTGAGTCTGATCGCTGGCAGGGTGATGCTGAACGCTCACATGGGAGCCAGTGAGGAGTCCCTGTTGCAGAGAGGAGGGGGTGACGGAATGGGGATCCTACATCTGAGAGAGAGAGAGAGAGAGAGAGAGAGAGAGAGAGGGAGAGAGAGAGAGAGAGAGAGAGAGAGAGAGAGAGACAGAGAGAGAGACAGAGAGAGAGAGAGAGATGCCCTGGGCCAGCGAGCAATCGACCACAATTGTCCTGCAGCTCCATCAAGGAATGCCAAACTGAGGCTGCGCTTGGCAAACTGGACATGCGGACTGGCAGCTCTGTTTAAGCTTCCTGTAGAGAAGTCCAGAGATGGACTTGTGTCGAGGATACTGACTACTGACTGCAGCTGCTGATCAACTAAGTTGGATTTAAAGCCCCTTTTCATGTGAAAATAAGCAATGCTACCAGCAGCGTTTCTTTTGATGCTACCACTAGAAATCGCCAAAGTAAGAAATCTACAAATTGTGTACACAGGGGCTTTGAAGAAAACACAGAAGGAAGGAATTGAAGTCTGGGGTTGGTCTATCCACTACCACAGGTCTGAGATAAGACATTAATTTCACAACAGCTTGGAGATGTGTGATTCCAACGTTTAAAACTCCTGGCTAAAAGCAGTGACATTTGAACTTACATTGTACAAAACAACCACACGCAAAAAGCTAAGAAAAATCTCATTCGTCATGTAAACAAACTGTAGAGAAACAGTTTGTTGCAGTACAAGTACTACTCTTGTCATTTGCTCACAGTGACACACAGATACACGCTAACGCACTGAACTGACAAGAAAAAAAGCTAGTGCCAGTTATGTCATGTGCTGGCTTGTCGTTGTGCTACCTCATAACAGCAGACTTAGCCGAGAGAAGTTGTGGTATTTTAAGAGCAGTGAGGAGAAAGAGGTGACACAGGATTAGCCAGGAGAGCGACTTAGCATTTGACACCCTATCAGGAGAGTGGAGTCAGCCCATGGTGCAGTGATCTGAGGCTGACATATACATGGTTTTCCTCTATGGAACAACAGCTTGACAGAGGCTGGGCACCGCCACTTTCAAAGATTGAATTCTGGTGTAGCTCAATGCGTAACACATGACTCCACCATTACTGGGGTTGGGTGTCCCATTGCCTGTGTGGCTCAGTGGGTAATAGTGACAATGTGATACTTTATTGATCCCTGTAGGGAAAAAATCCTTTTGTTTGCTCTTCTACACAGAGATCGCTCTGCTACAGAGTGGCACAGAGAGAGCTGTAGGCACATTGACTTCCTAAATGACACTTCAGCTGGAATTTGGATTCAAGGCCTTGAACCAGTGTCCTCAAGTTCAAGGACAGGCTGTGAATGCACCCTCACCCTGCTATATGAGACTCGTTCACACCTTTATTTTGGTCCCTTTGGTGTGGACTAAAGAAAAATAATTCACTGTTGTATTTTACTTCTACTGTAAAATGACTTTTAGTGAGTCAGTGAAGTCAGTGAAAACACAGGTATGTCATTCACTGCACGGTTGTGATAACCTGCATGACCAGCGCCACACGGTTAGCATACTTGATTGCGCTTCACTCAGCCTTTGACTTTGATTTATCTTGTCTGGTGGTCACAAATAGGTCATGCAGAAATAGTAGGTAAGGACACAAGTCCAGGCAGCACCTCGGCCTCAGCTGTCGTAAAATATGTCACACATCTAGAAATGGAGACGAGGAAACTGGGAGTCCTATACATGAAACAGTTAGCATTTTCAGCAGATAAATAAGGAAGAGTTGGATTCAAAGTTCATAATGTACATCAGAGTTAATTTAAACTACACTGCGTCTAGCTTTATATGGCCACTCACTGGGGTTTCATTAACTGCTATATGGCAACCGATCCAAAAATATGTATGCAGAATATCAATGCAATATGACATGTATCTCAAAAAGTAAACAATTAGTTAAAAAATGTCAGAGAAAATGAAACAGATCCAAGTGCAAAACATACTAGAGACCCTAAAGTTTTGCATCTATTGTAAGACTTGGAGATACTACTGCAGGGTGGATCTCTCCAGGTTTAGCTGAGGGGACTGCAAAACTATTTTAACTTTCATTGATTAGTCAATTTGTCAGTTTTGGCTAAATTATCATGAGCTAATCATGGAACAAGATTAACTATAAAACAATATCAACAATAAAAAGAACCATGAACTGAGTGTTGTGAGGAATCAGGTGCAAACGCAACCAGGAAGATAAAGATAAATATAGAATAAAATCAAATCTAAAAGATGAAGAGTTAAAAGAAGAAAATTTGCATCCATGAGTGGATGGACAATCGGAAAAAAATCAGAGTCACTGTTCAAACAGTCATGGCTAACAACCACTTTAAAATGTTTGTTACCTAACTGATACCTAACTGAAGAAATACGATGATTAATGTATCTTAGCTTACAAAGGTAAATGAATAATTACCTAAACAAAATGGTGTGTAAATGCGTGTTGGGTGTGCATACTCTCAACTACATCCCCGATGTGAACTGTTGCTTCAGTGCTGGCTGTAGGGTCCCCGGAGATAAAGAGACTTACAGCAAAGCAGATTTGGCGTTGAGGATTACAGGTTTACTCTCTAAGGCCTTCCTTAGGTTCCTGGTGTGACTAACGTGGGGTCAGGAGTAACTCTTGTCATGTCTTGTCAGATGGGGGTTATTGTAAAAATACAGCAAAAGAAAAAGAAATGCATAAAGCGAAAAAGGATCTTGCATACACTTAGAGGAAAAGAGGCAAAAAGAGAAAGAGAGAGAGACTCATGTTGGCTCATCAATAATGCATGCTTCATTCAGAATCAATTAGTCCTTAGCACACAAAACACATTTTGCATAATGAAGAGTCTGGCATCATCGCTGGTTCAGCACCAACACTACGGCTGACCAAAAAAGCTAATTATAGACCCGCAGAACCCAGTCATAACATGAAAGACTGGGGAGTACGGTACATGGGGCTGCAGACTAAGTTGGCTAAGATGGCAGCCACTGTACAGCACTCTCTGGTACTATGTTTTTGTTTATTCTCTTTGTGTTCGGTTACTCAAACCAGATTAATTTCACCGGAGAAGAACTGCTTAACATCAGGCAGTTAGCTGCAGATAGATTTTCACCATTTTTCACAAACCTGGAAAGTCTTGTGGAGATCTGAAGAATGTCACACTACATCTGCTGGACCCCCTGCAGTTAGTCTATCGGGAAGGTCTGTGGATGACTCAGTCAACACGGGACTGCACTACATCATGCAACACCTTGACTACCCAGGGACATAATGTTTGTGGACTTCAGCTCGGCACTGAACACCATCACTCCAAACTCTTCCAGCTCACTGTCTCCCCCGCCATCTGTTAGTGGATCACCAGCTTCCTGACAAGCAGGACAGCAGGTGAAGCTGGTGGACGTCTCCTCTCCCTCTATGCTAAAGACTGCACCTCCAAGGACCCAGCTGCTAAACTCCTGAAGTTTGCAGACGACACTATGGTCAACCGACTCATCTGGGTTCAGTGTTTTAGTCAGGGGCACAGCAGTGGCAGAGAGCAGCAGCCACCACATTTCATTCACTTCTCTGTTCAAATGTGTTGATCAAACAAGCAAAGTTCTGATATAAAGACTGCTTTGCTAACTTTAAAGCCTCTGCACATTTGCCTACTTATCAGAAACTCACTGTAGTTACGACCAAAAGAAATTATGTCAAAATCTGACCCAACATATTGCACATAATATAGACATTTAAACACTGTGGTTTCCTCTGAGTGCAGCAAGTGCAACCTACAACATGCTGAAGCGATGACTTGCATAAACTCTACAAATGTATCATAATTATTAATTAAATAATGATGAGATATTGCGCATTAACAGGACAATCGATGAACTGACAGACATGAGGACAAACATCCAATTCAGCCTCAAAAATCTGCAGACCTGAGTGTGTATTTATGGTCTAACCATGCATGTTATCCAAGAGACTGTTCTCCTTGTACTAGGCTTATTGATGTGTACTATTACACTCTGTTTCCAATATGTGTCTGTACTGATGCCAACAAGTCAAATCTCAATGTTTATTGTACTTGACTTAGAAAAAAAAAAAATTTGCGAATAGAAAATCTGCTGAACAAACATGGCCAAGGGTGTCAGCAGGCAACACTGCTGTCTTATGATTGTATGTAAGCCAGCTGTTCGCTGTATTGACACATTCAGTTGGAAGTGAGATGGGCAGATAATATCTAAAAGAAAAACACATACTGAACGCTGGAGCAGTCTTTCACTTCAGTATCCAAAGTAACAGCAGGAGTTATTTGTGATCACATGTCAGTAAACCTGCAATGAAACTACAGGATACCTCAGAAAGCAAATACAGTTGTACTGAAACAATTACTTGATTAGGTCAATTGACAGAACTTATTGAGAACAATTATAATCAGCTGTTTCAGTTGTTTTTTTTAAGGAAAAATACTGAGCATTTTATAGGTTTTCTAGGCCTCTTACTTGTGAGGGGCCAAAATGACTGGCCACTATAAACTGCAAGGCCATCTAAAGAGCAACTCTGGTATGTGTGTGTGCACATGGGAAATCAATTAAAACAATGGGCCATTGAAAACATCTGTGTGTCTGACTTGCTTTTCCACACAATGCATGTTACTGACTCATTATTTTTGAGGATAGTGCATTCAAGTCAGTTTATGTTGCGCGCTTTATCCCCGCTTCTCTTCCTTGCTCCATTAGTTCAGGGATCAGAAGACTCCCCTCCTCCACACGAATGTGTCTGCAAGTATCAAGCTCGCCATATAGCCGAACGTTATGATAAACACACTCAACCCTCCAGAGTCACAGCAGAGTGCATAGCAGAGCCGAGCTGTGCTGTGCTTTCAGACTGGTCTTTAAATAGAGTTCACCCCTCCATTTTTCAGCCCAACTCTGTACAGCAGGCAAAGCCCAGGCCAATAACCGGCTGAACGCGCGATATCACTAATAACCTTCCACTACCCAGAAGAGAAGCCATCGAGGATATGTGCAAGAATTAAAATACACTGCTACAAGTTTACAGTCATCTGTCTCTTTGCACAGATATTCAGTTACTCTCCTCTTGTTCCTCAAAGCAACATCTCTCACCTTTTTTAGTTCTTGTTTTGTGATGTTGCCTGACCAGGTGCGCTTGCATACTTTAGGATGGATCGGATCTGTGTATATTTCTGCGTGTGTCAAGGATCTGTACCAGATTTAGGAGTCAAGTGCAAATATGAAAATAATTACCGAAATCTTTACTGCCTGAAGGAGCTCTGGCAGGGCTAATCCTCTCAGCCATTTCTATCCCCGTCTTGGACTTACCTACAAAGGGTTTTTTTCAGGCCCCATAATGCCATGAATACAAACAATGCCTAAATCTTCTTATGCACTACCCCAGAGGTGATGAAGACATACTGTATTTACCAACTGCTGAGAACATGAGAACAATCAATTGTCATCTTTAGCTAACAGCTCAATAATGGACTGTTCCCCAATACGGGAATTCATCTTGGTGTCACCAGGGCCGGGACACACTGACGAATGCTGTGACACAAAAAGGTCCCAGTGGACAAAGCACAACGATAAGTGCAGGACATCATTTAAGGCTGCAACTGACACATTTCTGATTCCTTTATTATACAGTTCATTAACTCACTAAACAATTTTGTTTAACAAATGACAAAAGGTGCTCAAAGGGCTTGTTTTGTCAATGAATGCTCCAAACCTTAAATTATAATTAACAAGGCTGGAATCAACATCTACTAACGTCCCTATATTTTTCCCATAATATCCCATATTTTTACACGAAAATGTCAATACTTTAACGTTCTGGAAAGGAGTGAGTATTTGGCCGTGATAGGCATTGGGGTTTGGCAAACTTTTCCCTCCTGGCTAGAGTCCTCCATTCAACCAGCATTAGCCAATTACGTTAATGCTCCATACTCTAATATAATGGATCGATTGACAGCGTGCAAAATGCACTTTTAGGTATTAATTATGTACAGTGCATTTGATGCCTTGGATGCTGATGAGGCAGAAATAGAGAGACACTTATTTTGGTGATTTAAATCAATAGATTCTGCTTCTCGCCAACAGGCGGTGTATGTTCTGATGTAGCTTTTTAAACACCCTCATCACCTCCTGCATCAGCATCAGTGTCTAGAATTTATTTAACCAGTCATGATCCCTTTTGACCTTTCTAACTTTGTGGCACTCCTAAAAAGTCTTTCATGAATTTTATCTCCCGTTCCACTTCTCTATTCACTGCACACAGAGGCTGACAAACCAGGCAAATAGATGTTTACTGACAAAACTGACTACAGTTTGAGTTTGGCCTGTGCTGGCTCCAGTGCAAGCCGAGGACTGCAGCAATGTAACGGCCAGTGAGGAGAATAAATCCACACTGAGTGGGCTGGTTGGAAGTGCACTGTGGATCACGTAGTGTTGATCATCACTTCTGCTGGTGGTTCACTGTGGCTTTTATCTCTTTTACATTAGCTACGGCTCGATCCTTATGTGGGTGGCGCTTGATTGCTAGGCAGCATATGGTCCCCTTAGCGTCAGTCCATTCCACTACATGCTTAAGCAACGGTGTATCCCTGCCCCCAACCTCCCCCTGAAGCTGAGGAGAATACATTATGATGGGCTATAGGTTGGCACGCTGTCGGTAGGACATGCATGCCCTGAGTTTCTACCCTCTGGTAAAGAGCTGAGACTGCTGTGGGGTAAATGTAACACAGTTCTGAGTATATTTAGTTTACCTTTCTCTGGTTAATTTATTTATTATTGAGAAGTCAAAAAGCCATTGTTACTGTTATTTTTTTTAAATAATGCTGTGTCATGGACAGAGGATAATGCTCTTAATTCCTGGCTCTTGTGTGGGGTTTATGTGTTTATTTGTATTTTCATTTGCATGCTTTATGCACCATAATGTGCAGAACATAACCTCAGGAACAGTAACCTTGAATCACAATGCATGAGCTCATGATACTGTATATGTTGCAGTTAACTAGCCAGGGGCCTAGTCCATTTGAGGTTTTACTCAGCAGCTATATCAAGATATCAGTAAACCTGCTCCTTAGATCAGGCTCCGAGTGAATTCACAGTCTGTGGCATCAGTCCTAACGATGCAGATTCAAAGTACACACTACTAGAGTCACTGGTAACAAATCAATGCCCAAATGTTACACACTGAGACATGAAATATGAATGTAAAAAACAGAACTTTTAAGAGATTTCTGGAAAATTAAAAAAAAAAAAAAAAAGTGACATTTGTTGATATTTTAATTGCAATATAGACTGACCAATACTGGGTCTTTAAAGTCAATACCTATATCAATGTCTGAAAAGGTTGACAGGGATCCAATACAGACCTCTTAATTTTGGTTATAAAGACTTGTGGCCAAGACATATACTAACCAGAAATTTTCACAGATGAAAAATAAACTTGTCACTTGGACATGCTATCTAACGTTGACACGGTTTCTAAATGCCATATCGTTAACATTTCTTTTTACTGATATATGCTGCACGTATACCACTGCAATAAGCTAAGCTATCAGCTATCAGCCGGCCCAGCTGATTTATCGGTCTAGCTCTAGTTTGGACACTTAATCATGTCAATATTGACATTTGAATCTTCTACTGAGAAACAGGTTTGAACAACCAAAACCTACAAAACCCAAAGCTTCCTCAAGTTTCCTCAAGACATGATAGAGCAACAATGATTTTACCTCAAACAAACTTGAACCAGGAATACTATTTGGCTTTTGTACCTGTCTAGACAATAACAAAAGAGTAACAGGTCATTGCTAATGAACAAATGGCTGCAACTGCCAATTTCTGTGCTATGACAACTATAACTGATCAGAAAATGGATGTGTAGAGGAGTTTTAGATATATCGTTGGATGGAAATAGATTGTGGATATGAGAGGGCAGTGAATGGAGGGACAGGAGGCTTAAGTCTGTGCATGGAACTCAAAATTTCTCACTGCGCCCTTGCAATACTAACAAGACTAACTGTTGAAGAAGGATTCAGTACTGGACACCGCTGAGATCTACTCCTATTGATAACTACATGGATTTATACATTTATACATATACACATGTATACATACACATATGTAGGCGACTAACCAATTAATTAGGGCAGCACAAGCCAATCCTGTGGCCTGGTGTGACAGCTTCCTCTAGTTCTAGAACTGCTGTAACTAGAAACAAATGTAGCTTCGTCCTTTTCATTGAAGCTTATGAGTTCCAATGAAACAATGTTGCAACTATCAACACAGCGCCATGCTACACACACAACAACATATTGAGATAAATAACATTATACGTTAAGTGCAGAAAGAATATTAGTGCAAAGCCGTAACTTTGAGCGGACGTTACATTTTCCTGCCTGGTGTGTAAAATATGCCACAATTAGTTCCAACCCTGAGCCTAATAAGCGTGTATTTTTGTCACGAAAACTAATTTGCACAGGCCTCGTTGCTAATAAGAGTGTAGGCTATGCCGAGAAGGGATAAGAAATATCTGGGCCACAGGCTTTAGGCTACTGTCAGCCCCGGGGTATTGCACAGAGAGCGCGACAAGGAGCCAAAAGTGGGTGAGAAAAGCATTTCCTTCTCGCCAGAGCTCTACGTTGTCGACTACTAACTCAAAGCAAAGCGCTCACCACGAAAAACAACCTGTCAAAACGCCACATTCTTCGACACATTAAAGCGCAGGCCTGCCCACTGGTGTGTTTACCAGTCGGCGGAGGTATGAAAATAGGAGCAGTTGCCGCTTACCATCTTGCAGGTCGGATGATGAAATCCAGGCGATGTGAACGGAAAAGAGGTAGGCTACAACAGGGGACACTCTGTAGGCCGCCGAGCTGAGGCGAGAAATACAAAAAAAACACGTTTGCTGTGCTGTGTGAGGTCTCGGCCTGGCTTTATACTCAGCTTCAGGCTCTCTTCTCCGTCTCTCTCTCTCCTTTACAGAGGTTTTCACTGCAGTGCAAAGGGAGGGAGACCCGCTGGGAGGGGACAGTAAGCGGAGGAGGAGGCTCGGTTTGACAAGCAGGCGGTGGCGGAGGGGAGGAGAGAAGAAGCGAAGGGGGGAGGTGCAGCAGTACTGTACATCCGGGAACTACAGGTTATATTTATTTATTTATTTATTTATATTTTTACCTCCTGAACAGGTTTGTGCTTGTGCTCCCCCTGCTGTTGTTTTGACTATACTGCGTCCGGGCCTCTTCTACAGTACATGTAGTCTACTGTCTGTTCACTCTGAACCTCAATGTACACAACTGGCAGATGGACTTCATTTCATGTAATCCCTACTGCACTAAGTCGGTTCATCAATAGCACAGACTTTACCTCATGGACAGGCACTAAATCCATGCTAAGTGTTGCAAGCCATAGTCAGATTTTAAGTGGCTTTAGAGGTACAGTAAAGCTGGGCTGAAAAGAAAATCTAAACAATTGTACATTTCCTAAAGAAAATGTTTGGACTGAAGCAGAAACTACTGCTGACTCTGGCAGTAGAGGTTTCTATTACAGCGGTAGTTCTTCCTACTTCTATTACTACATGTATTATGAGTAGTAATAGAGGGAGGAGGTACTGAATAAATTTTATAAACTCTAGTTACAGCAGTAGTGGGCAGAGCATGTAGCCCAATGCGGAAAAGGTGATCTTTTTTTCTGGAGGAAGCAAGCACAGCCGCAGTAGCAGATGTACTATCATCAGTTTAGAGATCTACAGATTTAAAGCGATAAAATGTTGAGGCCGAACTGGGCTAAATAGACAAGCCAAACTTGAAAAGGAAACTTTATTTTAGACAACTATTGGCTGAGCAGCATTTCAGTGATATTTCATTGTGAAGCAGATCCTGGACTTGAAACATAATCGTTGAAATGCTGACATGAAAAAGCACTTATAATGTAATACACATCTAACCCTTTATTTTTAATTTTTGAAACTTTATTTAACCAGTGCTTCATTTGTGCCCCAGTGTTAGAACAGCAGCTTCTGCAGAGCGACTAGGGCGGAAAAAATGAACCTTGTCCCTGTGTGGTGTCCCTTTGAGAGTGTGTGTGAGTCATGCCATCCAGCAGTAATCGTACAATAATAGTAAATATAGTTGCAGTAGTGTGCTGAATAATTCTGGATAGTGGAGCAAGAGTCCCACCTTTATAAAAAATAAAAAATAAAAAAAAAAGAATAATTTCCAGTTTTGAACATGACAACCACAGGATTGTGCACCAGCAGTTCAGCATGATATTTTTATATTTCTATAAGTTCCGCTTTGTTGCCTTGAAAACTCAAACATAAAAAAACGAACTCTAAAAGTTCCCATATACAATATAAAAACTTGATTCATTCATGTTGTTTCCTTTATAGTAGTGATTTACAGTAGTAATTGCTTGATTTGTCAAAACGTGAGTCTCTGAAATAAAAGTTATGCAGTTAATAGTTTAGAATAAATTAATACAATATATTTGCCACACAAAAATATTTTCCATTTTAATTGGATTAAATTATAAACAAAGAACACTTTCACAAAAAGATAAGAATGATATGTAAATCTCACTCTATATTGCACCATTTCATTATTTTGTTGGTCCGATTTCTTGCATAGATCAATTCACAATTTCAACATTTATAGTTATTTCTACCAAAATATATAATATGAAAACATTTCAAATGGTTCACTGTACAAAAAAAACAAATTTTTTTGAAATATTATGATTTACCACAAGAAATAGATTTTTTTCCCCAGATATGTCAATAACAGTTTTTGGTCTAAATGTTTGCAATACAATATTTATCTTTAACAAACACAAATATTCATGGCTAAGTCCTTTGAAGAGGTAGAGAAAACAAACACACTGTAAATAGGGGCACAGCTTCATCCAAATACAAAATTCCTACTGCATCATACTGTACACAAAATGGTACCACAAGATGATACACAGACACACAGCTACACACAGAGCTTCATTCAAAATCACTACCGGCCCATTTTTAATGAATGCAGGGGCAGGCAGTGGTATAAGTTCACTTAAACGGGACAAGAAGATTTTGTGTGATTCAGTGTCATTGTAAAGGGAGATGGGCTTATTTTGAGAAGATGGGCATGCTTTCTTTCTGGGTAACAGTAGCTTGTAGAGGCTGGTAGAGGAGTGGACCTGTACACTTTCAAGAGCCTATGAAAGATTTCATCAAGGCACCTGGGCTAAGTGCACAGTATAAATGTAGTTATAGTCCACAGAATGAGTCAATCTTTTTTTTGTTATGAAATGGGCAACTGTTTTCTTGTCACCATTTCAATCAAACAGTGCCCCAGTTCATTTGGATAGCAAGCTAGCTTGCTATCTTGAGTAATGACTGGGTGGCTGCATGGTGTACCACTTAGTCTTGAGTCAGTCAAGAGTGACTTAAAGTGGTTTTAAAGGTGGCAGCAACAACACCAACACAAAAGGTATCTCACCTAAAAGTCTCAGAAATTAAAAGCAGCAGCAGAATAGGCTGAAAGTAGTGCTGTTTTGTAATCCTTGCACTTGTTGTAGCTGATAAGAGAATACCTGTAATAAACTATCCTTTATTTGAATTTGTTTTTTACTGTATTCATTTTCTTTGGCGATGTTGCCCTGCTCTGTTGCAGACTTTGAAAATAAACCCCACATTTTTAACATTAGAGGCTACAGATGTCGTGGCAAGTTCCCATACGAGGACAGATGGAAAGAACTCTGTTTGGGGCCAGTTAAATCAAAAATGTCACTAATTCAAACACACTGGACTTGGTTGGAAGTGTTCTATTCTACAAGGTTTCATTTCGGTAAATGTTGACATGACTTATACTTTGCTTTCATGTCAGCAGTATTTTTTAAGAACTGCCGTGGCCTGAGTATCTGGAAATATTGGAACGAAACTCTTCACATGTAGACACAGCTTCAAAGTACATAACCACAAAAAACCACATCTGTACAAGCACCAATTGCAAAACACACACACTGTAGCCAAACACACAGGCACAGGTGCACTCACACACATAACAGTACTGTACCTACACATGTGTGAACACACTTGAGGGTTACCAAATACCACAACTGAACTATACATTAAAAATATTCATCTCAAAATGTTAATATATCTTTCAATACATCATTAAAAATGATTTTAACGTAGGTTGTTGAGAAGTGCCACGTGTCATTTTAACCTCAATAAATGCCATATTAATCTTGACACATTTGTATCACCGCATTTTATATGAACTGCTGTATGATCGGATTTAGCAGTAAATCTAATGCATTGTTTAACAGCATAAAGGAGGAAAGGGTGTATATTTTTCCAGACACACAAAAAGTTTTAGATTTTCTGATATTTGGTGGAAAGATTGAAAAAAACAATGAAGCCACAGTGAAAAAAACTCTTAAGAGGAGCAGAGTGACAGTAGATAAGGAGGTGAATGACAGATAAAGATATCCTTTTAGCAACAGGAAGCAACTGAAAACTTTTGTCTTAAAGGAAAATGTCTCAATTTCACCATGACACACTGACAACTAGATGTGTGATTTTGCAGATTACACACTGAATCTCTCAGGCTGTTCCTCCATCAGACAAACATCTCCTTGTTGACCCACATGAGTGTACGCGTGTCGTTGGGTTTGCATTCATACTCAATGCTGTTGAAGCTGTTTCCCCACTGGCAGTGGTCCCTCTTGTTGTAGTTGTAGTACTTCACCTGCCACACCGTCTCAAACATTCCCGCCTCTGTGAACTGTAGGAGAAACACATGCACAGATGAATACAAATGCAAAGACACATACTCACACACACAGTTTACGACATCTTGTAGATGGCTTGAGTTGATTAGCTGATGATCAAACATACTGAGTGGACAGATGGGAATACACACACACACACACACACACACACACACTCATAAGAAAGTCATTTACACGCAGAGACTCACACTGTATCAGCATGCCTCTAAAATCATGTGGAGGTGAAGTGAAGAGGAAGCATACTGACTGGACAGATGGATACATGCACGCACACACACACACACACACACACACACACACACACACACACACACACACACAATACGATCCCAGAGGCCCCCCCGAGTGTGAACTGGACAGATGGGTAGCATAAACACAGACACAAATTATATTTGCAATAATTTTTGTAACATTGTTTGAACCTGTAGTTTTGCTTGCTTTTTCCTTATAAGATATATTTAAACATATTTGAGCATTTACATCAGATGTCACTACTTTCATTGCCATGCCAGGAACTCAAACAGCTGCTCCCTCCAAGTGTCTGTGTAGTGCTGCAAGCTGGTAAGATTTTGCCCTCCGAACACTCTGAACTAATTTTGAGGATGATGTTTCCACAATGCACAGTCCACTGTTAATTAATGTCCTTGTTGCATGGTTAATGACCTAATCTATTAAACACAATAACATTATTTATATTCCTGGTTTTATTAGTTGTCTATGATAGTACATTAAATATATATGGGCTGTTGGTCACACAAAACAAGACATTATAAGACATCACCATGGGAAATCATTATATTAATCGATGATAAGATGTAACCATTGAATTAGGTAGGCTAATATTAATTACAAGCTTTGACACCTGAATCATCCATCACCCACCCAATCCATAAATACACCACTGTAGCTGTCATCATCCATGGTTAATCCAGCTAAACTGTAACCATGGAAACACCTGTAACTGTCACGATTTGCAGTCAAAAAACTGTCACCATGGAAATTCCTGTAACTATCGGGATACACTGTAGAAAAACTGTAACCATAGAAATACGTTTAACTATCATGATACACTGTAGACAAACTATAAACATGGAAACACATGTTACTCTCAGGATACATTATAGAAAAGCTATAACCAAGGAAACAAAAAAAAAATCCGATTGGTTGTTGGTTTTGTTTTTTTCATGGAATATGATGGCAAGAACAATATAGAATATAATCAGACTTGTCATTTAACTGTATAGAAATGAATAAAACAAGCACAGGACAAAATCAGTGTTAGAAACAATGGAAAAAGAGAGGCTATTCTCCTATATCCACACATTAAATTTTACAACCATCCTGTGTTTTTCTTCTCTACCAAACAGACTCTCCTCTGATTCTGAACACCTCCTGGCTATAAAAGACTTTTGAATGTTGAATTTCTCCTGTATCTGCCTTCAGATCAACGTTGCTTTCCTGCCCTGTGTACAGCAAATCCTTACCTGTATACTGATTTGAACTGGTTGCCTCTCCCCACTCTTGGTGTGTGCCACCCCTTCTGTGTCGTATTGGCCACTATAGACCACTGACTGTGGGTCTTTAGACTGCTGCTCCAGGGGAAAGGTCACCCCGCCCACACTCATCGACCTGCATACAGGTACACAACGCAAGGGAATTAGCAGAATACGGAAGTGCAAAACCTGCAGTTCTTCGAATGGCCACTTGAGGTGTAAACATGTTTACAGCCTGGTCATGACAACTGCACGGGGGTGAACTTAAAAATAAAAATAATTAAAAATTAACCCGTTTACATTTTTTTAAGGTTTAAGGGGGGGGGGGGGGGGCGTGGCTGCTTAGCTAGCCACTCGGTCTCTAGCTGCTAGCCGTCTGCTCGGCTTCACCACAGCTAATTCGATTCACTGAACATGACCTCTGCAAATATCGGACTAATAATATGGCGTGCTGTGCGGTTAATTGTGTAACAGAACGAGGAAGGCTGCGCTCTTGTTTTTTGAAGTGAGTGAAATTCTAGTACTGTGTTATTTATGTGTTAGCAGTAATTAGCAGGTATCGGTGTCTGCGCTCGTTATGCCTGGCTTGTTAGCTTAGGTAGTTAACTAGCTAATTTTTGCCGGGAATTAGCCTTGGGTTAGCCTTTGAGCAAGACCCCCATGTGTGCTAGCAATGCTAACGGGAGCGCTTGCTTGTCGTCGTTTTTAAACTGGTATACACCGCTGCATACACGCCCCACGTCTTTGCCCAGTTTTGGATTAGCCGGGAGCCGGGCAAGAGTCAGACACTGCTAACATGGCAACGGCGGAACAGCTCACAAACCGCTCCTCTGAAATCTGTGGGTGACGTCACAGAGGCTACGTCCATGCAGTCTATGGGATTTATCAGGAAACGTTCTTAAAAATAAAGATTAATGTGAACGTGACATAACAGTATAATACATATCACGAGTTCATAAAACAGACGAGATGTATCCTGAAATATTTTGACGGATATACTGAAATTTCAAAAGCACCAATTAATAGATTTTAAACCCAATAATTTCATCTGTGATTGAGGCAATTAAAACCGTAAATAGTATGGATCCTAACCCTGCTATAGATTAAGTGTGAGCTACATATTGATAGCTACTGATTATAGGTTGACAAACCATTTAGTCTACAGTTGTATTTCATGAGCATGCCCCAAAATCAGTGCAACATGTCCAATGCATCATGGTGTGTGACCTATTTTTAAATCGGAGTGCTCATCCAGGCATGTTTCACACCCTGATATTTAGATGTCCAACATTAATCCTTATTTGGAGATGGAAGAAGCCTACAACAACATTCGTTCCATAACAATGAATTGTAGGCAAATCACAACAGGGTTGCTACACAAAGCCCAAACGCTTGAGTCCTAATCTGTGGTGGATTTGATTTGTGGCCAATTGGGGTTTATGCTGGCTTCACGTGCTCCTCGAAAAATCCTACTTTCCAGTGCTAAACTTGGAAATAGGACATACTAATGTAACAACATGTGCAACGTATGTAAATTATGTTTTGTTTTCCATGAACCTTGAAATTAAGCAATAGCGCCACTTTTATATCACGTTTTACCATTTCATGTTCGATAGGCTATAGATTCCCAACAGCCATATTTCCTACTATACATGAATGCAGCCTTACAATCTGCACTTGACTATTCCTCGGCAGACCTGTACAGGTCAACGCCATACATGCGAGTAACGACTCGTATCCTTTGTCCTTTTATTAACCGTCAAGTAACGTAATTTGCGCACTCTGTGTAATTAGAAAAAAATGCAGGAAAACTACTGTTTAGGTTCTTTAAAGCAGACAAAGGACCCATTATATAGTGTATTTTACTTTGAATAGTAGGCTAAATACATTTTACCAAAAAAATACATTTTACGGATCCAGTATATATTAAAAAATACACGTACAGTAACGACACGATAACCCAGATATCTTCCAAAGGAATATTATACGGACAATAATTAGCGGTTGTCATTCAGACAAAATCTACATTGTTTACAAGGCTCTTGTCATATGTCCTTTTGCCTTCCCATATGGATCATCTCCATAATCCAGTATGGTCCCTCATATTGAAATTTGTTTGAGAGAATCAATAGGTTTATTATGGCCTTTCATCAGTTTGCTTGGGTTTTGATCAGGTCAGGATAATCCACGTCTGAAACAAGAATCGAAAGAGCTACCTACGTGGCCTCGACCGCTCCTGGTTTAACGACCACCTCGATTTTGTACTTGGACCCAGTCAGCAGCTTGATGGTCCGGGTCTGTCCGAACCGTGCGCCGTCGGACTTGAAGTACACCGCGGTGTTGTTGGGAAGCATCTTCAAGGAAATCCCAATTTTGACGATCTGGGGAACGTCGGCCATGTTTCCATATAGCTAGTACGCTCCTATCTCCAGGATGAGTGGAATTGCGAAGTGTGTTATAGGTCTCAGGTGTGGATCAATTCAGGCAGACGGAGAAATTCCATGCGGAGAAGCCCATAGCAGAGCGCACCGCACAGGGAATTGCGCAGCGCTGCTCTCCGTAATCCCGTCCATCCTGCAGGCCTAATCCCAACCAATGCTCTCTCTCTCTCTCTCTCTCTCTCTCTCTCTCTCTCTCTCTCTCTCTCTCTCTCAACCTGAAATCTCTCACTCCCTCACACTCTACTACTCACTACTCCCCTTTCGATTTCTAATTTAAGAGTAGAATAGTAGAGATTTGACGTGACGAAATTCTGGCAATTATGAGTCTGTGTGTGGATTACTTCAACTAATCCTCAGAGGTGTCAGATATATGCTGAGATGGCAATAAGAACAGACCTGATAATTGGCTACCATAACAAAAGTCACACAACCGACAATTATAACAAATAGATGAAAATAAAGCAAAACGTAAAAATAGGCCTACACGGTTACGATATATAACTGCATAATACATGCAGCATTAAATTCAGGTCCACCAAAGGTTAACACGGCTAGAATGATTAAAAGTTAAATAAAACAGTAAAAATAATCACAATTCCAGGCAAAAGTAACCCTATTAAGTCAAATAACCTATAGGCTTGTACTAATACAACACAGTACAGGCGTATTTAGGAAATAAATTTAAACACAGGGTGAATCCAGACATTCAAAACCAGTTGCTTTGGACTTTTGAAGTTCTCATGATATATCCGTGTAATTACAATATTTGACCACTAGAGGCCAGGCTTTGATCACAACAGGAAACCCCTTTCTAACATATCTTGCTTTAAAATGTTCAGGCTATGTTCAGTACAGTAGGACTGTGGTGTGCTGACATTTCAAATGAAGGGGAAACTATACACAATGGTGTAAAACTGGTTTAAATCAAAGTCAGTTGAAATCCACAAAACCAAATGTTTCTCTGCAAAACGTCTCATTTGAGGACTGAAATAAAAAGAATGGGAATAATGGAGCAGTTTTTAACTATTCAACTTCAGTGCGTTGATTAAAAGGACAGAACTGAGCCTAACACAATAATATCAGCACTGATGCTGTTGGTTACTCTTTTCCTGCCTCTGATTTCCTCTCTTTCCTCCCTTTTGTTGTGGCTTTGGTCAAATGTAGATACAAATCCCAGTCACACTTTATTATACACTTCACCATAAGCCACAGTCCTTGAATGGATGTGAATACATATGTAAAATTGACAACAGGCTGTTTAGTAGTAACAGGTTGGAAAGAAAAAGAAAAAAAAAGAAAGAAAAGAAAAAGTAGGGTCCTTGTGTCACGTGGCAGGTCGGTGGGGACGAGGGTGGCTCAGCTGTTTAACAACATAATCAGAAAGCGTGATCGGTTCCGGGCGGAGATAGTTTGAGACCGAGCAGAACAAACCACCTTCACCGTTTCTGCTGCCACGAAAGCCGCTATATTACTTCACCGTAAAGTCTGATTCTCTGAATATGAACTAATCTCACAGTGATATTCAACCTTCAACCAATTTATTTATAACATTTTAGTTCGGCAAATGCAATAGGCTACTGAAATGTAGGCTAATCGTAGACAACAGTGTGAAACCAGTTTCATAGTATGGGCCTATATTCAGTTATACACACATTTCCCTTCTAAAGTGTGATTTGACACGCAGAAGAATAGACTCTATTTCTGTGTAGAGGTGATTAATGCAGCGTGTTGGCTCAGATATTGTCTGTGATTAATCGACCAAAACGATCACACTGGCTGGTTTGGTCTTCGGGCAATTTCCTCCCCTGCGTAAAACCTGCGTCATCGGTGCATTGATGTCTTTTCACGTGTCTTCAGTTAACATTTATTATTCAAAGCGCAAGTCACACGTAGCCACAGAGATCACCTACTAGTCCAGTGGTTTTGGTGGCAGTGCTGCGCCTTCTCTGCCCGATGCGTAAAATTGAACCATCGTTTGGAGAAGCACCGGCAGGCACCGCACACTTTAACAGAAAGAAGCAAGACGGCGAGTGAGTTGGGGGAAGAAGCAGAGTGTGGTGTGGGAGGGTGGGAGAGCCCTCCCACCGCCAAATGTCTGGATGGATCCACTCCTTCATAACCCCACTCTTCTCCAGCCTTGCGCAGATGGCCAAAGTGTCCAAAGCAGACTGTGAATCAGCTCCAACAGACCACAGGATGACAAGATGAGAACAGATTAGATATTTAACTCTTCACCCACTGCTTTGTTTTATTTACTGTTCAGTGAAAGTTAAAGTAGCCAAACAACCTCTGGCGCGAGAGCACTTGGCTACATGTGAATGTCTGCCGGTGTCCCAGCGCACTCCACGCCTGCGCTGGTGATGCCATGCCGCGAAGTCATACAGGCGACGAGAGCGGCGGCACCGGACTCTGGCTGAAAACCTCAACGGGACGCCGGGCGCAGGACTACGCATTGAAAGATGTGGAGTCTGGGCGGATGACGATGAATAACGCGGTGCGAGTAAATGACGGTCTCCTGTCTCCCGCCACGGCAGGTGCGGTGGGAGCGGAGAGGAAGCAGGGCGCCCGGCTCAGCCTTCTGGGGAAGCCGCTGACCTACAGCGCCCAGAGCGGCCGCAGGAACGCGCGGTACCGGCGCCTCCAGAATTACCTCTACAACGTGTTGGAGAGACCAAGGGAATGGGCGTTCATCTACCACGCTTTTGTGTGAGTACTTGCACTTCTACATTACATAGTAGAGATTTACACAGACACTTAAAATCTGTCTTCTGATAATTTGAAGAACAGTTTTGAAAGTAAAGATAAACCATTAGTTGATACTGATTGTTGTTCTCATGAGAATGAGCAGCTGGTGTCATGGTGCACACATACACACACAGGTCACGGTATCAAACTGATGCAAGTTGAATAGGGATGTTGTTTCCTTGGAAAAAGTCAATGTTTTGTAGAAACATTAACTTCCATACATTTTCTGTCCTCTAACATGCGGTTCCATCTTCCTTCATCCACTTTGCCCAAAAACATATAAACACAGACTCACTTAGAAACACAACACAACACATCTCTTTGCTTTTCCTCATTTTTATCAAGTTGGTGGTGAAGATGTCCTGGCTGTGACTGTTATTGACCTGATTTCATTCACCTTATGACACTGTCAGTACAGGATTTCTTTTGAATGTGATCACCTGTTGCTCCATCCATAGGAGACGCAGAATCTTAAACAGTTTTAATTTTAAAAACAGGCTACAGATGGTATTTGAAGGTATTTTGAAACTTACAGTGTACAACTAATTGCAGAAACCGTATGCAGAATATTTATAAAAACTGCTACTGTATTAGATTCGATCTCTTACTAATCTTTACGTAACACTGGAAGCTCCGACAGATTTTGGGCTCTTAGAGAAGGTCAACAAGCTGTCAAGTGAAAAGGGTGACTGTAATACTAACTGCTACCCACTTGCACGATCTTGAGTCTTTCATCACTGTTTTTGTCAGAGAGTGGATCCACAGTAAGTCCTGGAGGGACTTTCTAAAAGCTGACAAGTTTCAGTTCTAAAATTCAAAACAGCCCTCTGCTGACCACAGCTTGGTTTTCCTGGTGTAAAATAGCTCTATGGCCAAAATGTCTGATTTTAGTTCTCCGTTTGACAAAACAAAACACCATCCAGCTTTCAGGCTGAGCTTTCCTGCTTTGTGTCTGTTTAAACTAATGGGATTTCCATCGCCTGTTGCTGTTTGTATCCCAAGGGCGCTTGTAGACATGACACACACTCCTACTGTACTCCGTATTCATCCACAACAGTTGTTATCGTGGTTGTGGTCATATCTTTAGAGAAGGTTGCTTCATTATGATTCATTTCTGTTTTATATTCTTTGCTGTGCGGCTTCTGTGTTGCACGTTCAAGAGCTCACCTGTCAATCACACCGTGTAAGCGGGACTGTGACTTCATTAAGTATGAGTTTCTGTATGTGCTGCTCTTGTCTGTGTCTGCTCAGCTGTGGTAGAAGTCGATGTCGTTACTAACACATTTTTTTTTCTGTTTATTTAAAACATTTGGCATTTAAAAGACATCATATCCTGTGTGGCTGAGGATATTTCAGAGGAAAAAGCTGTCAGATTTGTAGGCAGATTATTACACATGGAAGTTGGTGTGTCACGGACAAGCAGGCTCTGCATCAGAACAGCTGTGGTAATTCCTGCGAAGTACACACTTTCTTTTGTTTCTCATTACATGTCTATCTGTGCATATACAGAAAATATAGCCTAGTGCCTACACATATGCATGAATCTATGTAGACGTATCTCTTTCGCACACAAACACCAGCACGTCCACCAACCGCAGCATGGTTGGAGTGATGAAACACCACATCCCGTCTCGTTCCAACGTAGTCTTGTTGGAAGAAAAGCGCTGTGAGAAGGAGGAAACTGAGCTGTCAGAGGAGGGGCTGCGAAGCCGGATGTTGACGTTTTATTTGCTCAGGCGGGACAGCTGAGGTCACATGGGTTAAGTCATTACATCTGCTAACAACCACAGCCTCCCACACTTGGTAGTTTACATTAGCTGCCCATATGAAACAATATAAAAGTGTCACATACACAAATTGTTTTAAGTGAGGTAAAGAAACTTCAGAGAGATTAGGAAACATAATCTCACTTTGAAGACAAATTGACAGAAAGCTGAGTGTTTTATGAGCTTTGATGCACAAAGTCATTTTAAAGATTCAGACGGAAATCGTAGATGTGCCTGTGTCTACTGTGCACATATCAGAATCAAGGTGCAGTGTAATGTACTTATATATTTTACACTGTAATACTTACTCTACAAATATCCAGACCGAATGTGTGTGTACGCAGTATACTTTATATAATAGCTTAGTTCAGCATTCATCTGAATTCCAGATATTGCGATTGTGATGAGTCCCGATTTTAGTGGGAATTTTTATTTTCATTTTCATGTAAAAAAAAAATAAAAAAAAATAAAAAAATAAAATGATGATGTGATTTTTGAGGGGTCTGTACCAGACAAGCATGTTCTCTAGCACGCATGTCTGTAGCACCACAATGCTTCATATACAGTATAACGGTGTGCTGTGACACGTTTTACCTTTATCAAAAAGTTGCAGCTCCTGTGATTTGAACATTGCACTTTTGTGATTTTGATAATATTTTGATCAGTTGTTCAGCCATGTTTTGAATGGTCTTCACTTTATAGTAGCTGTGTCGTTCCCTATTTACAAGTTAAGCATTTAGATGTGATATCTCAGATCCAGTGTCCAGTGTCGCCTTGATATGGTGATTTACAGGTAATGGACATACTGTTGTATGAGCGCAGACTGCAATGTTGATCACAGAAAAATATGTTCTATACACATTAGGTATGTTCAGTACACATTTAGGTGTTTATTTTAATACACTTTGTCAATTCGCGGCTGTAGATTTCTCACCAAATTCACCAAAAGTTAGCATTCTAACACGACATGCAGTACAGCGCTCGTTGTCTGCACCGTGTCATCACAGGTGTCATTGTAGAGCGCTTTCTCTCTCCTGCACAATGTTAACGTATCCAAACATGGTCACTTGCTCTGTCCAGTTTGCACTAGCTAACTAGTACATGCAGCATTTCACTTCAACGTGTCCACAGTGAATATATTTATAATGTAAGCTTATGGTTGGCTGTTATAGTAACTGTTCCAGTGATCGGACGACTGCGAACGTCATATTCTTTATGAATTTACAGCTATTTCAGATTGGATTTCATCAGTGGTTACTTCCCATCAGTCACTGTGGTACTTGTTAATGCTCGGTGTCAGAGAGTGGCTAACGCATATACAGCACACATAGATTTGTACAGTTGCATACACACTTCTTAACATGTGTATGTGCAGATTTACACACACTTACAAATGTAGACACATAGGCTTATACACCAACAGTACTTGTATGCACATGCTTGCATACTGCATATTAATTATCTGAAAAAGTATTACACATACAGACACACCCACACAAATATGTGAAGAATTGTATTTTACTTGTTTACAGATGCACATATCTACACGCTTACCAGAAACACAATCATATGTACATATCGTGCACATGTGGATATGACCACACATAAACACACATGGCTACACGTGTGTCACACACACAATCACTCACATGCGGTTAGCGATGAACATACACACAAACAAGAAAGTACATGATTTATAAAAGAAAAGTTTGCTTTGATCGTTTCATTAGTAAGTGGTCATGTTGAAACAGATGCTTCTGTGTGTGTTTGTGCGTATGGATCCACTCTGGGTAAATGGTTCAGAAAACAGCTTTGTGTGTGTGTGTGTGTGTGTGTGTGTGTGTGTGTGTGTGTGTGTGTGTGTGTGTGTGGATATTTGAAATCTATGAATGTATAATACTCTTCATAGGAGTCCCTGATGTGCTGTTGATAGCTGGTGATCGGCTGCAGTATGAATCAAGACACTGATAAGCATCTGGGCTTGCTTCTTGCCAAATAGTGCTCCCACACTGAAACACTCCTGGCATTAAGATTCAATCTCTTAATGAGATGGCGTGTGTTGGACTAATCACATTTTCTCAAATGGGTTCCAGTCACAGTCTGCATTATGTGCTATACTCGGAAGATGATTCCTTTCCTTTCCGCATGTGTTTGTGTGTATGAGAGCAATGTCTCACCTCATTTTTAATTTGTGTGCTCAGTGTTTTTGTGTTTGGTGCAAGTGTGAAGATGAAATATGACACTTTTCCATGCACTGATGTGTGTATATGTTTGGGTCTAATGTTACTGTGTTATCAAAGTAAGTAAGAGTTTGTATTATTCAACACATACATTACTATCAGCATGAGTTTATGTATCCACATTTTTGTGTCTGAGAATGAGCTACAGTGTGTGTGTGTGTGTGTGTGTGTGTGTGTGTGTGTGTGTGTGTGTGATTGATTAATTCAGTCACACAGTGAGTGCATCAGACATTGATCCCAGAGCCATTCTTGTGTATTGACAGGAAGCACATCAACCCAGCGTGATGATCTGCCATGAGGCAGATACCAATCTTGTTCTGATGATCAACCTCAGTCCGGTTTTATCCCTTAACTGCACAGATTTGTGCAGAGTCTGTGATGCATTAACTGCCAGCCTGAGTTGCCTGTTTAAAGGGAATGACACTTTATTTCTATTTGAACAGTCATGCAGTATTTTATACTGATGGGGATTTGGGGATTTTAGGACAGACTTTTTTAATCATAAAACAATCTTTCCCTCATCTTTAATGATATTTATAACTAAATCAACCCATAACCATAGAGGTGGCTGATCAGAGAGACGCCCATATGAGTTTAAATGGCCATATGTTTTATTTTAGAAGCCTCTGACAAGCTATGTTTTCATGCATGTACAGTGCTGGCAGTTATACATCACAGAAATTTACATTTACATTCAATGATTTGGCGGACGCTTTTATTGAAAGCGATTTAGAAGTGAGGGACAGCAATAAAGCTTCAGTGCAGTAGGAGACCTTGAATAAGTACTAAGTACTACATCAATTCAATAAGAGCAAGTGCAAGGAGATAAAGGTAAAGAAGTGCATAGTAAGTGCTCGGAAGGCACGTCAGTGTGTAAGAGGTGTTGGGAGAGGAGGTGCTCTCGGCAAAGATGACTCTTCAAGAGATTCTTGAAGATAGAGAGGGACGCCCCTGCTCTGATGGCATTTGGTATCTCGTTCCAGCATCGGGGAACCACAGATGAGAACAGTATAGCCTGTGATTGCCTTGTGTGTAGGGATGACAATGCTGGACAATATACCTTGGAGAAACACAGTGGCCAAGTGTTTGATTACTAGTAACAAGCTCAGTAAAAGGAAGTTACAAGTCCAGTAACAATCATGTGCCTTCTGGTAAGGTGTGTTATTTATGTTGCGTCTTTGTACCGAGCTCGTTAACATTAGCAGCTTTACTGTGAGTGTGTGCTGTAAGTCGCAGCAGCCGACATTTAGGTTGGCTGTTGCATCAGTTTTTTGAAAAATGAATTTTAATTAGAAACGCTAGAAAATTCTGTTGCACCCCGTAGATTATTCCATCACTCATCAAACTGCAGGTGCATTGATCCAAAAAAGAGAAAGAAAAAAAAAAAAAACCTAAATGCACTCAGGCCTGAAGAACATCAAAGGCATCCTGAAGAGACTGCACTTTGTTTCCTGAGGACACTGCGACATTTGAGACACCTGAGCACATAAAAGAGTCTCTGTGTTTAGGTTCAGAGTTACTTCCAGGTATGGAGGAGGATGTTGGCTGGCACCCAATGGAAAATGCTGGAAAATGCTAAGGACCTATTAGATAGGATGAATAGAAAGAGGGATGCGTGTGTGTGTGTATGTGTATAAATACTGTCATGGCGTGTTCCGGTGTTTGCAGGAATAGGCAGAGAGTGGGTACCCTATTAAAGGTACCATGTGTGTGTGTGTATTTATTTCATGTCTTCACTGGACAGTGTAACACAGCACAGACTAGAGTGTGGATTTGTGTGTCCAGGTCACCAGTTGGCACATGTCATCCAGGGAAGATCAGAAGGATGGAAACAAGAGAAGATGGAAACAAGTAAAAAAAAAAAAAAGAGAAAGGGACTGAGAGAGAGTGACAGAGGAGGTGAAAACAAGAACAGGGAGATTCAAGGTTTTCTGTGCAGGAAAACACAGAGGCAGAAATGTGTTTATTCCATGTTTCCTGGAAGAAAGGCAACATCTGCTTGTCTTCCCTGATTTGAAATGAAGAAAAAGACATTTATAGAGATTTATATAAGTATCTAACAGACAGCGCTCTGTGCATGATATTTAAACATGCAATGAAAGATGTACAAGAAAAGCTTAACGCCAGAATGTTTGCATTTTGGACATTTTCTCTTTCTCAAAAGTAAAGTAAAGCACGTATTTGGGAGTTAGAAACTAAAACTGCAATTGATTTTACCACCTTAGTTTTCTTACAGTTCAGGAGTCTATAAGACTGGTGGTGTAGTGATCAGGGAACTTGTCACCAATAGGAATGATTGACCTATGAAATCTGCATCTTTGCAATCATGCTTCTCCTTTTTTGGGCATCCGACCTACAATATATATTCTAAGCAATACACCTTTTCTCCCCCTCTCTACTGTGTTTCACGTCATTCTCGTGGCATTTCGGCTCGTAAGGCTCTGGAGCACCAATAAATGTGGTAGACTCAACTCTAATCGAAGGCTGTACAAAATCAACACACAGGCCAATTGTGAAAAGGATAATATTGAATGAATGGATTTTGAAACTACATTCACATTACGTTTGCGGTTCAGTAGGTAAACGGCAAGTCTTAGATGTCAGAGGCTTTCCTTATATTTAAGCCCAACTATAATAAAAGAGCTTAAGAATAGTATTGCCCTCAGATCATGTTGTCTGGGGAATACTGTGTAACACTCTCCTCCAGTTAACTGTTGGACTCTGAGCTCAATCAAAGGACTGTACTGGTGATATCACATGTTTAACCTGTGGTCTACAAATCATATGTTGCTTTTATTACTGCCAACTGTTTTCCAAAGCATAATATGTGTTTTAACGCTGATCTCTTACATTTTAGGCATCATTAGAGGTATTAAAAATCAACTTTCATAGACATAAAACTAGTAGAGATAGGCTGTGCATCAGAGTGGACATTTAGCTGTGTTATCATTATGTCATAATGCAGAGAATGTTTCCAAGTCAATGACGTTTAAAGAACAATTTTCCTACAACAGAGCTAATAGTGAAATAGTAAATGGTGTACCTCACGATTTTTCAGTAGCAGCCAATAGCTAAATGCTAATGTTTGAAACTCGAAACATCAGCTGTGAGCTAAGAGGGATAAAATTTGCGAGGAGGGAGTTTAATTTCTAATTCAAACTTATGATTAATGCACGAATCGATGCATCACCTGTAACGCACATCAGAAAATCCCCTTTCTCCTCTTTAAGTTAAAACAATAAACGGTCTGTATTTGTCTGCAGTTTTAACCCTCGGTGTACCACTTATTTCCAGTGCATCAGGAATGCTCATGCAATGATCCCCGCAAGCATCTGGTTTCATTACACCTACTACACATGCCCCTCAATCTTTTTTGTCCTAAGTACACTTGCAAATGTGTTTTTTAAAAAATGAACTAATTAGTCTGCATCAGAGTGGAGAACTGTAATGAACGATCTCATCAGCTTTGATGTCGTCATCAGAGAACCAGTCGGCTACATCAGTCAGAGCTCGCTGGTGAGAAGGTGCGAGATCGGAAGGGGCTGCAGTGACAAATATACTGTGACATTTGAGCAGGTCACAAAGGAAGTGTGTAGGTTGTAGGTATGTGTGTGTGTGTGTGTGTGTGTGTGTGTGTCTCTCAAAAGGGTTTGAGATGGAGAGAGAGCGAGACTGAGATTGCATTCCTTTTTTAAATGCTATAATAGTTGTTTGCATGAGAGAGAAAGAATAAGAAGAATACAAGTGGCGAATTGTGTGTGTTTGTGTGTGTGCATACCTGTGAGTGTATTTGTGTCGTGAGAATCTACTGTGTGTGTGTGTGTGTGTGTGTGTGTGTGTGTGTGTGTGTGTGTGTGTGTGTGTGTGTGTGTGTGTGTGTGTGTGTGTGTGTGTGTTCAGTACTGGTATAACACACACACACATACAACTACAGTTCTGCGGGTTTTCCAATCAGTGCATTACTGTATGAGTATACAAGGTCACACAGTGTGTCTGTTGCGCCGTGTGTGTGTGTATATGCCTCTGTGTGTTTGCGTGTGTGTGTGTCTGTCTGCATCAGTGTGTGTCTTCTCGTTAGTCATCCGGCAGCCCTCTCGTACATCAGTGGAGGTGCCAGTTTGCTGAGCAGACTGCGGCGCTGATGGATGGAGACAGGCTGAGCTCGTCAGTCCTCCTGCCCACACAGAGTGCACCGCTGCCGGGTTCGCGTCACACCAGCCTCTCCTACCCTGCCACACACACCTTGGACGTTACCCTGTCAGTTCTCTTAACGAGGACATACCTCAAAAGCACACACTCACAGAATCACGTATACACACCCACACATATTAACACACACACATTTGCGCCCAGATAGTTCACTCTAGATCCATCCATATCAGCAAAATGTATTTCATGTAGTGAGAGGACTCATTATGCAAATCCCCTTAAACCACAAATTTTATTGAACAGTTTAAGTAATCTGTCTGATGATAATCTAAACCTAGCTCACATTCCCTATTAGTGGGTGTAAATCACTCGCTTGGTAAATTATACATCTTGGTATTAAATGGATAGATGGTCTTTATTTTCCCAGAAGGCAAATTTGTTTTCACAGCCTGCACATGTCCATGTCTCACATGAAGAACATGCAGATACTCACAGTGCATACATTTGTGTAATAGGAAGAGAGATGTCAACAGATTAGAAAGGAATGAATCAACACTGGACCACTAAAAGCTGGTCATACTTTTCTAATTTTCTGAGACATTCTGCTTAAAACCCAAAAAGTAAGAAGGACTGTTAATTTGGGAGCTTCAGAGATTCTTGAAGGTGGATGGTAAAAACTTTTGGAGAAAGCCAGACTGGGTGCTTCCAGTCTTTATGCTAAGCTTTACCCCTATACTTAACACACAGGCATGAGACTAGTGTAAAACTTCTCATCTAGCTCTTGGAAAGAAAGTGAAAAAGGAGTATTTCCCATAATTCCAAACTATTTCTTTAATGTGCAGCAGCTAAAACAGAGTGCACAGTACATTTGGTTCAAGTAGCATAAGGTGGAAATTCAAATAGAACAAAGTCCTTGGTATTATTCTTACAGTAAATATACTACTGAGTAAATGTATTTGATTATATTCCACAGATTCCCCCTAACACACATTTCTCTTGCGCACACATCCACACACATTTAACCAGTCAACTGTGTCTATACTCGTTTAATCAAATGTTAGAAGACTGCCTTTGTACCTTAGTTGCACACACACACACACACGCGCGCGCACACACACACACACACACACACACACATACACATATAGCCTACTGAAATATTCACACTCTCACCCCAGGTGGTTAAGCTGTATACCGCTATATACGTCTCATAATTCTTGCTATATCTTGATATCAGGATTTCTCAAGGGCCGCGGGGCAAGGAGTAATACATGAAGGCTGTGTGTATTTGTGTGTGTGTGTGTGTGTATATATGTGCCGTAGCAAAAACATAGTCAGTTCAGCCTAACAGCCCAACACATATTGTGAATAATTCATCTGGGTTAGTCAGACACATCTTTCCCAGGTGACACACTGATTCAGGCAGAACAGCACCAGCTCACCCACACTGACAAGTTTCTCAGAGTGAGACAGAATGATGTATGAACAGGTGTTTGCTGCGTTTGACATGTTTTCTTTTGTGGATGGATTGGGGAGCATCATTTGTCTTTCCAGTAAAATAATTGGAAGTCGAGAAGTGCTGAGAGTTGGAGGAGATGGAGGCAGAGAGAGAGAGAGAGAGAGAGAGAGAGAGAGAGAGAGAGAGAGAGAGAGAGAGAGAGAGAGAGAGAGAGAGAGAGAGAGAGAGAGAGAGAGAGAGAGAGAGAGAGAGGGGTTAGGTGAGAAAAAAGGGAGTCGAAGAGAGGGATAGTGAAATGAGATTACAGACAGAGGGGTGTATGATATTACTCTGTACTGCTGTAAGATACCTGGCTGTCTGCCATCTTGTTTAATTTCTCTAATACACACACATGCTCTCTCTTTCTCTCTCTCTCTCTCTCTCTCTCTCTCTCTCTGTGTCTCTCTGCGTAAATACAGGCAAATACTGACACACATTCAATCAACAGAAAATGAACTTTCAACAATGTTGATTAATTGTTCAAATTGTTTATTGAACAAAAGGCAAAGCAGTCGTTGCTTCCAGCTTCTCTTGTTTGAGAGTTCGCTCCGTATCTCTGTTGTATGATTGTGTTGAGTATCTCTGGGTTTCTGTCTTTTGGTTGAACAAAACAAGCAATTCGAAGACATCACCACTGGCTAATGGAACGTGTAATGGCCATTGTAGTTTTATAACTTTTTCACATGACTGAATTGTTGATTAATTCAACAAATAATCGAGTTGCATAAGCACAAGGATGTAAACCATACTATGTGAACGAGTACGTGATTTTTCTATTACGGCTTTAACTGAAGGATTACATAAGCTTGGTCTTATGAGGCTCATCCAAAATACATTGAATTAACACTGAAGTCAATGGTGTTGATTAAAAAAAAAAAAAAATCCACAGAGGATTTCCATCTTCCATGTTGATCGTTTTCTTTTTTTCCACATCTACCAAACTGTTCACAAAAGGATCTGATTTGAAAAAAAAAACAATGTCTACACCATTCTCTTTATTATTTCTCTCTTTATCATAAATTCAGTGACATTTTGACAGAAATAGACTGACATTTCACAGCTGGGAACAACAGAACATTTATGACATTCAATCTCAGAAATCCAAAAGGTACAGCTTTCTGTGACAATGCCTCGGGCACCAAAACATACATACATACCATTAAAGGGCTTTTATGCAAATTAGAAAGATTTTAATGTGTTTCTGGCCTGTCTTGCCCAGACTGTAGTGTAACCAGCTCAGCATTATTATCTAGTCAACCTGAGATAGCAGAGGAGGAGGGGTGGACGGAGCCATGCTACAGAATAGCGGTCAAATTATAAAGTTTGTACACTGTATCCTTCATGCTTTATTTGATTTCATTCCTCTGTCTTGCTAATATGGTGCTAACGTGGGTAGGCGTGAGAGTTGGCTTTTGTTAAAGTGTGAACTCATTACAACTCCTCAGATCGAGGTAGACACAGCAAGAGCTTCCCTTATGAAAGAAGAAGTAAGACTTGGACAATCTGTCTGCTCTCATCAGTTTGACTGCAAGAAACCGTGTTTATTTTATTGTTGCATTGAACATTTGACATATAGAGAAGATGATTTTAAAGCAGCTAATACGTAAAACAGAGTCGACTGACAGCGTTCCCACAACATTTTGACTTCATTTTGATTTGCATATTAAAAGTGTTCTGTCTTCCTCTCTCTGTGTTGTTGAATCTGTTGTGAATCAATGTTCCTTTATTGCCCTTTAAAGATGGCTCTTTTGTTGTGGAGGCGTCAGACCATGGCGGCCCTTTGAAGTACTCTGAGTGAAGAATCTTGGGCATATGTGCAAGAGTTTAAGGAAACTGACTGAGGCAGGCTCCGTTTTTTTTTCCCCCTTTTTTTATTAAAAGCTATCAGGAGCCAGAACATGTCCTCCTTGGCTAGTTTTCCCCCCGAGGAGCACGAGAGCTGTCCATCATCTGTTTCTCTTTGTTTGCAGAGTTGGGAATCTTTATTGTCCCATGCTATGAGATCAAGGGGTCTCTCGTTTGTTTGTTGAACTGCCGGTTCTTGATTAAAGTTGAGAAAATGATGCATCTCTGCACCTCAGCGTTCTTAAAGGGGACACCGACCCAAAAATGATTCTCCGGGGCAGGTCAGAACAGCTGCATCACACGTGAGCTGCCACAGTGTTTGCTGCTGCATGTTGCAAAGGGCAGTACATTTGATTTTACTGTCACAAATGCACAAAATGACAATAATACACAGCTCAATTTTATCGAAGCTCAGTTATCCTATCTACTTCTTCCTATATACAGCTGTATACAGTATACGTTGATAGAGATTTACATTGACACTCAATAGAGAGCATGCTTCTGGAAGGCTGCACCATTGCATGGTCAATTTTACATTAATGTTTCCTCACTGCTTAGTTGACCTGAGTCCGACCATTTCTGTAACTTACCACCTACAGACATTCACATCCGCTCCGTGCAGTGATTGGCCGGGTAAAGTGTGTGGAGCTGAGAAACTATGCAAGGTCTAAACTTCTCTCTCCAGCTCTGTTTTGTCATTCTTAATATATCTGCTTCTGTCACTTCTCAGTGTACAAACTTTCTAAACGATTAGTGCATCTAGCGCCTCTCATTGACTGCAGGTGGAGAAGGGACTTACGAAATGAAATGCTGAATGGCAGCAACGGTAGCAGTCAAAGCGACAAGTGATTGCAGTTGCAGCAAAGCAGTGAGGACTGTACTGACGGCTTAAGTACACTGGCCTTATTGCATAATGTGTGTTGAATATAAAATTTGTAGTAATGAATCGAATGTTGTGTGAACTAGTTCTCATTTATAGTAACTGTCTTTTTGTATGACTGTTCAGACCAGAGAGAGACAAACAGGTGGGATGGCAAGACGTCAGAATTTGCTGTGCCTTCAGTGTATAACTGTAAGGGGTTGTTCTGTGGGCTGGTTATTAAGTGACTCAATGATTGACTTAATGATTTCACCAGTTGCAGCTGTGAAAGCAACAAGACTAGTTGGACCTGGTTTTAGCCCTTTATCTTTTTGCTTCTGTCCTCCTCTGTGCTCACATACACAGTATGTGTTATGTCAAGTGACAAAATCACCATACACATCAGTTGAAGGCAACGGCTGTGCTGTGATTTTGGCTGTATTATAAAGTGATCACTCGGAGAGAAGCTCATTTATGTCTGCGTCAGCTGGCGTGCGGTCAGCATGGAGCGATATGACTGTGGAGGGAAAGCCCAACCTCATGCTCGGCGAGCAATACTGGCAACTCCCTTCTACGGAAAGTAGAAAGGTTTGTCCAAAAAGTTGTTGGACTTGTCTCTAGATGCTTTTTTGCTAAATGTGTCTGGAAAGTCATTAAATCTAGCAACAAAAGCGCTAAGTTGGCAACACTGCTTGTTCATACCAATTCATTTTGAAAGAGCAACAACCAATGGGGAAACTCGCCCAGCTTACCATTGGTGCTACTTCACAGCATTCATGCTTACTGGGCTGGTCCCACTGTTGCGGTCCAGCCAAAAAAAATCTTTGCTATTAATCCAAAGAAGTGAAAGGAGAAAGTAGTATTTTTAGTCTTCCAGTAAGTGGAAGACCTTTCTGTTGGATCTCTGTGAGTGTTATTTACAGGCATGTAGGCATGCACTGATCCGATAAGCTAATACTGACTGTATTAACTGTGTCAGTTATCGGACCATGATGTGACAGATCCATGTTAAATACAATTTCTTTGTCAAATGTCATATAAAATTTGACTTTCCCATTACCAGTCATGATGAGCTGCAGACTCAGGCATCCTTTTGGTAAGCAAGCTTATTTGTAAAGCTCCTTTCCTACACAGAAGTCCTTTTAAGGATAAAGATATTCATATAAGGAACAAATAAGGAATAATTTACTTCCCCTTAATTACAGACTCCAGCTCGCAGTTTATGATTGTATTGGGTCGGACTTCATAAAAGTTGACTTGGATTCCTTCCTTCGCTGCATATGTCCATTTATTTTCATTATTGAATGTCTTTTACCATGATATTTGATTTTGCCCAAACAAATAAATACATGCACAGGGGACTTTAGTAGGAGCTTAGAGCATCCCTCTTGCTGCAGTTCCTGTCGGGTAGCAGTAGGGGTTGATTAAGGTGACAGACTGGCACAGTTTTCTGTCATGTGACTTAAGCAAATTGAGTGAGAGAAATGATGTTATGAAGGACAAGCTGAAAAATTAGGTGACAGACGGATGGTGAGGAAAAGGAAGATGAGCAGGTTAAAAGTTTTATCTGCGTGTTTGCCAAGTAGACTATGTTTCTGTAACAACATGACTGATCAAATGTCATTCCTGTTTATGATTTCTTCTGCAAATATTTAACAATTTATAAAAACCGCTCGGCTTTTCATACTTCGGAATTTGTTTGTGTACATGTATGCACACTCAAGTGTTTGTGTATGTGTGTTTGTGTGTGTGTGTGTGTGTTTGTGCGCGCGTGTGCGTGTGAACTATCTACCAAATGAATCCACAGAAAATTAAGTTTGCCCCCAAAGAACATGTTGCCCCTAGCAACCAAAGCTTGGACGGGAATTGAGTGACTCATGTTACACTGCATGAAAAGTCCTCCGTGTGTGTGTGTGTGTGTGTGTGTGTGTGTGTGTGTGTGTATGTGTGTGTGTATGTGTGTGTGTGTTATTTGTGTGTGAGCAGGAGTGTGAGAGGGAATGAGCCAAGGGGAGAGAGAATGTCCCTGTGAGTGCGTGTGTGTGTGTGTGTGTGTGTGTATGTGCGTGTGTGTGTGTGTGTGTGCGTGCGTGTGTGTATGTGTGCGTGTGTGTGTGTGTGCGCGTGCAGGCAGGCTTTGGGCCCAGTCCATTGACGGGAGTCGGTCTAATGTAGAGTGAGTCTCTGTTTTCTCTAAGTAAGCCTTCTCCCAGGCCTGCAGCCAACGGAGCAACCAGCCTGACACAACAAGACAGCTGGCTGTTTGGATAACATTACACCTTCTCACTGCAGTGTGTGTGTGTGTGTGTATGTGCATGTGTGTGTGTACATGCATGTGTGTGCGCGTGTGTGCGCGTGTGTGTGTGAAAGAAACAAAGACAAAGAGAGCCTTTTAACATTTGATTAAACGAGTATAGACCCAGTTGACTCCTTAGATGTGTGTGGATGTGTGTGACAATATGCGTGTGTGAGTGTGTGTGCACAGAGAAAGTGGGAGAGTTAAGAAGGTATTTGTTGTATGTATTTCTCTCTCTCTCTCTCTCTCTCTCTCTCTCTTTGTGTGCATGCGTGCGTACGTACATTTTTAAATCACCTTGTGACACATCTCACAAAGTCACATTGTGGGAACAAAAAGCTGTTTTCCTCAAGTCATACCATTTAATTTAAGTCTTGGTGGTTAAATTTATGATCCTTAAAATGTTCATGAAATCAAACCACATTTTTGATACTGTTAATGGTTGACTTCTTTTTTCAGCAGTGGTCATTGTTACCTCTCTATATTGTAGTTTTTATTGTTAGTGGTGGAGTCCGCCTTTCCCTCTCAAGATTCAAACTGTCATTGTATGCATGAGGGATTCACAGGACATGCATGTAAATCCATTGTTACTGTCTGTAATTTAATGTCTTTGATATCAGCCTGGTCAGAAAAGCTGTTGATTGTTCACTCTCCCACAGCCGCCTAAGAGCTGTAAGTTATTTTTAACGCAAAACCAATGCTGTGATGCTTTTATTGTGAAGCAGACACAGGAAACGCAATATGTTTGTCACCATGGTTAGCGCTGTCCATGAACATTCGTCTGAAATGTGGCTACAAAACACAGACGACGTAATTGTGTGCAGTTTCATCAGCGGATCAGGTTTGAGGGAGGGTGAGAGGTGTGGGGGTGTGAGGAGGGATGGGGACATTTGTTAGCCTGTGTTGTACATTTGGTAAATGTCAATTCGATCCAATTCTGCACGAGGCTGAGACCAAAGGCTAAAGATGACACACTTCATCTCCCAGCTAAAATCTATGCAAATCTCCCTCCCTCTCTCCGTCTATTTCCTCTGCTATCTCATGACAATTTCAGCTTTATCAGAATACAACTCTGCTTCCTGTAAATCACCATTGCTTTGCACAACATCACCACCCTGCCCGGTGAAACTGGAAATTAAAAAGACATTACAGTTGAGATCATTTCCGAAAGCAGAAACAGCTATGCGTGACATCAGTGGTTTGTCAGTTATGAACAGATTCAGTGCTGCAGGACAGGCACCAAGGTGAGACACTAATGGATTTATAAATGCACTTTCCAGTTTTTAAGTTCCATTAGACACTTCTGCTTGTTGCAGGAAACGCAGACCTTTGTGTCCTCAGCCTGCGCAGGTTAGGAAGCAAATACCATCATTAGAAAGGTGTCTAGCAATCATCCTGCATTTGTCTGTCCAGGTGTTTTCTGTTACTTACTATAAGTGCTGCTAATGCATATCAGCTGTTGAGCCTAATAGATTTTCTGAGGGCCCCTTGCTGGAGCACAATTATGCTTGAAAAAACTGCGGTTGTGTTCAAAGCTGAACTGCATGGTGCTCTGATATGGCCTATTAAAGTCGATTCACCCAAATTACAGAAACATATTTTCTCACTTACCTCTTATGGTATCAAACCAGATTGTTTTGGTTTCATTTGGCCAGGTTTTGAGATACCTGGATTTCCCAGTTCCTCTGGATGAACTGCAGACTGTTCTACAAAGAAACGCTACGACAGCTATTGACCGTGTATTGTGCAGAGTAATGGCCTGGACCACAAAAGCATTCATCTATAATGGTAAAAATTTTAGGGCAAAATCAGTTCATTTCAATGGAATCACTGCGATCAACTCAACTTGCGGGGGCCAAGTAAATCTGCTCAAAATTTTCATGTTATATTTTCATGTGTCAACTTCTTATGAACATTAACACACATATCCTGCTATTGACCAATAGCATAAGCCCTATTGACAGTTCTGACCTTTGAGGGAAGAGAGGCGGACGGTCCATGCAGGAAGCTATCATTGCTTATTAGCTGTGTTGCACCGTCCTCCCTCCCAAAATGGTAAGAAGCGTGGAGCTATTGTGACTGACAAACACTAGCATGTTTCTAGCTTGCTAGCATGTTAGGGGTTAGCTCGCCAGAAGCAAAGGGCAGGCCTGCGAGTAATCTCAACATGCTCAAGCAGCTAGCACCAACTATTTTACCAAACAAAGATGACACTCTCCATACCACTTTCACTGTGTGAGCACCGTAGCCTCATTCAGGACAGTCCCAGAGGTTCCCATAGAAGAAGGAAGTGGTCGTTTGCTGCCTTTTATTGGGGGTGGGGTGCTTAAGACAGACGTGCATTTGTCAAACCAACCAGTTAGTCTTCATCCTTGAAGTCTTTTTTCCCATAAATCTGATAAACTTGTTTAAAAACACTTCAGATAAAACATACATTTCACCTTTTGAGTTGCTTGTTGAAGGTTATTTTTGTGCGGAATGGGATCATTGTTGCCCCTTGTGGCAACTAGGGTAAAAACACCCAGTCAAGTCACAGTTGGTTGTTTTCAGGTCTCCAGCCTCCAGGGGGCAGAAATGAGTCCATTACAGCTTAGTGCGCCACAATGAGACAATGTAGGAACTGCACTTTTTTTATTGTTCCAAGAGAAAAGACTTAAGTGTTGAAGGCAAGCTGGTTGGTTTTTACAAATGGATGCACGGTTGACTGCTCCACCTCAAACAAGGAGCAGTGCACAGCCACTTCCCTGAGATTTTCTATTGGAGTTTCCAGGCCTGTTTCCCATGCAGAGGATGGAACGGTCCCTAATGAGCAACATTAACGTTCCCATTCAACTTCTGAAGAAATCTCAGAAAAACTCTGCATGAGAACACCAGGGGTAAGTGAAAAACCTGTTTCTTTTTTTTGTAATTTGGGTGAACTGAATTTGAGCTTTCAACCAGTCAGACATTGTTGTCAACGTGAGCCACTGTAAGTGATATTTTGAGTCCTTTCACAGAGTGTATACAACATACTTGTCGTGTGTTTGGGGTGAGAGAAACCGCTTTGCACAGAAGACAATATCGAGCCTAAGGCAGCAGGAAAAACCACACGGAAAGCAGTAGAATGAAAAAGCTGTGTGCACACCGCCTTAACAAAATATGAAACAAACAAAACAGTAAAAAAATCAACAGGGGAGGAGTATAGGATGGACTCGTCGCCGACAGTGAAAGGAAAATTGCTCCATCCTCTTTTGTGAGGACAGTTGCCAGTTTCCGACTGTGGGAAAGAAGTTGAAACACATTTGGTGGTGTAAATCGAGTGCTCATTTTCCAATACACAATAGCAATGTACAGTATTATTAAAAAAAAACAAAAAAAAAAACAACTTTTTCCGAAAAACTCCAGTGGCCCAAAAGATTGTGAGAGTCAGGAGACAAAATATGTCCTCTGAAAAAAAAAAAAAAAAAAAGATAATTTCTAAGCCTAGCATTAAATACAACTAACCCTGGAACCAAAACAGTTAGGAACATTAAACCAAAGCCAGTAGATCCCTTGACTAACATTGCTGCATAACCAAATAACAGAAGCAGCAACAGAAGGACAGAGCTGTGGAAACTGGGCTAATATACTCGGATAATTTATGTTTGTTTGGGCTCAGTCCTGGAGTTACTGTTCAAGCCACTTCGCTGCAGATATAAAACCCTCCGTTGTCGTCTTTTGAAAATTAAACCTCCCTTTATATTGAAGTTTTGCATAGAAAGTTTATTGAGCTATAAGGCCCTCATATCTAATGCGGTGAAGCCGTGATTGGCGCTGGCCTGCAGGGATGTTGGAGAAAGCCTGTATTGTTTTTCGTAGATGCACATAGGTCATTCATCTCCTCCAACCATGTATGCATACATAGAATATAGACAGAGTGGAAATGCACAACAACATGAGCCCCTACTGGTTGATCACACTGTTTCAAAAGGACCCTCACACGAAATCATACATACACTGAACTGTGCACACTCACACAACAGCGCACACACAGATCTCTGGTCAAAAAATGAGCTCATATTTAGCTCCCAACCACAATAGATTTTCCATATTTGCAGACCCAGAAACACACACATACACCAATATACACCAACCGCAACCGAGTGTGCAGCTTCTCCACCGTGACAGCCAAGTGACAAACGTCTTCTCCCCCTTCTGTCTCCTGACCTTGTTAAGTAAAGAAAGGAGGAGTGGAGGAGGAGAAGACGACATATTTCGGAGAGGCCGGAAGATAAATCACGTCCAGGGTTTCTGAGGTAAATGGTGCATTGAGAGCAGACTCAGCCACATTAGAGATATTAGGACAGACACTAAACACAAGACCAGACCAGACCTGGCCTACCTCCAACCAGAGGAGGTATGGATGGTCCAAGTCATCACTACTGGACTCCAAACTCATTGGTTCACTGTACCATAAAATCAGCCGGGGGCTAGCTCAGATTATGTGGTGTATTTGTTATCATCAACCGCTTTTCTGTTCCTTTGATCGCGTTACTTATCATTCCTTTCCTCATTCCTGCTCTGATACTGTTCTCTGCTCAGCTCAGCCTACTTCTCTTTCTCTTCATCTTCTGTTCAAAACGTGTTCATTCAGGTGAGCCAGCAGCATTAGGGATGACGATTCTAATCTAATCCTCGCTCTGATTTCCATCTTTTCTGAAACCCAGACAGAGTAAGAAGCGTGACGTGACCCATAGTTTGTGTTATAAATAATCACCTCCAAAATGGAGACATGCACTCATGCCTAAAGCGTATTAGCAGGAAGCCAGAGAAGAGTTTTTAGAGTGAGTTTTGGTTTTCAGATCTTGTGCAACAAATTCTGCTCCACAACATAGCAAAATAAACACAATTCAACTCTGTCAGCGTTCATTTCAGCACTTTAAAAGAGTCATTTTTTTGCAACTTTTCTAGTTACTTCGGACACAAATGTAACTGTGACACTACCTTATTCAATACTAGTTCATATGCACTTCATAACATTTTAAGAATAGTTTCAAAACTCGCAAAACTACATACAAATTATTATTACTTATTTATTACTAAATTATTACTTTTCTTATGTTTAAAACTAAGTTTAGTACAGCTTCAACGTTCACTCTTGACCTTGGAAATAGCAGTACACAACAAACATACCTCATCATCCATTTAGAAGTTTTTGTGGAGTTTTCGTGTGTATCACAAATTATCATTAAAAAACACTAAATGTACCCTGTATAACCAGTGCCATTTATTCGATATGTTCCAAACAATTACAAACAGTTTTGCCAGTGAATTGCTAACTATGCTACTTATGGTGGAGCTGTGGAACAATGAGGATAGCACAACACAGAGGAATTCACACAATGAGGAATACAGTTGTAATACTTTTGAATCAGTTTGATGACCACATATTAAATTCTCTCGCCAGATTTCCGCTCTGTTGAAAGTGTAAAACTTCAGCTCAAGTTCAAACCTAACCATAACCAAGTTGTCACTTAACCTCAATCAAAGTTCTTTCACTTGCCTACACAGAGATAACTTTCACTATATATGATAAACCACAGGGAATCCAGTTTATGGGATTGTCGTAGGAATACATTCCGGTTTGTGGTGGAGGAACACAGTGTTTGCGTAATTCATACTGACAACTTGCAATCTGCATTTCAGAGATTGTGCTCATTTTATTTATGAGAGCTCCTTGGAAAAAAAATATGGAAGAGGATGGAAGTCTCGACATAACTGTTACCACAACAGTGACACAGATGTTCCCCCCATGCAATGACAAGGCTCAGTGCAGCCAAACTGCGTGTGTGTGAGTGTTTGTGACACAGTGGGAGGTACTGTGCTTGTGTGTCTTTTTTATAATGAGTTTCTCAGTGTACTTGTGCCACAGGGGCTGAAGAGCAGAACAATGATAAAAGTGTTGGGAAGCATTAACAGAAATAAGAAAAACATTTTTATTCCATCGATCTTGAAATAACTGCTCAAAAACAACGTTTGCCGGCCAAGAAATGTCCTTTTAACTCGGTGTCTCTGGCAGCCACCGTGTGTGTGATTGAGTCCGTTTCTATGTGCGTGTGAAGTTGTAATGCTTTTTCCATTATGAATCACTTTTATTATTCATAATTAAGAAAAGCAGTGAGCCTAATACTACAAAGCAAAACAAAAACACACCCCCGTTCAGTATAATACAGCTGGCCCATAATCCCGTTCTCTAATTGGAAGTAGATGAGTGGTGGAGATCAAAACATCCAAATTGTGGGGAGTGAGTGTGCGTGCTGTGGGGGGGGGGTCGTTGTAAAGGCACCCCACTTTTCCATAAACATCCTGTCTTAAAGAGGAACCGTCAATTGCTAAACATCGTGTCAAACTCAGTGTGCTAAAATTTTTATGTTAATATGCAACTAATTTGCCTCAGCAAACATTTTGTAGAAAAGTGTAATGTCCAGTTACGTTTTTATCAACAATGAGGAAAACTTTATATTGAACTTGTCTGCAGTCTGTCACTGTCAATGTATATATTTCATTTGTTTTCCTACAGTATCCACTCATGGCAACAAAAACATGATTACCATGTTTAGGCAACTCAAACGTTACATTTAATTTGTCACTATTTAAGTGGAACCAGGACTTCTGCAGGATGTGTACCCCAATCTTCTGTGTGGGTGTTTAAGACCCTGGTTGCCCAACATCTTGGATTGGAAAAACACGGACAGTCACATTTTTGAGGAATTATCTTTGGCAAAGTAATTTAGTGAATAAACTTATTTTGTAAGAGAGACAGGGTTGTAGGTGGTCGTTGCAAGCGTAGCAGTTTGCTCAAGGTTTTGACAATTCTGTTTTGAGCTAAAATGAACTAACCTGAAAAATTCAAAATGACAAGTGCTCCAAGGCGTGGATTTTATTACGTCACTTGACAAAATGATAAATGTCATTAAGGGAATTTTGAGTCCAAAACAAGACGAGGTTGTTCACTGCACATTGAAACTCTGTGAAAGCGATGACAAACACTGTAATAGGCTCGCTGTCCTCTTCTCTTTAACTGTTCAGACAGTATTATTAATCATGATGAGAGGTCCTCCATCATGACGGCTCCTGTGGCTAATTACACCGTCCGTGCGGGTTTCACTGATGCCTGCTCCCCTCAAACACTGTTAAACCGAACAGGTTCATTGTAAATGACCCACTCAGGTGTCTGGTGCAGTCATTGCTCACACCTGTCTGCTCAAACATTGCCCTCTTTTCGCTCTCTCTCTCTCTCTCTCTCTCTCTCTCACAGCCAACTTGTAGCACCCCTTGTTTCCAGTGCTATGGCTGTTTCCATGGCGACGCCCAGCCCTTTGAAAGCACAGAACCTCTTCCCGATTCAAGAGGGGGAACTCGATTGATTACCGCTCGGCGTGCTGCGTGAGATCTGTGTTTGTGGGTTTGAAAACACAGCAAACAAACCAATGAGATCGATTCACTAGCCAATGAAGAAACAAGCTCTTGTGTGTGTACTTCAAGGTCATTTAGGTTTTCGGTTTCAAGCAGCCAACACATTCACAATGGACCAAACCTCATACTGTTTGTCACGTATAAAGTTCTTCACCACTTGTTACTTCACATTGTTCCTGTTATATGCTACGGACATTTGATTTGGTGATTAATTGAATAAATTAACGAAATCTTATTCTATAGTTAAGAGTCTTTTCATGATGTTTTCACTGTAATAACTTTATATAGAGAGAGTTATGCTGCTTTACATTTAATCATTAAATATTTTAAAATCTCTAAGAGCGTTTCCAAAACCAGCATCTTTAAATGGTTTGCCATTAAATATTCCCAGGGTTGTGGGCGGTCCGAAGTGACAAGGGTTTAAACAGTTAGTCAGCATTTAAAATGTCATCCAGAAACCATAGAATCAAACAGTCCGACTAGTCAGCAGTGCTGATGACACCAGCAAATCCATGTCAATTTTTTTTTTCACTCTTATGCCTAATGCGTTTGCTCAGCGAGCCAATAAGGGCGGCCACCAGTTCAGCTCTGCCAAGTCAATAAAAGCAATTAGATATGAAATCACTTCAGAGAGCAGATGATTTCTTACTGGAAATCTGCTGATCTGTGCCCCAGCTGAGCCGCCTGGCCAAATACAACCACAGGCTGTGAACAGCTTGATTGATGGGAGGAAACGGTGGCAAGACAAAAGCAATTCTGTGGCAGTATTCAGGGAGAGGCAGGCTTATTAACAGTGGAGGAGGAAATACTTTACATTAAAGATATTACAGTCCATGCTGCTCTGCTGGAGATGAAAGATTAACTCTATATTTCGTCTTTACGCTAGTGTCCGATCCTTCTAACCACTCTGTTTTCAGACAGCTTACATAGGCATACACATGCGCTGGCATGGAAAGATGCTTCGGAGAGTATTTCTGAGGCTTGAAAACAGCAGATATGACACTGTTCTGAGACTGTACCAGGATCTCTTGTTATTTAAGGAGGATTTTAGCATTTTTGGGAATGCGCTTTTTCATGTTCTTGCTGAGAATCAGATGCGTCCACACTGGTTGCCTGTCAACCTCACAGTGACGGCAAATACTCCAGCACATAGTCGGTGGATTTTGTTATGTTCAGACGGAGCCTTGCTGGCTGTTACTCCTTGTTACCAGTCTTTGTGCTAAGCTAAGCTAAGCTAACCCTCTGCTGGCTGTCACTTCATATTTAGTCAACCTATAGTGTCAATCTTTTCATGTAACTATCAGCATGAGAGCAAATAAGCATATATCCAAAAAATGTCCATGTATTCCTTTTAATATCCATGAAATTAGCATTTTTTGTCACTTAATTATAAAACGATCACCCGTCCAGTAGAAAACCAACTGTGATGCTTTATTTTACAGGTCTGTTATTTCCTAATAATTAAAAAGAAGGTTTCCTGAAAAGAACCGTGTAATTATAGGAAACATGGCGTCTGTTGTTCAGTTTGTTTTGAGCTCAGCTCCAGATGAATTTCCTTGAAAGAAATTACTATTTAAACCACGGTGGATATTTATTATTCATTTATTTAATATTATTATTTATTTACTATTATCATTGACATGTGTAGACACACATTTTCATATTTTCACATTTTGCATATTCAACTGATCGCTCTCTATTTTACCTATACTTAGTACAGAATCATCTCATTCCTTCCACAAAACTCATCAGGCAATTAAATAAACTGAACTTTATCTACCTGTAAAATAAAGCGTCACTTAAATTACTGAATACTAAAACTTTGATTGAGCTTTTCTATTTTTCCCACAGTTTGTACTAAATGAAAGAGTTCTCTTCAGGAAACAGGAAGTTATTGACTTGTAAAATCTGGACTGGACACAGGACTTCTTTTGTATATTTTTATTTTAGGCCCAACTGTTTCATACCTGTAATATAAAAGCTTCGTCTGTATCCTCCTCCTCTTCCTCTGTAAATGAACTGGTCTGAACACGGCCGTGTTCAGGACGGGATGACCTGCACTTCTGTCTTGATTTATTAGAGTGTATATTATGTAGAACATCTTTAATAAATAGATGTTGATTTTGTTTGTCAGATCTAACGAATCATTTATAGCGGTCTTTCATTGAATGGAAATGAAACGGCAGATACCACCCACAGACTGTCTTTCAGCACACAACACAACACACTCTTGTCTTGTTTACGTCAGTGGTATCTTTCCAAAACATTTGCCATAGCTTACCTGATAAATCTCTGTGATATTGGATTCGGGATTTAGCCTGAAGTTGAGAGTGAATTAATTCCTTCATAGTTTGATCCATGCTGCTCCCACGCAGCCCTGACCTGACATACTGTAGAGCAAAATGACTCCTCTGTCAGTCAAAACACTTTCAAAGCCCTTTTGTGCTTTGGTGATTTTCTGTGCATTTTAATGCTGTGAGTCTAACGTATTAAGAGTTTCTTGTTTTGCTTATTTGTTTTTTTCTATAATATAAACATAAAACTAATAGAACTAATTAAAAAAAACAAACACATTTTAGCCAGGTACTTTAAACTAAAAACAAAACCTGTATATCTTTACTTGCTCCAAATAAAATATGTCATATAGAAACCTATGGGCAATAAACAAACATACAAACACAAAAACACCTGCAGGCGGTCTGAGGTCCTCGGGCAGTAACCGACTGACCCGTGTTGAGGTGTGAGACTAAAGGGGACACAGGTTTTGTTGTTTGGACACCTCAGCTCTGAAGTGACCTGCCTGATCAACTCAGATTTCAATATCCTCCTTCAATTTATTGCTTTTTAAAAACTTATTTTTTGTCAAAAGGCTTATGTATCTTCATTTATTTTGGTAAACTCCCTTTCAACCGGTTATGTGTATGTCTGTATATGTATTTAAACGTTTATATATTCTCTTTTATTATTTTATGAAGTAAAGCTCTTTGTAATCTCAGGTTTTAAAGTGCTCTATAAATAACCTTTATTATTTATTAGAAACGACTTCTTTTATTTTAGAGGAAGACCATGATTGTGGTTGAAATACTCACAAGAGTTGTTTTTGGAACAGACACCGAACAGATGACCTATTTTGTTGTTTATCATGTTGATGCTGAGGTTAGAGAAAAGAAAAACAGCTGGATGGACCTGAGGGGTGCGTTTAAGTGTGTGGACCCAAAAACGCACTCAGGTGTGCGGGTCATTTCTCAGTTCATAACACTGGATTTCCTCCTCTAAGACCTCAGATGGAAAAGAGACTTTATTACCATGACACCTTGATCTCTGCTCCTTTCAGCATCTGACTCATACAGGCTGAGGTTTGTAGCTGAAGCATTTTGACCTGGGCCATTTGCATTTTTGTCTTCATTTTCTATGAGCGTGAACATATTGTGCACTGAGCTTGCTGTAAGAGGACCTTGTTTGGTAAACTGCACCATATTGGAGCAGGAAATGTTAACGTTAAAAAAAAGAAACGTAACTTATAAGGCTAATCTTTTTCAGTTTTTACTGATTTAAAAAACAAAACAAAACCCTAGCACACATAAGAAAAGCATCGATACACACATGTTACAAACAACAGCCATAAGGAAGTGGCAACACACAGTTGTGTTCCCCAAAAGAAGCACAGAAAACAGTGTGAACATTGTATTGTGTCTAAAATAAACCCAAACATTTCTTTTCTTGCGAGGGCTTCAAAGGCACATTTGTCGGAGGCACCTTCAATAAACTTACAAGAAATACATGTCGGGTTGTTGACTTTTGCAGGAGCCGTTCAGAATTTAGCAGCTCATAGGTTTGCAAGTAGTTTTAGTTCTGCAAATGTTGTAGTGAGAGTTTGATCGTTTTCTTGTATATAATAAATCAAACTATCATTAAGTGTAAGTAGTCGTATTTTGGAGAAACAGTTCTGGCTTATAACATGAAAAATACTCACTGACACATTTTCACATTATGTTACCTAATCATGTCACAAAGTTATTCAATTTTGAATTAAGTTATTTAATTCATGACATTTTATGTAACAGCCAGGAGAAACTCTGCTATTTCTTATTGCTTGGTGATTCCCATGAGTCTCTTGTACATTACTTGCACTTTTTCACTTTTATTGTCGTAACAAAACAACAATATATCAAGACCCCTGAAGACTTAAGTGAAGAAGCTTTCAACATGTGACACAGTGCCACTGTCTGTGCTGTATTATTCAGGTTTTTGACAGCTACACAGAGGAACACAGAGTCTTTATGTTCTCATTTTATTTTCCAATGCATTAGACGGCATGCAAGTGCAAAGTGGAGAACAGCGAAGACGGAACTGCAGGATGTGCAGACTGAGCAACAGGACTGATTGTGTCTTACATTGTGTCTGAAGGGATTTGTTCCCTCTAACTGCTCTGCTTATTGGGTTACACTTCCTGCCCTTCAGCTGCTTTAACAAATACTCTGCAATTCGCTTCTTCTCTGTCTGTGTCTCCCGTCAGTCTCATATGCTCACTTATACATGTACTATACACACATGGCTATACCTATCGCTCTGTTTTTCTTCAGAGAGAAAGAAATGCATTGTGTGTGGACAGCAGAGAGAGAGAGAGAGAGAGTGTATTATAAGGCAATTAAGGCATAAAGGAAATTAATTTGTAGGTGAATGAGAAGTCTCGTTGTCTGCGGATGTATCGGTTTGACTTACTTTTGCTGTCACATTTTGTATTGTTATTCAATTTTTGCATCTTGTTGGTCATTTTTAGTTTAATTTAGGTTGTCAGAAAGAGTTGGCGGCTCTGAGACGGAGTCAGTTAGTAGAATAATATCCTGCTCTCGCACTAATCAGATCTGCAGTGTGCAATACTGAAGACTTGAACGACTGGTCAAACTGATGTTGGCTGGTAAGGTTCAGGGCGTGCTCGACCCGATGCAGTTTGCATATCGGTGGTTAATAGAGGAGTGGGTGATGCTGCTGCTACCTTTTGTTGAAATATTTGTACAAGCATCTCGAAGGCACAAAAGCCCATGCAGGGCTTCTATCTGTAGATTTCTCCTCAGCTTTTAACCGCACATTTTAGCTAGTAAACTATTGTCCACTATTAATCTTGATGCTCTTGTGGTGAATTTGTTCCTGGACTTTGTAACATGTATGTGCTGCATCTCAGAAACGGTTGTCATCCACAGGCTCATCCCAGAGACGTGTAGTGTCGCCATTTTTGTATATCCTGTATACAAATGACTGTGGGAGTATTTTCGAGTGGTGTGATAACCACGTCCTGAAGTAGAAGGTAGATATGGCCAATGACTTCAAGAAAAACCTCTCACTTAACCTCCACAACTATAATTAAGGGCTCACCTGTTGAGATGGTTGAGTGCTACAAGTGTCTGGGAGCAGTGATTAACAAGGTCTTGAACTTTGACCTCAACACATCCACAATCTGCAAAAAGAACCTACAGACACTTTATTTTCTGCGTAGACTGAATACTTGTGGAAGAACTAATCTTTTATTGAATCCAACCTTCTTTTTGATTTCTTGATATGGGAAAGTTGCGGTGCAGAACAAAAATCGACTGCCTGGCAAAATAATTGGCGCCCAGCAGCTTTCTTCAACAGATATCTATAATAGCCAGGTTCTGAGGAAGGCACTGTGGATGTTGGCCAGCTCTTACCTCTCTTTCTCCCAGGAATTTGTTCTTCTCCCTTCTGGGTGGAGTTACCGGTCTCCCAGGGCGAGCAATAGGTGTAAATATTCCTTTGTTCCAAGTGCAATAAATGCGCTTGATTTCCACTAAACCTTGACTGCACTGCTGAACAGCAGTTTATTACGGCTACCATTCCACTGGTTTGGCGCCACTGATGAACAGATACGTCTTTTTTATGCGGTTGTTTGCTGCGGCGGCTGTAACTGATGTCCGGCGTCCTCCTGTGTATGTTGTGGTTGTGTCCACTCACCTGTAAATCAAATTTCCCCTGGAGGGACAATACAAATCTCTGAACTCTCTGAACTTTGCTCTCACTCGCTTGTTGATATCCAGTCTTTATTAAAAAATGTTCACAGCAGTATAACCGCAACATGTCTGAGGTTGTGTCTTTGAGCTGGTTTCCTCTTATCTCTGAGAAAGGATAAAGGTTGAAAGAGTTATCCGTGAGCTCCTAAGTTCATATTCTGTCTCTGCCTTTGGTGTTCAGCTCTTTAAAATTGATGTTTCTACACTGAATCTGTCAGTGATCCCCTGTGAGTCAGTGTGAGAGGCACTGTCATGTCTAAACTGATTCCTCAGATATGCTGTTGATAAAAGTTGAAGCTTCTCTAGGTGGGTGTCATTCTTCAAACTCAATTATAAATACGCTTTATCTGAATCAGTGTTTATTATGACACAGTGTGAAAAAAGATAATGACAAACAGGAACATAAATATAAGAAACTGATTATTTTATAATGAATTAATATGTAATCAATAACAGTAATGCGCAGATACAGAAAACTACATACTGTAAGATTTGTATATACGTACTCTGATTCTACTGTACAGCGGTATTGTTTAGGGCTGCAACTAACAATTATTTGTATTATTGATTAAAATGTTTAACTGTTTTCACTTGTTCTCATGATTATTTTCTTGATGAATTGATCCAAAAACCCAAAGATAATCAATTTATTATTGTAGAAGACAAAGAAAACCAGCAATTTGTACTTAAAAAATAACTTCAACAAATAATTGATTATCAAAATACTCGCTAGTTATGTGTGAAAAGCAGCAAATCTTTACATCTGAGAAACTGGACACAAGTACAAATGTTTCCCATGTTTGTGTGGAAATGTGGATTTTAATCTTTATAGAAGGGTTTAGGGTTTAGTTGATGTGTGTAGTGTGAATATAATACTAGGTCAGGGTTACATTTGTATCAGGGTAATGGGAGTGCTTGCATATGAGTCCGGGCACGCTGCTGTCGGTCAGTCAGTCAGTCATTAAATTGAGTCCAGACTCATCATCTTCTGCTGAGTTTCTCTCTGACCTTCGTAGTCCCTTGTTTAAATGTTAATCACACATTTCACATCTGCTCCCCTGTTCTGCCTCGCAGCCCAGAATGAACGACAGTTAGCTTTCTCAGGTAATATAAACTGGTGTCAAGCTTCCTGGATTTGTAATCACGGGATACTGGCACACAAACATTACAAGTTTTGCAAAAATCAGTCACACACACACACACACACACACACACACACACACACACACACACACACACACACACACACACACACACACACACAAAATCTCCTTTTCTCAGTATGTGCGTTGTAATGACCCAATCTCAGCTGTGAAAATGAAAACTGCATGGATCCTACTGTGTCTCTTCTTGTGTGTGTGTGTGTGTGTGTGTGTGTGTGTGTGGCAGCAGGTCATCAGCCACTGTGCAGCAGTGAGACGGTCTTGAAACTGGAATGGGAATTTCATCCATATTGGACAATTTTAGCTCCTCCATGTTTTATGTCCATTGCTAAAGTTTGCTGCCAATGCAGGAAGTTGTTTGCACTTTGTGCAGCAAGGCAGAAATTAAGGGTGTGGAGGTCAGAGTGCAATTAATGTTTGTTTTTTTTTATTTGCCATAACCACCATCTTTCATACTCATACCATAGTTGGGAAGCAAAGATATTGTAGAAAGCCGTCTTTTTGTGCACAAGCCTGAAAATAATCTACCCCAAATAAAAGATTACTGTTTTTCAACAATTTTGATTCCAGTCGTTCAGTCACCTTGGTCTCCTTTCAAAGCTCACTCTTTAACTTTTACAGCCAAAGTTTCAAAGAGTCAGAATGAGTATAAGCAATACTGAATCAAAGAGAAATGTGATTTTTTTTTTTTTTTTCTCACCTGTGTCTCATGAGTAATTCGTTCATTCGAACCTTTATTTATACAGGAAAGGCCATTGAGAGCAAGCTCTCTTTTTCAAGGACGCCCTGATGCCTGTAGTCACTGTTTGTGTGGAGCATCAGCCAATACAATCCAAATTTTAAGCTCAATAAATAACAGACAGCATTTTAATGGGAAATCAAATTCTTGTGACTGACAGCAAGTCAAATCCACTTCACTGCCCCTTATAATATGTTCTTTTATCTTCTCTGATGTTCACAAAGAGCTCAGAATATGACTGATTTGTAGCGTTCTGTTACAGAGGATAGTTACTGTGTGCTTGCTGTGTTTCACAAACTTGTAAATCCCACATTGGGACATGTATATGTGTTACCATGGTTACAGAGCACTACTGTTGTGCTTGAAATTGCTGATAGATTAAACCCTGTGTTACCTGTGCTGCGGCTCAATACCTCCGTCCCTAACCCTAATCGTAACCATTAATTGGATATCTGTAGTTCAAACAATATTTTAACTTGTTGACAACTTGCTGGAAACAGGCAGATGCACCTGCACTGTAATCATCTCCTGATGGGGTCTGTGCCGTTAGAGCCTTCTCACCCTCTGCCATTACTATTGCTCAAAAATTTAGACATACTGAAAAAATAAACCATAGTGATGAGCAGACTTTGCAAAATCTAGTGCCAGCGTCTGAGTCAGTCCTGGAGTAATAACCACACTGTAAACAAATCCGTAAATCAAATAGATAATACAATCGCAAACTACATCATCTGTTCACGGTCCTGATGCAGCACACACTTAAAGGCTGCCTCTCCACTAACTTGTCTGGGCATTTCATTTGTGTCTGTGAATTTATTGTCCTCATACGCAGTTTATCTGCCTGACATTACGGCTGACCAGTACTGGCTGTGCTTTTACAAATGTCAATGCAGCCTGCGCTCTGTCACACTGACAGTTTGTGTTCTAGCTAAGCAGCCAGTGGCTGGTCATCCCCGCCGCAGGCCGAGGTGTTTGTGGCGGAGAGAGCGTGGTGGGAGAAGGGCACATGTTTCCATCAAAAATTCCAAATGATTAGATTTGGATAGCAAATACTGAAAATGGGCTAATGATTGATTATTGCTCTGCATTAGTTCGGTATAGGTGGCCACTACGTATATGAAGAACATAGTAAAAAAGAAGTCGAGTTGTTATTTTGTCGATTGACGGACTCATTTTAATATCACACCAGGAAAGTCACCTGTTATAACCATGGATGTATTCAAGAAGAAAATAAAAAGTATTTTTATCACCATTTTAAAGGCATAATATCAGAATTTAAAATGGTTTAATATATGGCAGATGCTTTCAGTCTTGTGTTTTGTTTTTTTTTACATTCCTCTTACTCTAAGATGTTTGAGGTACTAAGCTCCCAAACTGTCCCACAATGCACCCCTCAGCCTACATCAGTGGCTTGTCAAAATCCAAGATGGCAGTATTTGCGGTCACCTGGCACCAAAGGCGATTCAGTAACCTTTTCACCATTACATGTGAGCCTCTTCAGAGCTTGAGGTGTTGCGGCTTTTGTGTCAAACTGTAGTCCATCTGTACAGGTGTCACCCGGTGCTGAGGAAGCTCAAACACACTAGTTCAGGAATTCAGTTATCCTCTCTGAACAATAAGGTGTATGAAACTCACTGATTTCACAGGGCCGGTAGCGGTGATCATTACTGCAGTTGTGGTTTATGGTTAATAAATGGTTAATAAAAACAGGAACATCTCTCCACCAATCTGATCTCCAAAACACTATGTTCCACCTCGCTACATCTAAGGCGCCCAACACCCGGCGCTGGTACTGAATTTTATCTTCGGAAGTAAATCGTTAGGAAGCAGAATTGTACAATATGAATTTAATTCGGTGGATACGGGATGATGATGATCCTCAATCCTCATTTTAGCTCGCAACTGAATCCTTGATTTGATTTGACTCTTTGATAGTTTCTTCTAACAAACATCAGCCTCCCTGTTTAGTGATGTTGGAGCAGTTTTTGCTGTTATGAGTTACTGCTAAAGCAGACTGAGGATTTCCTGCTTCTGCTTCACATGAAGAAGCTGTGACACTTTCACTTTTAAAATCTTGCCAAGGGGCAGAATGGTCCAAGAAGAAAAAGTCTCACGGACACATGCGCGCACTCGCAACACACTGCGGTTTGCATGAATCAGCAGACCTCCAAACACTTCATCAAGGTAAACAACACCTTTTAACCGCTAACCTGGACTATAAAAAGCTGCACCCGCTGTGCACAGGTTAGCGCTGGACGGTGTGGGTACGGCAGCTCCGTGGAAAACCGGCAAAAACTGCTACTGTGGATTAATACTTTCTAACATGTTGCGCCTCTGGCTTCACTCCAGTCACAGGTGTGTTTTCCACTTGATGTGATGTCACTGACTGGGGCGTGTCCAGAGGTGTTACACCTACACAGACGGTTGAACCTGTGCAGCAGTTCTTACTCCACGAAGATGAGATAAACTCGAAGGTTGTTTTGTTTTTACTCTATTACAAAATGAAGAAAAGACAAAATTATATAGCAATGGTACATGGGGGGAGCAGCAGGATGATATAGCGTGTTAAGATCCTTTTTTTAGCCCCCCTTCCCCTCTCTCCTCTCTCTGTAGACCCGTTGGTTACTCCTAATGATGCTGTACATATTTCATGCCACCAGTTGCCTGCCTCCCTTTAATATTGCAGTCACCAGGGAGAGAGAGAGCTGACTGATATGGAGTCCAGAAATAGTCCTCCTGTCTCCATGGGTTTCTCTTCACGAGCCCTTTTCATCTGCACTATATGAAGCTGCTGGCTATTGATTGATACACTTTTGACTGAGTGTGTGTGTGTGTGTGTGTGTGTATGTGTTTTAAAGCAGCAGAAATCATTGACGTGTAGCAGCCTATACCTGTAAATATCATTATATCCCATGTGGCGGCAATGACAAGACAGTGTCATTTGGCTTCTCAGTTGCGTTTCCTCAGCAGACAGCGGACGCTCCAGGCAACAGCCCATGAGCTCTCATTTATGTGCCGCTGCTTTCATCTGCTCTGACGCCGCTCATACACTCATTTTCTTACGTCTTTCTTTCTTTCTTTCTTTGTGCTCACATGTCTTTTCCTTTCTCTCCTTCTCACCTGTATGAGGCTGACGCATTCTCTGTGGAAGTGTGTGTGTGTTCATAAACCAACAGTGTGTTTATATACGTATGCCATTGCGTCATTCCTCTGTGTTTGAGCCTATGCACCATCTTATCCCTTTATATTAAACACTATTTCTCATCTTCTGCTCATGCCTCATCAAATGTTACATTTCTTCTTTCTTTTCCATTTTATTTATTTATATTTTATGTTTTGTTTTGCAGTTCCTCTTCCTTTTTTCATTTTTCAGTTCTCGTCTCCCTTCATTTCTTCTCGTTTTGTCTCTTCTCTTTTTAACAGTGGAAACAAAATCTGGTCTGAAGTTTGTAAAAATTCTCAGAGGCTTGTAAATTTCTTTTACTAGAGTTTTACAGCTCTTCAAACTAACTGCCAAACTGTCTGTCTGAATTTTGCTGAGTTTTACAGTAGCTTGGAATTGTGGGTAATGTAGTGTTGATTAGTGGTATAATGGGAGTAGCTGAGATTATACAAGGTGGGCGGGTGTGTGGGTGGCTTTTTTTCCGACTCCTCAAACTAAACACAAACAGACTCAGACGAACTTAGTGGAGCTCAAAACCACAGTCACCGTCTTCCAGTTCAGCTTGTCAGCATGTTAACATTTACTAATTAGCACTAAGCACAAAGTAAGGGTGAGGATATTTTATCACAGTTACATAATACAATTTATTATGGGAATTCATCAGGGGAACATGAATATGTGTACCAAACTTGTTGTTTAGAAATTTCACTAAAAAACACAAATGTCAACCTCATGGTGGCGCTAGAGGAAAAGTCAGAGGCTCACCAAAGTCAGTAGGATACATCTTCTGGAAAGCATGATCGTCTGGACCAAGTTTTGTACCAATCCATCCAATAGTTGTGGAGATATTTCAGTCTGTACCACAGTGGGTGATGGAGTGCTACGCAGCTAGCGTGGCTAGATTTGGACATTTTTCTATGATTTTCTGTTGGCAGTTTAGAAAATAATTACATTAAATGTAAACTAGATATGCAGAATAGTGTCATCATTGTTTTTCTGGTGTTGCAAAATTTCAAAGTAAGCTAAAAATTGTCCCATATGATGCTGAAAATGTGGTCGAATGGTTTATGCAAACCTGAGGCCTTTAAGTTGTAGCCTTAAACTTGTATTTCCCCTAAGAAATACATCACTGTTGTCCACTTTCTCTCATTTTTCTACACATGTATGCACGTGTGACTTAGAGAGACTCGTACATACTCGGACCAAGTCTCGCAGAAGGGATTAATGTGAGTGAATGGGCTGGGTTTAGTGGTCTGAGTGTTGTGAATGCAGGCTTGTGATAGCAAAGGGCTGAGGAGAGCTAATCCTTCAGTGGCCCCAGGACATTACCTGTCACATGGCATCACACACGCATGTTTATAAGAGACAAACCTGACTTAGTGAAGGATGGAGATAAAAGTGTGAGGTGGTTCATATCTCAAAAGAAACAGACAGCAGGTCACTGGTGCCCAGACTGAAGCAGTGTAGTTTTAAGCTCTGCAGATGGTTTCACTGAGATAATAATTGGTTGATTTCAATTATGCAAATGAAGATTTGAGGAAAAAAGGATTATAATCACAGCCTGTTTTATTGGGAAATAATATGATGTAGCACATTTGGGACATTTCCTCAATTAAATCCGACGCCTCTTGAAATGAATGATTCTTATTGAACCCGCAGCTAAAGCATTGCAGCATTTAATGACTCCAAACCAGATTAAATATTAGAATTAAATCATTCTGGGGTTTTTTTTCTCTTTTTACTGCCATATCCTAACATATTTTCGCACCTTTGACTATTTGGCAGAGGAAGAATATTGCTTTTTTTTCCATCTCCTCAACATCAACAGTACTTGAGGTTTCAGTGTTTTGCTCAGGGAATCTGTGAATGTTTCCAGAGGATGGAAATGTTTTTGCACAGCAAATGATGTGTCAAACAAAAGCAAACATGTAGTTTATATAAAATATGTAGAAGTGTTTTTCAGACATTTTGTGTTTCCAACTTTGGCCCTGAGTTTCTGCACTGAAGGGTGAAGAGCGTGGCGGAGGGAAGTGGAGATGGATGGAGGGAGATGAGATGAGAGGAGAGAAGTGAGGGATACAGTCTCGCAGAGTGGAGGCTGATGTCTCTGTCCTGCCTCACTAAGCTTCTCCTAATCCCAGCAGGATTATAGATGTTTGTAGATGTTTCAGATGCGAACAAACGATGTCAGAGTTAAGCCGCAACCTTTGACCGATGTTGTTCAGTTGTGTTTGGGCCAGAACTGAGAGCAGGAGCTTCATCATTTCTGACCCAGGAGTGTATTTGCAGTATCTGTGTAAGTCTGTTTGTATGTGTGTTTGTACTTCTGTCATGCTGTGTGTCTTTTTTAACTTGCTCCTGTGTGTGTGTGTGTGTGTGTGTGTGTGTGTGTGTGTAGGTGTGTGTGTAGGTGTGTGTGTAGGTGTGTGTGTAGGTGTGTGTGTAGGTGTAGTGTGACCTAAATGGCATGTGGTTGTGTAACTGCAGCCTCACCATTAGACCCCCTGCTGAATGGACACATAGCAAGAGAATCTGTCACAACACGTCTGAAAACACACACAAGCACACACACACACACACACACACACACACACACACACACACACACACACACACACACACACACATATATATATTTATGTATATAAATATTAAAAAACTTGATTATTACCATTAGCTTATATGATTAGTTGTGAGTCAATACATATTTTACTAATTGTCAATCAGGGAGAAAATACTTTTTTTATGATCTGCAATTAATTTAATTAATTAATTAATATATTATTAAGCATTACCAGCAATGCATATATCAATAAACATAGTCACGTAGTATTCTACACTTCCTGTAAACGTCTACTAGGAATAGTTTTGCAATGGCACAGCAGCAGCCAAAAAACAGACAAATACAAACCCAAAGAAGACTTGGAAAATGTGAGTGTATAGTAAAATTAAGAAAAGTGAATAAAGAGGAAGAAAGAAAATGAACAACATCAACAACCTCCACCTATAATGCAAACATTACATTAAACAGTAAACGGTAAAAGGCACAGTGCTACTAAGTGACATAGGACATTATACAAAAGAAACAACACAAAATATTTATCACAGAAAATGGGCCTATCACTGATATGATCAAGAAATTCTTTCCATTTCTTCACATAACTGGATAAATGTTTATTAATCAGCCTCTCGTGGGGAACACCTCTTGTTATACGCTTGTACCAAACACACAGAGAGATGGAGGTAAAGGGGATGTCCACTCTTTAACCATCACTCTGAGTAATCATGATCTGGATCCAACTGACATCATAGGGATGTGAGCGGAGATGTGTCAGCTAACACATATAGACTCCTCGAGTCTCCATCGACTTGTTTACTACAAAATGATAATGTCTAGATACTTATGACCTTGTCCATATATTTCTAATAAATGATTAATACTTTTGGTTTAATTCAGTCTTGAGGCTTTTGAAAGGCTTCCATTAAGATAAAATGTAAGTTAACAACTACCAGAAACCTGGAGGTTATAGACGTGAGCTCGGGAACTTTCAGCTCAAATTTCAAAAACATGTCACTCCACATGTATGAATGTGTAACTCGATCAGATCCACTATGACTGTCACATCCAGAGCTTGACTGTGACAGGAGACCCACTCAGTCTATTAATACATCCAGGAGGGAAAATCCTCTGCAGGATGGCGTGGAGAGGAGAGAGGAGCGAGAACAAAGGAGGCACTGCAAAAGACAGAAAACAGGGGAGAGGAATTTGCAGGAAAATCAAGCAACATTTTACTTGAATCCATGTTGATCCAATACATCTCACTGCAGGTTTCATTGATATTGTATTAGTATTATTAGTTCTCATTTCTCCATTTATTTTTCGACTTTCTATTACTGGAAACATTTTCTGAGCAGCCCACATGACAAGCGAGAATGTGCATGAAAAAGTACATTACAGGTGAAAATCCGTTTTAAAACAAAATTATCTGGTTTTATTATCAATTGAAAAAAAATGAAATGTTGATTGAACAAACAGCTTCCTTCTCCTGGACGAATAATATCACCAACATCTGGTTACAACTGTTACAACATATAATTCTTTATTATTCCCTCGAGGATCAATGTGTTATTGACCTGTTGTTGTTTTTGAAAACATCTCGAGGAACATAGTGATGAGATGCATTATTTCCACCAAACCTGCCCAGTGACATGTAGTTGATCACAGACATTGTACGGTGGAAACAAGGAGGAGTACACTGATACAAAGGATGGTGCAAATTTTGGCTGACAGGACACCAGGGTTTCCTCTCATTTTGATTGTTCGTGTTGATGAACTATCTAATTAACATGTTGATGAATGACTGGGAGCTGATGAAACGGAGGGAGGCCAGCTGGCAGCAGGAGGGACGAGCACCTTATTGAATTTCTCTCCCAATCTGACGTTGGTTTTTGCTCAGTACATCAAGAAAAAGTGTCGACTCAGATGGACATTAACTGTCCAGGGCTCTTGACTGAAATACACGTGTGTGTGTGTGTGTGTATGTGACAAAGCATGGAGATATTTCATATCTAAGTGTGCGTGTGCATGTGTGTGTGTGTGTGTGTGTGTGTGTGTGTTTCTATGTAGGAATCTGGTAGTTGTCTGTATCCATGACTGTAAATGTCTCCATGAATGTAAATATATATTCACAAATATATATGTGAATGGAGAGTGCTCTCAAATACAGAAGTACAAGTTGTGTGTATGTGTGTGTGTGTGTGTTTGTGTGTGTGTGTTTTCTAATTTAATAGGTGTTGAAATATTGAATGGGATTTCAGCGAGCTCTTTCACTTCATGAAGCAGCTGTCAGACAATTACATTATATGTTATTATACAAATTGATCTACTGGGGGATCATCCTTTACATTACGTGTGTGTGTGTGTGTGTGTGTGTGTGTGTGTGTGTGTGTGTGTGTGTGTGTGTGTGTGTAAATGCAACCTTGCCTCCAGCCTGTAAATTCAAGGTCTCTGCTCACATGTGATGTGTGCCTGTATTATTTATTCATGCGTGTGCGTTCAGTTTGTCTTGTGTGTTTGTGTGTCTCAGTGTGTGTATGTGAGGACTGGTGTGTGTTTTCGCTTGTTTTAATATATTCATGGGGTCCAAAAACCAGGAGCACACTAAACTTATGGGGTTCAACTGCAATGTGGGACCAAAAGTCTGGGCGCCACAAGTTTAAATGGCTGTTTGAGAGTTGAGACTTGATTAGGGTTAGAATTAGGTTCAGGTCAGGGTTAGGGGTTAGGGTTAGGCATTCAGGTTAAGGAGCTGGGGAATGCATTTTGTCAGTGACGTGCCCCCACAAAATATGATAAACAAGCGTGTGTGTGTGTGTGTGTGTGAGTGTTGTGACGACTGAAGCCTCAGAGCAGCTGCTGCCATGAATCCTTCACCATGAGTCAGCCAGAGTTGTTCATACAAGACAGCTCCCAGCTCACAGAGAGGAAATAGCATCCTACAAATTATTACCCATCATCTGTGTTAGCAAGAGCTAATTATATTAGTTTGTTTCCATCTACGTAATATTAACAACACTTTGTGTGTGTTTTGTTTTCAGTGGACGGAAATGTCCTCACAATGCCATTGATGTGATTGTGTTCAACACAGAACAAGCTTCACTCACAGTAAACACACAGTATGTCGTTTGGTGACATCGTGAAGTAGTGTGGCATCATGGGAATTGTTGTCCTCACCACCAATGCAGTCATTGCAGTCAGCTTCTCCCGTTCAGGATTCCTGTCAGACTCCCCTGAGTATAGCATTGTAGACCTGTAACGTCGGACTCACGGTGGAAAGTATTTCAATCGGCGCCGGAGAACCAGAGATACTGTCTTTTTTTATTCCTTGCATTTGTCCTTGTATGTCAAGAAACTTTGTGCCTACATTACCCACAACGCAACTCAACCACCAAAAGATTAGTTGGAGAGTCAGGTGTGTTAATGCTAGTAGCTGCTAATATAGCCTCAAGCAGAGATGAGGAACTTGTCTCCGCACCGTTTTTCATTTTTAAACTCGTAGTCTTCAGCTACAATTTACGTGCAATTGTACTGTAAATCCCCTGTAAACAGACTGATACATAAAATTGTTGTTGAGTTTCCCTTTCTGCCTAAGAAATAGTTTAAAGACTGGTATTTGTTTTCTCCTGTGCAGCTTTAGGCCGTCTACACACCATCACCTGCGGGCTCGCTCGCCGCAGCTGGAGCCATTATTTTCCTATGGAGAAGCCATTGTTTTCCAATCCTTTAACAAATTACACCCCCTAGATATATACACACTGTGTGCCCAAGTACATTACAGCTCACAAGCAGCGTAAACACGGAGAAAACATCTATGAATTTCCAGAAATATTAAAAAAAACAACTACTCCAGGAGAATAGTGTGTTTGTCTGGTAACACACTATTGACTGATAACGAACAACATAGTCCTGAAAGGAAAAGTGCTTCTTTTCTAGGAGCACCCTGTCTGGATACTCCTCCATGACGAAACAGCACTGTCATATTTTTGGATTAACAGGAAACTATTTGTGTGTGGTCTTTATCATTATGCTCTATCCAGGGATTTCTTTAACTGGCACCATCGTGACAAGCTGCGGCACTGCAGAGCAGAAAGAACAGAGGCGTCCTTCTGTGTTGGAATACCTGTGCCAGCATCTGTCAGGGAGAAACACATGATATTTGCAGCCTCATAAAATGAGTCACACTTTCATTTCGGTCTGTGACTCATACCGCTGTGTTGAATTGAAGTAGCCTATCCAGCCTTAATAGTAATTTAGTCTTTATCTAATATCCTGTCTCCATCGTGAGAGAATGTGCAGAAAATGAACTCATACAGCGACTACAATGCATCTCACGGACTGAGCTTGGATGTATGAATGCCGCAGTGGTTATGGCACACACGTCATACCACCAGAAAATACCGGTGGTATGTTGACACAGTGTTCTGTTGCACATAATGCTTAATGCTTAGATGTCATCCAACTCTCAACCCACTTTTTAGCCATACAGGTCGTGTAGCTCTAGGGACTGAAATATCTAAACCACTACTGGATGGATTACTTTGAAATTCTACACAGATATTCAAGGTCTCCAGAGGATTAAACCCTAATGACTTTGCTGCTTCCCCCAAAATTTTCATCCAGAGCCACCAGCAGATCAGAGTTGTCATTTACTCAGTGAAATATCTCAGCATTTACCGGATGGATTGGCTCAAGATGTTTCACAGACGTTCATGGTCCCAGGTGATGTATCCTACCAACTATGGAACCATGAGGCTTGTGTTTTCGGTTTGAGTGAAATGTACCAATAACCATTGAATGAATTGCTCTAAAATTTCCTACAGACAATTATGCCGCTCTCAGTTGTAATAACTCGGGTGATCCTCCTGTTCAGTTTGTCTAATCCTTTGGTTTATGAGCAAATACTAATCACATTCCCATCAGCCTCAGCTGTACTTTGTGTTTAGTGCTAATTAGCAAAAAGAAAGAGAATGTAATAAACATTATGCTTGCTAAACATCATCATGTTGACATGCTGTTGTATTTACCTCAAAGCACCACTGTGTTTAAGCACAACTGACACAATAGACTCTTAATTTTCTTTTTTCTTTTCATGTCAATGTAAAATCCAAACTTCATGTGGGTGCAAAAACCATAAATCCTGCCACAGTGGCCTGGTTTAGAGGAAGTCTAACGGGATGAGACATTATGCTACTGACTTGCAAAACAAGAACATCATTCACAGGGAGCATGTTTATTACATATGTTGTGTAATTGACTGTAATTGAAGATAAATAGCCACTTCATCATTTCTTCTGCAAAGTGTAAAATGGCATTACGTCACTTTATGTCACCCCTTGTTATTCCTGTAAAGGAAAACTACTCCAAAATCAATTATCAAAAACTTTCTCTAGTTGTACAGACACAAAGGTCAGAGCAGTGAGTAACAGAGTGTGAGGAAGGCACTTTTGTCAGTTCAGTTGCACGTAAATAATTGACTGCAGTTCGCAGACAAGACTCCGGCTTCCTCCCTCTGCACTTCCCTGGCAGACTCCCTCATTCCCCTCACTGTTGGCGTTAAAGTTTAATGAGCCCAATCTGCAGAAAGTGTTCAAACAAACAGACTTGTTGACAAGACAAAGCTTTGCATTTAGCGCTCCACTTGCCAGAGGGGTTATCTCCAGTTCAGTGGAGACCACGGCTAGAAATGGAGTCAGTAAAAGACTGAAAAAAGAACCCACGACCGACCTGAAACCTCGGTGCTGTCCCCCGGATACAGGTTGTTTGGAAACAGATCCACAGCAATTTAACTGCAGTAGAGTTACCTCACAGTGGTCTAGTTGGCTGTCTTTTAGAGAAAGCCACAGTCATGCCCTGATAGCTCTGGGTGGCTGCTGTTTTTAGGGTTTTGAGACAAACAAACTGTACAGCATGTATTTTTAACTTGAGTCGTTTTCAAAATCTATGTTGATATTAATAATTCACTGCAGGTCATCATTTAACATGTCCATCCGTCCGTTTGTTTCCTCTAAACCACTTGTAGAGCTGTGGATAGATGGAGCGTCGGTGGGCAGGAGGCAGGGCACACCCTGAACAGGTTGTTTTCATGCTTGGTGCCCCTGATACCCCACCAGAAAAGTGGGGGAGGTGGGGTATGTTGGTTGGATCTGCCCATAAAGACATTTGTTAGATGGATGTAATGTAATATAATGTTATATTATGGTGTAAAATCTCATTAACTCTCTCTCTTCACGACTCTAAATTGTGAGCTGAAAGGAAGAATGAACTACAGTAATGTGATACATGTAGCAGCAGTAAGAGTAAAAGCAGCAGTGATATTGAAAGCAGTATGGTCGACAGTTGTAGTGACAGATCAGTAAACAGTGCAGTACAGTACCAGCACTGGATGTAAAATAGTGGCTGCACTTCACTGATCTCGCAGTGGAAAACTCCTGTCTCTCTGAAATCCCCTTAAAACACACGCTGCAAAACTGAGACAGGACACACAGACACACTGAACACAATAAATCAGCAGCATGCCGCAACATAAGTTATGCAGCACTAGAGGTAAATATATGCAATAATCCCCTGATGCTTGCTGTTTGACTAAACACACTGATTTAGAGCCTATGCATCTACTCTCAAGGTTGCTCCACTATGTAATGCACCCCCCACCCACCCCTCCTCTTTTTAATTCTGCCATGGTAACCATTAGCAAAGATTTATGATGTTTACTACACATTACAAGTGCCTTAAAAGTGCTTAATTGTGTGCTAACAAGTATTGTGACATGACTGCAAACGAACTGTGTGGCTTTTCTGAGGGCGTGTGGTTCCACTTTATATCCATTTACTTGAATATTTTCGGCAGCACAGTGAGCCCTCATCTCTTCTTCTATCGTTTAATTCTTGGTGGTATTATGGTCTGTAATCTCAAAGAAAACTGTGACAAAAAAAAAAAAAAGATAAATAATTGTTGGCACGAGCGTCCACTTCAGACTCTGAACACCTGCATTGAGGAACAGGCAGCACAGTGACCGAATTCTAACCTGGCAACCTCTAAGCTCCTTCGTGTCGTATTTCTCTCAGACGTAATGCCCCCCTTTCACCCTTTCTAGCCATTAAGGCTGGTAAATAGGGCCATGACCCCAGCTAGCGAGCCCGTTAATGGGGGCGTCTGTGGGGGCGCAGCTCAGCCGGCTTCTCCCCTGAGCTGGGCCTCTCTTCCAGGGGCTCTTAAACGCAGAGGGCTGGGGGCCTGGGAGCTCCATAGATGTCCATGCATCCTGCCGGTGATGGCTCTACCATAAACGGTGGTGAAGTGGGAATACGTTCCAGATGCTGTAGGGGAAACAAGCGCACACACAATGCGCACGGGTGCACACATACATTCAACCATACAGAGGAAAGAAGCCTTACACACACACACACACACACACACACACACACACACACACACACACACACAAACACATGCTGAAGTCTCTACCAGTGTGGGCCCCGGGGAGATGAGCAGTGAGCCTGCACGGAGACGAAAGTTCAAGGGTCAAAGACCACATGAGATCGTCCGGTCATTACTCATATACAGACAGCATTGTGTGTGTGTGTGTGTGTGTGTGTGTATAGACAGAGGGAATGTAGGGCAGTTAAAAGGGGAAGGTGTATCCTTTACACCACCACACCCTGCCTGTTACATACACTGTAGTGGGAAGAGACTGATACTCAGCCGCGCTGATACCTCCAAAGCAGCTGTTGAGATGCTGCTTCAGAGGCGAGAGAGTGCGGAGACAGTTATACAAGCAGGTGATTATGACATTTTCATAACAGGAAACTCACATGAGCACAAAGAGCTGTACACAAGCCTGCCAGCAGTGTTTTTGATATAACTTGATATTTGTGAGCACTGATAAAGAGACCCTTCTGTGATCTTCAAACCTCGAGTCTTTACTGTTTTCTTCTCTTGATGGACAGACGGATAAACAAGCCCACTCATCCATTTTATACAGTCTATCTCTCTCTCCCTCACCATCTTCTTACTCTGCTGTTTGTCATCCTGTGGTTACTAACCACCACTATCTATAGACCTTACTACCACCATCTGTCTGTCTGTCTGGGTTTTTTTTTTTATTCATACATGTGACCATCAGTTGCTTCTTTTATTGCCTCATGGAAAAACACCTTAAACTGGCACAACCAGAGGTAATTGTCACTGAAATGTTAAAAACATCTACTTTATGTAGCTACTGCAGATGCTAAAAAACAGTGACATAAAGAAGGAAGATGCTTTTGCTCAGAAATGAGAAACTAAAAATATGTATATCAGTTCCTCCTGTGACAGAAAACCAAAGCAGAGAAAGTAATAGGGTTCCTGTCGACGGTAATATTCTCCCAACATTTCTGATGAATTTAACTAGACACATTTGTCTGGTGAGCCTGATATGTTACAGTACAGGGGCTGAGAAATGTGATTAATGTGTAGACTGAGGCCCAAAGGCTTTGATTGGTTATTATTTATCTCAGTTGCCATCCTACCTCTCACATACATAAGTGCATGCACACAGTACGATGGCATTATGGTGAATCATTTTCAAGAAAACTGAAAGAAAAAGTCACAACAGTCTGCAGCCTCGACAATGTACAAAGACACTTACTGCAGTGTCAAAAATAAAACACATAACCCTTAATAACCCTAATTTCATGACACATTGCACAGTCTCCTGACCTTATATTAAAAAATGACCCAGATTTTGCAGCATAATCAGCCTGTAGACTCCACATCACAATTACCTTAGCTTCATCCCATTTTAGGGTCATAGATGCCCTAAAATGTTCTTGTGTACATCATCTTGCTCATGCACATGTGTGTTTGTGTTGAGTGTTGTTATAAAGCAAAGTTAAGAGGTAAATTTAAGGGATTTTTCAGCAGTGTGCAAAGAGAGTAAGGACGCATCAGCTCTCACAACATTATGAATATATCTGTTCCAACACTATTTACGTTATAAAACACCGTCCGATTTTAATAACTGCTTCACTGTGGCATTGTGTCTTGTGCATCATTTTATACACATTTCTCTAAATAATTATCTTTCCAATGATACATTTTTGGTATTTTTGGTAACCGTAGGATTTAAATGTTTAACTGCGCAGTTAATGCAGGAGGTCTTGGGATGTCGAGGAGATTTGAAGCGCAGTGATGTTTGATGGGAGCGAACAGACACCTGCCGTCAGTTTACTGCAACTTACAGTATAAATGAAAGAACTCTGCAGCCGCTGAGGATTTTCTAGTCGGAGGTCTGTCGACGTTGTATCTCTGTCTCTGCATCTCTTTGTCATTGTTAATTGTCATCCCTGTTTACTGCTTCTCTTTCTGGGATTTCTTCTTTTCATCCCCCAATTCTTGTTTTTTACAGAATTTTTCCTTCATTCAAATTAAGGGCGACAAATTTTAAAGCCCTCTGAGGCTAATTTGTGATTTGTGTTTTTGGGTTGTATATGACTCTTTACTTGCCACTGCAAGACTGTAAAACACACTTGTACACTGTTACACGGCCGCAGGCTCCACTTGGTATCTGTGCGTGTGTGTGTGTTTGTGTGTCTTTGAAGACAAGTGTAAATTGTGTATAACCCCAGACACCGCAGTGTTGACCACAGCCTGTGATGCTGTCCAGACCACAGGCAGCTCGCAGACACCACTACTGTGTGTGTGTGTGTGTGTGTGTGTGTGTGTGTGTGTGTGTGTGTGTGTGTGTGTTCCAACAAGAGATGAAACACAGCTACAGTAGTAAGCCAGACACGAGACCCACTAATATTCCATTACGTAGTGCTCTTTTCCGCAACAAGGCTGCAGGCTGCTCACAGTAACATCATACAGCCATGATTAAACATTTACTCTGTAGATTAGTCGCCTCCAGGGAGACGGTGATTACATTTACTTTACTTTTTAGGAATTTTGCTGACATTCTTTTCCAGAGACACTTATAATGACTCTAACAATAAAATAAGCTCTAATTTATACATTTACACAGACGTGGAGCTTGAAGTCCTGATTCAGAACAGGAGGCGGCTCAAAGCAGAGTCGGCTACTCAGAATGTGTGTGTGAAGTCATTTAACACAACAACATCTGAACTCAGATAATCACAGAGACACCTTAAAGTCAGTCTCAGTTATATTCATTAATCTTAAAATGCAAGGGTTTATGGGTAAGAGTGAGACCGACGATGCTGTCTGATCGCCAGCGGTTCCTCATGCTTGGAAACCAAAGTTCAACAACAGTTACCAACGCTCTGTCCAGCAAACAGGATACATGTAAGAGGCATGTGAGTTTTGTTTACAAGATTTAGTTCAATTTTAGGTCTGTGTCATAAAACAAGATTGGCTAAGTCTGGCTGTCTTTGACTTATCTGGCTTCAGCAAGCCTGACATCGGCTCCTTTCACAAAGCTGGTTATTAACTAGCTCTGTTATTCCTATGTTTTCTAATCCAGCTGTGAACACATTCACATCAAACAAGTGGACCTAGAAACGACTTTTAAATCACAGGCCGTATCAATAAAAAGAGAACAATGTATCTGATAAGATGCAAAACTGCTGTTGCAGAAGTAAACATCATATAAACTGATATTTACACAAGTATCAAGAGATATTTTTGCTCCTATGATGAGCAAACCCTTTTAAGGAATACAGATCATTACAACTGTGGCTGCTGGCAAAACTAACAGCAGGCAACTAGAGAATAATGTAAGTAACTGCAAATAAAAAGGCTCTATTGTGCTTGATAAGGTTTATCTTGGTAAACTTTGTTTTCTTAACTGTCTAGCTACAATTTTCTTTTTTACAATTTTGGTTTTTATTTATCTATTTTTTGTTTTAGGTCTGTATGAAAGGAACAAAAAGAATGAAATTACGACGAGTGCATTAGAGCATCATGAGCTGCGGTTAATGGATCCTAACCTACATTTTAGGGGTCACGGGATAAAAAAAAAAAAAAATCCTCTGAAGTTCATTAACCAAAGTCATGAGGTGTGTGACAGTTAAGAAATGGTGTTACATATTTTGAGTCTGTGAATGGTTTGCTTATGAGTGTTATAATTGGTTGAGTCAGGCAGTTTGAAAAGTGCTGAAGACCAGATCCAGAGGTGGTTTGTCTTCTTTTTAATAATCTTCGTGGAAACTTATTAAACCAATTTGAAATGTGGAGGTGATGTTTGTATAGAGGTTAGAGCAACGACCAGTAACTGAAACAACTGACTCACTGTAGTATATCTGTTTGGAAGAATGAATTTGCTTCAAAGTCACTTTAAGGAAAGCACTGGAGACAGAAGTTTGACTGCTGTTGGTGTTTTGTCTAATTCCTTCCTCTCTTCTGTTTTCTTTCTCTCTGTTGCTGTTGGTTCTCCATACGTGTTCCCTGCTGCGCAACGAGTAGGTGAGTACCTTGGTCATTTCACACACATGCATGCGCGTGCACACAAAACGAAAACATCCATCGAAAATGTGATGCATCATGTGAAAGATTATATAATTAGTGTATTTACTAAGTTGAGTTATATGTTGTTGGATCTGAGAGTGACTTTCCTTACGCCTTCAAGTGTGTGTGTGTGTGTGTGTGTGTGTGTGTGTGTGTGTGTGTGTGTGTGTGTGTGTGTTTGTGTGTGTGTCTGGGAGTGCGGCCATCCTAATGGATGGAAAATCTCTTTACACACTCCAACACGAGATCAAACCATCCCTTACTCACACTTGCATACACAAACACACACACACAAAAAGTAAATCTGCACCCGTGCACATGCTGCATGGAAGTGTACTGCCCTCACTTTTTTTCTCTCCCCACACACACACACACACACACACACACACACACACACACACACACACACACACAAATGCAATCTCCTTTCTCCTCTCCGTCTCTTGCTTCTTTTGGCAATCTCACACAACCCCGTCATGGTCCAAGTCCTGCTATTAATAAAGTTATTTCAGCCAAAAGTGCCGCATATTAAAAATTCAGTGATGGTTTTGTTTTTCTCTCAGTCAGAGACTCTGGCACGGAGCTGGTGTCGTGGAAGATTAGCTTTGAAATTGCTGAACATAAAGAAAGTGCAAAGACAGTAAAGAGTAGTTAATGTAATACCTATAAGAAGCCTGGTCATGCAGAGTTAAGGTCTGATATTCAGAGCTCTTTCAGCATTTGTGACTGTTCAAGAAAATGGTAAATCTGCATTACTGCCAAAACACAAGTATCTGTATTTACCCCAAAGTGACCCCTGGTGAAATCCCCAGATAATTTACCACAATTCAGTACATCTATGTATCTTTTATGCCAGTGTGCTGAGAAGTACAACATGCTACTTGACAAACTTAGTTCACACTTTGCCAGAACCTTTACAGACTGTGTCATATTGTAGAGAAGCTCTATGCAAGTAGTTTTGACTCTAATGCAGCGGTCCCCAAACTTTTGGGGCGGCTAGCTCTGCTTGCTGGGCGCAATGCCTGTGCCGGGGGGGGGTGCTGGCGGGCCGCCATAGGTCATCTATCATATGCTGAGGTGCCACACCATTAAGACTAGTGTGAATGTCACAACGGAAAAGTTTGTCCAAAGTCCACAAGTTTGGTGTCTACGGACTCGGCTCGTCACGCTGAGTAACATATGTCAGCCCCAGCCTTCTGAGTCGCTCCCTTCCGAAGGGCCGCCATGGGCGGTCTCTCATATGCTGCCGGGGGACACGGTTAAATTCTGTGTTTTAATAATTTCCAAAAAATTTTCTCGAAAGTCCACAAATTTGGTGTCTACGAACTTGGCTCGTCACGCTGAGTAACATATGTCAGCCCCAGCCTTCTGAGTCGCTCCCTTCCGAAGGGCCGCCATGGGCGGTCTCTCATATGCTGAGGTGCCACACCAGCGGTCCCCAAACTTTTTTCAGTGGGGGTCATCTCTCATATGCTGAGGTGCCACACCAGCGGTCCCCAAACTTTTTTCAGTGGGGGCCACATCAACTTTCCTTTCTGAGATGGGGGGCCGAGGTTAGACCTCGTCACGCTGAG